>NW_028227277.1:5842205-5849705 GCF_978045245.1 Mus caroli | reverse complement strand
CCATAACTGCGTGCATAATAGTAAAATTGAGCTTTAATCAGAATGACTGTCTTAGGTCCATTTTTATCTCATACTCTCTAGCCCTTCTTCTCTTCCAGGTTATTAAGGTACCTTTCCAGCCTAGAACCCACACATATGGTCATGTGGGTGGAGACAACATTTGGCGAACAAACACAGGACTGAAAAATGACAGAGGACATTTGGAAGAAGCACTGCTGGTTTGAATCTCCATAAAAGAAGAAAATAATTAAAGGAAATTCATACCGGAGAAGGTCGGTATGGACTAAGTTGAAACAGCATTAACCCAAATGCTAATTCACTTAGTTTCAGCAGTGAAGTTTATCAGGGACTAGGAACTGTTAGGCGATTAGACATAGCTCCCAGAAGGTACATTTTTAGACATTAGAAATGAAAGGATTTATTAAAAAGGAAATTAATGATCAGGTGGATAAGCCACAGTCCCAAAAAAAAAAAACAAAACAAAAAAAAAAAAAAACCAAAACAAAACAAACTGCATCATGAGGAGGGAGGAAAATGTCCTAAAAAGCACAGTTAATTTCAGGAGTGCCATGCTTTGTTCTCTCTGGGTCTTATAACAAAAGTACTCTGGCCCCTTTAGTGTGTTGTCTAATGTCTGGTGCACCAATCTGTTCTCAGGTTCAATTCATGTATGTTTGTGTCCAGTCTGTATGAATGAATATTCTATGTTTTATGTTGGATAATAAAGATGGTATAAAAAATTTTAACTGCAAAGCCAAGAGCTGCCACGTGCCTCAATCAGGAATTAGACATATGGCAGCAGAGTCCCTGCTGGAAAACTGTTCTTTTTAGAAAAAAAGGGCAAGTCTACAATCTCTTAGTTTCAGGGTAAAAAAGCTGATAAATGGTTCGTGATTAATGAATTTGACAAATTATAAAGTGCCCTTTATTCTATGATTGTAGCTACAAAAATTAATATTTTCTGATTGGTCTAAAGTAACTGCTTCATTTGGTGCTTTTTATTGGAAATGTGTTCTGTGTGTTTTCACAATCAGCTCAAAAGTTGTTGGTTAAGATTAATAATTGTTACATTGCTACAGATAGTCTTAAATTTCATAACTCAACTTCAGAGTTCTTCTAACATGTGACATAAGGAAGACCAAGAGACAGGGTCTCTAAAGATATTTCTAGTTTAAATATTAATGAATGTGGTTTCTATTCTAAAAACTAAAATTTAAGATAAGATTTAAAGCAATGCCTCTTTATTAAAGCAGTAAAGCTTACATATATTCATAGGTATTAATTGTCAGGCAAACTTTGTAATATGATAGTAATACTTCTAATATTATTGATTTTAAAGATGATAAATTGTTTTAAACTTGGGTTTTGCTTTACCAAGTTTGTAGATATTATCCTAACGTTGCAAAAGAGACTTGGAAATTATGGTTAAAACTTCCAGTGTTCCATTGACTACAGCTTGTAGTTTGATTGCAAATTTAAGATTTTCTACTCACCCATATATTGTTAATTAAGATTATTACAAGAGTAATCATCCTATAATTGTGCTAATACTTCATACAAAACTTGGACAGAGTTATCTAGCTATGTTTGTCTTTATGCATAGTTTAGACCCGCATACAATCAGTTTGTGTATAGTTGATGCCTGGAAGGAAACTGCAGTTGGGCAATTTCTTCACAACACTAAAGTCAAATAACCTCATTTAAAAATGGAGATCAGAGCTAAACAAAGAATTCTCACCTGAGGAATACCGAATGGCTGAGAAGCACCTGAAAAACTGTTCAGCATCCTTAATGATCAGGGAAAAGCAAATCAAAACAACCCTGAGAGTCCATCTCACACCAGTCAAAATGGTTGAGATCAAAAATTCAGGTGACAGCAGATGCTGGCAAGGATGTAGAGAAAGAGGAACACTCCTCCATTGTTTTGGAATTGCAAGCTTGTACAAACACTCTGGAAATCAGTCTGGCGGTTTTTAGAAAATTGGACATGATACTACCAGAGGATACTGCAATACCTCTCCTGGGCATATATCCAGAAGGTGTTCCAACTAGTAAGAAAGAAATATGCTCCACTATGTTTATAGCCGCCTTATTTATAATAGCCAGAAGCTGGAACGAACCCAGATGCTGCTCAATAGAGGAATGGATACCAAAAATGTGGTACATTTACACAATGGAGTACTACACAGCTATTAAAATGAATGAATTTATGAAATTCCTAGGCAAAAGGTTGGACCTGGAGGAAATTATCCTGAGTGAGGTAACCCAATCACAAAAGAACTCAAATGATATTTTCTCACTGATAAGTGGATATTAGTCCAGAAACTTAGAATACCATAGATATAAGATACAATTTGCAGAACACATGAAACTCAAGTGAACGAAGACCAAATTGTGGATACTTTGCCCCTTCTTAGAATTGGGAACAAAACATCCATGGAAGGAGTTACAGAGACAAAGTTTGGAGCTGAGACAAAAGGATGGACCATTTAGTGACTGCCATATCCAGGGATCCATCCCATACTCAGCCTCCAAATGCTGACACCATTGCATACACTAGCAAGATTTTGCTGACAGGACCCTGATATAGCTGTCTCTAGTGAGACTACACTGGGGCCTAGCAAACACAGAAGTGGATGCTCACAGTCAGCTATTGGATGGATCACAGAGCCCTAAATGGAGGAGCTAGAGAAAATAGGAAAGGAGCTAAAGGGATCTGCAACCCTATAGGTGGAACAACATTATGAACTAACCAGTTCCCCGGAGCTCTTACTCTAGCTGCATATGTATCAAAAGATGGCCTCGTTGGCCATCACTGGAAAGAGAGCCCCATTGTTCTTGCAAACTTTATTTGCCCAAGTACAGGGGAAAGCCAGGGCCATGAATTCGGAGTGGGGGGTACGGGAGTGGGGGGTAGCGAATAGGGGACTTTTGGGTTAGCATTGAAAATGTAAGTGAGGAAAATACCTAATAAAAAAAAGAAAACAAAAATTCCTAGACATACACTAAAACCCTGAAAACCTAAAAAGACAAAAACAAACAAACAAAACAAAACAGAACAAAACAAAACAAACAAAACAACAAAACAACTCTAATAAACTCTTCTAAAAAAAACTAAGAACCATTTTAAAAAATCCCTACTATTCTAAAAAAATATAAAAAGAAGTCAAAACTGTCGATAAAATACAGTTATTTTTAAATTTCTTTCTTTTTTGCTTTGTTTCTTTGTTTCTTTGTTTCTTTCTTTGTTTCTTTGTTTCTTTGTTTCCTTGTTTCTTTCTTTCTTTCATTCTTATTCTCTCTTTCGTTCTTTCTTTTCTTTCTTTTTCCTTCCTTCCTCCTTCCTTCCTTCCTTTCTCTTTTTCTTCCTTACTTCCTTTCTTTCTTTTCTCTCTCTCTCTCTCTCTTTGTTTCTTCCTTTCTTTCTGTCACTGTTACTTTCTTTTTAACTTCTTTCTCTCTCTGACCTTCCTTTGTTTTTGCTTTTTTTTTTTTTTTTTTTTAGTTTTTTAGAAAGGGTTTCTCTATGTATCATTGGCTGTCCTGGAATGCACTTTGCAGACCAGACTGACAATGAACACAGAAATCCAAGACCTCTTTCACTAAAAAGTTGAGAAAAAACGTGTGGATCACCCCTGACTGGCAACCCTAAAATTCTCAAAACGAAAAATAAAACCTTAATTTTTTTTTAAATCTATTAAAACACATTCACACACAGACATATACAGACACAATTAGTAAAACCATAAAATATAACCCTAAATCAAAAAAAAAAAAAAGAAAAAACCAGACTAAAAAGTTTTAAAAAATACTAAACATACACTAAATCCCTGAAAAATCTAAAAGACAAAAATCAAAAAAAACAAGAAAACCAATATTCTAAAACACTCTTCTAAAAACAATAAAAACCATTTTTAAAAAATCCCTATTCTAAAAAAAAAATGCCAATAATGTCGATAAAATACATTTTTGTATAAATTTCTTTCTTTTTTCTTTTTTTTATTTATTCGTTTGTAAGTTTCTTTCTTTCCTCCTTTTTTTCTTTCTTTCATTCATTCATTCTTTCTTTCTTTCTTTCCTTCTGTCTTTCTTGTTTGTTTGTTTGTTTGTTTGTTTGTTTTCTTTGTGTAAGGCTTGGTTTCTCAGTGTATACCCTTGAAGTCATGGAAATCAATCTTTAGACCCATCTGGCCTTGAACTGAATACACCTGCCTGTATCTAACCAAGTGTGTGATTGAAGGCATGGAGAACAATGCAGTGGCAACACTAAAACTTTCAAACCCCCAAAAATATAACCCTAAAAATTAAAAGAAAAAAATACTTAAGTGCAAAGAATCACACACACAAAATCAATAAAACAGTAAAATATTGAAAAATGAACTAAACACATTTTCACTTTCTTTCTTTCACTCTTTCTTTCTCTCTTTCTTTGTTTTTTTTTTTTTTTGTGTGTGTGTGTTTGTGTGTGTGTTTTGGATACTAGAATTCTTTGTGTTTACACTGGCAGTCATGGAAATCACTCTGTAGACCAGGCAAGCCTTCAACTTAGAAATCTGCCTGCTTCTGCCTACCAAGTGTAGGATTGAAGGCATCGTCACCATTGCCTGGAAACACTAAAACTCTTAAAACTGAAAATTAAGACTAAAAATTAAAACAAAACAAATTAAAACAAAACAAAACAAACAAAAAAACCACAAAAACACAAAACAACAACTACAAAAAAAATCAAGAACACACAGACACACACAGACAAGTAAAACAGCAGATCTTTAAAAAAATGAACTAACCCGTAATAAGAACCATAAATCAAGAAAAAAAACCTAAAATCTTAATAAATTCCCACCATAAGAACTAAACAGATTCTAAAATATTTAAAGCCAAATATCTCTAAAATTCTGTTCTAAACACCCTACACACACACACACACACACATATATATATATACAAACATACATACATATATATACACACATAAACACATATATATATACACACACACACATATATATGTATATGTATGTGTATGTATATGTATGTATGTGTGTGTGTGTGTATGTGTGTGTATGTGTACGTGTATGTGTATATGTTTGTGTATATGTATGTGCTTATATATATGTGTGTGTGAGAGAGTATGTATATGTGTATATATATATATATATATATATATATATATATATATACATACATACATACATACATACATATACATAATGAAGAATCCAGAAATTACCTTTTTTTTTTTTTTTTTTTTTAATTTTTGGAGACACCGTTTCTCTATGTATCCTTGGAGGTCCAGAAATTCACTGTGTAGACTAGCCTGATAATGAACTCAGAATCCAAGACCTCTGTCTCAAAAGGCTGGTATAAAAGATATGGATCACCACTGTACTGGCTGGTTTTGTGTGTCAACTTGACACAGCTGGAGTTATCACAGAGAAAGGAGCTTCAGTTGAGGAAATGCCTCCATGAGATCCAACTGTAAGGCATTTTCTCAATTAGTGATCAAGGGGGAAAGGCCCCTTGTGGGTGGGACCATCCCTGGGCTGGTAGTCTTGGGTTCTATAAGAGAGTAGGCTGAGCAAGCCAGGGGAGGCAAGCCAGTAAAGAACATCCCTCCATGGCCTCTGTATCAGCTCCTGCTCCCTGACCTGTCTGAGTTCCAGTCCTGACTTCCTTTGGTGATGAACAGCAGCATGGAAGTGAATAGAAACCCTGACTAAGACAAATTGGTACCAGCAGAGTGGGGTATTCCTGTGACAACCTGACCATGTTTTGGGGAGGACTGTGGAAGGACTTTGGAACTTTGGGCTTGAAGATCCATTCGTTGTTAAGAGCTCTGTCAGATGTTATGTAGGAGCTTGGAAGATAATGTTGAGAACAGTGCAGAAGATGGAGGTCTGGTTTGTGAAATTTCAGAGGGAAAATTAAAGACTCTTTTCAGGGCCATTGCTGTTTTTATTGTGAAGATTTTATAGTTCTGGTTAGCTGGGGCTGAAGAATCAGCTGTGATTAACAAGATACCAGACTACTAAAGCAAAAACTTTGCATTACTGGGACTATTGATGCTGGTTAGCTGGAGCTAAGAAATTAGCGGTGATTAAGAAGAGACCAGCATCGTTGAGGTGACATCTTCTGGGAAGTGTTTTCTGAAAGCACAAAGAGGCTGTGTTCCAGAGATAGGCAAGGTTGTACTCCTTCTGCAGTGGGACTTGGTAATGTGTAAGGGTCACCCAGGTGGTACTGGTTTTGAAGGCATGAAGGGGTCACACAGCAGCTCAGGCTCGGCACTGTGAGAGGCCATGGAAGGCCATTGGTGAAGGTGCAGCCCCAGTTGTAATTGAAGGCCCAGGACTGAAGGGGTCACGCAGTGTTTTGGAGATGCCAGTACCACGAGATGACCACCAAGAGCAGCAGCAGCAGTGGAGTACAGGCATCTGGAGCCCAGAGGACGACGTGTGTGCTACAAAGGGCATGGCTGGAGAAGTGACCCAAGCCCTTGGAGGAGCCCAGAAGATCGTGAGTTGGATCCCAGACGTTGGACTGTTGGAGATTGATTTTTGCTTTGATTGTGACTGTGCCCTGATATTTTCCCTCTTGAAGGAAGAAACTGTTTTAGTGGAGCCCACAGTTAAGAGACTTGTAATTGTAAAAAGAATTTGGATTTTAAAAGAGATTTATATTTTAAAGAGATTGAAATTTTAAGAATATGTAAAGACTGTGGGACCTTTAAAGTTATTTAAATCTTGGGGATGAATAAGAATGTAAGGGTTGAGGCTTACTAGTGATGTGTTTGTGTGTCAAGTTGACAAGGGGTCAATTGTACTGGCTGGTTTTGTGTGTCAACTTGACACAGCTGGAGTTATCACAGAGAAAGGAGCTTCAGTTGAGGAAATGCCTCCATGAGATCCAACTGTAAGGCATTTTCTCAATTAGTGATCAAGGGGGAAAGGCCCCTTGTGGGTGGGACCATCCCTGGGCTGGTAGTCTTGGGTTCTATAAGAGAGTAGGCTGAGCAAGCCAGGGGAGGCAAGCCAGTAAAGAACATCCCTCCATGGCCTCTGTATCAGCTCCTGCTCCCTGACCTGTCTGAGTTCCAGTCCTGACTTCCTTTGGTGATGAACAGCAGCATGGAAGTGAATAGAAACCCTGACTAAGACAACCACTGTCAGGCAACCTTAAAATCCTTAAACCTCAAAATAAAACCTTATTATTTTTTTGAAAAATTCTCAAGAACACACACAAGTAAAACCCTAAAAAATATCCATAAAGGCCCCCCCAAAAAACTCTATAAAATATTAAAAAAAAACTAAACATACACTAAAATCCAACAATCATAAACAAAAACAAAAACTGTACAACAGTCTTGTAAGAATACTTAAAAAATAAAAAACCTATTATAAAAAACATAATAAAAAAAGATCGCAAAAATTTCCATACAATAAGTTTCTTACTTACAGTATTTCTTCCATCCTTTCCTCCTTTCTATCTTTCTTCCTACCC
>NW_028227277.1:5824705-5837205 GCF_978045245.1 Mus caroli | reverse complement strand
TGTCATCAAATGAATATCACTCACCTGACTGGCCTTCATTATAACCCTCAAGGACAAGGCATGGTGGAACGTGCACACTGTAATCTCAAGTCTTATTTTATAAAACAAAAGGGGGAAGTTGATGAGACTCTGCTCTCACTGCCAAGAGTAGCTGTCTCCATGGCACTCTTTACAATTAATTTTTTGAATCTTGACTAGCAAGGTCCCTCTGCAGGCGATCTACAGAGCTCAGACCCTGATAGACCAAAGAAAATGGTGAAATGGAAGCATGTGTTATCTGGTCTGGGGAAAGGTCCAGATCCTACTTTGTTAAGATCCAGGGGAGCTGTTTGTGTTTTTCCACCGTGTGAAGACAACCCATTTTGGCTTCCAGAACGACTCACCCGCAAGATAGTAATCAAGGATGGTGTGGAAGATGCTGACCTCCCGAGGACTGCTCCTGATCCTGATAATGCTGAACTTGTCTCAGGTACCTAGTATGATGGGCAAACAGAGATGGGCCATTCTCTTGACTTTCCCTAAAACAATGCCAGTTCGCCATGATGCTAGAGTTTTTCCAAAATTCTTTACTACTAATAAAATATTAGATTTACCATATCTACCCTATGATCTTACCCGAGCATCATTAGGAGAAAATCACTCTTTATTAGAACTGGGTTCTTTATGTCATCAAATTAATGGACCAGGAAAATGTATAAACCTCACAGTCTGAGCCTTGGGGATGTTTAATGTTCACCAAGGAAGCTGGGTGAGCACAATCCAAGATACTTCCAAAGCAGATATAACCATTACATATCGGACCTTACGGCAGGAGGCAATTTGGGTCAATGGTACATTTCCACCACTTAACTTTTCAGACAAAGAATGTCCTCCACAACCAAAAATAGCCCTACATTATAGATTGGAAGATGAAGGGCTGATCTTGCCTTGGTCTGATTGTCAATCCTCCATCACTCGTTAGGAAGATCAGAGTAAAACCTTTTCCTAATCTCCTAACATGTTGGTTGCCCAGAGAATGAATTTATTATGAAAAAGGGACTTTTCATACAGGATTTTACAATGCATCTCTTTCATAGTGGGTGCTTTGTGGAGTCAATGGCAGTTGTACACATCTCAATCCTTTACTCTTTATCCAGGGAGGAGCAGTTGGAAAGGCTTCTTTTACTGGCATCTCCAGATTTGCTCAGTATTGGGGAATACATTGACTCCCTGGACTCTTATGGATAAACTAATACCAGCATAGAGATCACTGGGTTCAATAAAACTTTTGTAAACCAGATTAATTACCCACCTATGCCAGTCTGTGTTTATCCCACTTTCTTGCTTATTCTTTCAAATGATTCATTTAAAGTCTGTTTCAATGATTCTTGTAGGATTTCTCAATGTTGGGATGTAACAAAGGACACCCGTGCCATGGTGGCATGCATACCTTGTTGGATCCCTGTTCCAGAGGAAACAACCTCCACCATATCCCTGTTTCGACAAAAAAAGAGATTTTGGCATTACTAGTGCCATAATTATAGCAATTTCAGCCAGTGCAGCTGCTGCTACAGCTGCAGGGTACATTATGGCTAGTATGGTTCAGTCAGGCACAAAATTAAATCAGCTTTCAGCAGATCTGACTGATGCCATCACTGGCCTAACTTCTGCTAGTACTAAGTTAAACGGAGGGCTGATAAATTTGAATCAGTGCCTTGACCAGGCATAGGAACAGATAGGCGTCCTATATCAGATGGTCCAGTTGGGTTATGAACGAAAGTTGGGTGCTCTGTGTATTACCATTGTCCAATATGAAAATTTTACTCATGCAGCTAATCTGTCTTGACAGCTTTCCTTTTATCTTGCAGGAAATTGTTCTGAGGGATTCGATGAGATTCTTGAGGCCCTGAGGGTCACAGTTTTAAAGATCGAGTGGACCTGTAATTGACAGAGGGCCTCTCCTCCATGATTTCATCTGCATTTTCTTATTTTAAGGAATGTTTAGGGGTAGGCTTATTTGGTGTTGCCACCTGCTGTGGACTTGGGTTCATGCTCTGGTTGGTTTGCAAGCTTAGAACCCAACAACAAATGACAAGGTTGTGATAGCTCAAGCACTTGCTGCCATTGAGCAAGGGGCCTCCCCCGAAATCTGGCTATCTATGCTCAAGAATTAGTTGACACTGGTGGCTGACCTCTTTTGTAGAGTTTGCCCTAGGTCATTTAGTAGTTAGTGTCACATAGCACTGCAGTATCCAGGGACGGGCAACTTTCCTCATGCACAGATCAACCTAAGACACGGGGCCCAGTTGCAATAGGGTTACCCTATAACGGGAAAGGCTGTGACATTAGAGGAACGACCTAAGACAGGAGCCACAGCGTATGGGCAAAATTACAAAGACCTATTCCAGCCTCATTTTAATAAAATAAAATGAGGGGGAGATGTGGAGAGCTGTGCGGCTAGCAATCTCCATTATAAGATGGTGCTAGCCTCTGCCTAATTAGTAAACAAGCCTTGTGCGCAAGTGCAAGAGTGAACTCATGCCTAGTCACTGCCTATCTCGGAGCATAATAATGGGTTTATGGGAAAGCAACGAATCAGGAGGCGACAGGCCACATCAGGTGATGAAAGGCCATGGCTGAGGGCTATAAAAGCAACGGAATTGGGGTCTTACCTCCTGAAGAAGTAATAAAGCTTTTTGCGGCAGAAGAATCGTGTTGTCAGAGTGTATTCTTGCTGGAGAGAACAATAGCTTGCAACATTCTTTCTTTCTTTCTTTCTTTCTTTCTTTCTTTCTTTCTTTCTTTCTTTCTTTCTTTCTTTCTTCCTTCCTTCCTTCCTTCCTTCCTTCCTTCCTTCCTTCCTTCTTCTTCTTCTTCTTCTTTCTTTCTTTCTTTCTTTCTTTCTTTCTTTCTTTCTTTCTTTCTTTCTTTCTTTCTTTCTTTTTTGAGTTTTTAGACAATGGATTTTTCTTTGTATCCCTGCCAACACTGGACATGCCTCTGTAAACCATGCTGGCCATGAACTAAGAAATCCAATACTTCTTCCTCTCAAGTGCTGGGATTTAAGGCATGAACCACCACTGCCTGGCAACCCTGAAACTCTTATACTCCCGAATTAACACTTAAAATTAAAAAAAAGAAAAAAGAAAAAAAAGAAAATAAAAGGAGAGGAAAGAAGAGAACAGAAAATAAAAGAAAACCAAAAACACAAATAAACAAACAAGAAAACCCTGAAAAAAAAATATAACCTTAAAAAAATACTTAATAAAACACCCCAAATGAAAAAAAAAACCCTAAAATCATTAAAAAAAAAGAACAAACACTAAAAATGCACTAAAATGCTCGAAACCAAAAAACATGTCTAAAACAGTTTTTTAAATCCCTACAAAAGCCTTAACAAAAACACTAAAACTATAAATAATAATAATGATGATGATGACTAATATTATTATTAATATATACATACTTAAATATACAGATATACCTATATGTAAATAGTGTTTATATTATACCATATATAATGTATACATCACATATTATATAATGTATACATGACATCATTCATATGCACAGGACACTGAAATGAGAGGTACTAAGCTCATATATAAAGTATGTATATATGTATAAATTTATACATATTTTATATATTTCAATTATATTAATCATAAATATATATGTATATATATGTATATATATATATTTAGTAAATGAAATATCTGTATACTTCACATATATTTATATAAAATACTTATAAATATATAATGCTTTTAAATTAATCATATGCTACATATATAAGTATTTTAATATATCATATATAATTATATATTGTTATGTATCTGGCATATACATTTTATATACACACAGGAAAATTATATATGATATATACATAAATATATACCCATACTGTTTATATTATTTATGTTATATCTATAACATAGTATAGATATTAACATAAATGCAATATGTATATTAGTATTGATAAATATATGATATATACATAAATTTCAATATATAAATGAACATATGTGGATATAGGTGTAAATTTAAAGTTTTGTATGAAAGTTGATAAATATAAAAAGTCAAAAATTTACATACATAAAATATTTTATATTCCATACACATAATATAGATTCAGGAAGTGACTCCACCACGATGGTATGTGACCATTCCGTGACCAGATATGAGAATACCAGGACAGGAAGTGGCTGCATGGTGACAGGAAGTAGCCATAGCCTAACCGGAAGTGACCCTGTTGTCAAATGTGAGCATGTTGTCAAATGAAGCGGCCACATCATGACCAGAAGTGAACGGAAGTGACCCTGTCTTTACAGGAAGTGGCTTCAGAATGACCGGAAGTGACTGTAACATGACCCGAAGTGGCAGTGAAGTAGGTTTTTCTTCTTGGTTTTGTTGTTTCTCAAGGTGGGTATGATCTTGCAGTAGGAATTTTTACGGGGTTTAATGTTTGTTTATTTTTTATTTTTCAGGGGTTTGATGTATTTTTGGGTTTTTTTTAAAGGATTTTAGGATTTGAGGTCCATTTTTAGGGTTTTGGTGTTTTTTGAATCTTTTTTCTGTTCTTGAGGGATTTTTTTTTTAGAATTTTGGTGTTTTTATTTTGGAATTTTAGGGTTTCTTTTAGTTTTTATTAAGTCTTTTAGGGATTCTAAAAGTATGTATAGGGTTCTGTTAGCGTTTTTAAATGAGTTTAGAGTTTTTCATGTTTTTTGGCGATTCTTTTAAGTCCATAGGTTTGAAGTGGTCTTTCGGGGGGGGTTTGTTTTTTTTTTTTAAAGGGCGTTTATGGATTTTAGGGTATTTTTAGGGTTCGAGAGTTGTAGAATTTAGGATTTTTTTAGGGTTTTAGAATTTTTAGGGTCTTTTTATATTTCTTGTGTTTTCTTTGTATTTTTAGAATTTTAGGTTTTTAAAAATACATGTTAACTATTTTAAAATTTTCTTATCTTTTTGCACCTGTTTTAGGGATTGTTTAAGGATTTTAGGGTTTTGTTTTTTTTTTAAGGTTTTAGGGTTCTTTTAAAGTTTTTAAAAGATTTTAAGTTTTTTTTTCAGTTTTTTCCTGCGATTTTTTTTTCAGATCTTAGATTTTGGTTTTGTTTTGTTTTGTTTTGTTTTTCGTTTTTTTTTGTTTGTTTGTTTGTTTGTTTTGTTTTATGGTTTTAGGCCTTTCTGGCTCCTTTTAGAGTTTTAGAGTTTTTTGTAGGATTTTTGTTGATTTTTTAAAGCCTCAGGGTTTTTTTTGTTTTGTTTTGTTTTTGTTTTTTTGTTTGTTTGTTTTTTTACTTTTTAGGTTCTTTTCATGTTTTTTTTTTTTTTAAGGATTTTTTTGTAAGTCTAAGTTTTTTGTTTTTTGGGTTTTTTTGTTTGTTTGTTTGTTTTTTTAACAGTTTCAGCTTGTCTAATTTTGGTTTTCGGGTTTTTATTGTCTTTTTAGGGTTTTTCAAGTTTATTTTTTTTTAATTTTATGGGTTTTTCTCTAGAGGTTTATTATTCTTTTGGGATTATCAGGTTTTTACTTAGGGTTTTAAAATTTTGTAGGTATGTTTAGAGTGTTTTAAGATTTGGGGGTTTAAGGGTTTTGGTGTAGTTTTTAGTTGTTTTTTTTTTTTTTTTTAAGGATGTTAGGGTAATTGTGGCTTTAGGGATTTTGGGGGATCTTCTTAGTGTTCATTTGTTTTTCAGAATTATACGGTTTTTTTAGTGTTTTAGAGGTCTTTTGTTTCTTTTAAAAGATTTTAGTGTGTGTTAGTGTTTTAGGGTTCATTTATGGTTTTTTTTTAAGAATTTTATGGTGTTTTCTATTTTGGGTGCATTAGTTTTTTTTGTTTTTTTGTTTTTGTTTTTTTTTTTTTTAATAATGTTTATGGGTTTTTTAGTGTTCTAGAAGATTTTTTCTTTTTTTTTTTTTCTTTTGCAATATAGGGTTTTTTTTGTTTTTGTTTTTGTTTTGTTTTGTTTTGTTTTTTCAGTCATAGGCCTTTTTTAGTGTTCTAGAGATTATTTTTATTATGTTTAAGTTTTTTAAGGGTTTTACTTTTTTTTTTAATTAGAGTTCTTGAGTTTTTTGTTTTTTTGTTTTTTTGTTTTTTTGTTTTTTTGTTTTTCAGAATGTTAGGACATTTAGTTTTGTTTATTTGTTTGTTTTTTGTTTTTTGTTTTTTTTAATTTTAGCGTTTGTAAGAGGTTTAGTAGTCTTTTTATGGATTCAGGTTTTTATTAGGATTTTAAGGTTTTGTAAGTATTTCCTCAGAGTGTTTTAGGTTTTCTGGGGATTTTAGTGTTTTGTTTTATTTTTTAGCTTTTTTTTTTTTTAAGGATTTTAGGTTTTTTATAGTTTTAGGGATTTTTTGGTGTCTTTTTAGTGTTCTTTACTTTTTCAGAATTATAGGGTTTTTTTTTTAGTGTTTTAGGGTTTTTTGTTTTTGTTTTGGAAAGGATTTAGTGTGTCTTAGTGTTTTAGGGTTTGTTTATGTGGTTTTTTTTTTAAGAATATTATGGTTTTTTTTAGGTTTTCTGGGATTTTAGGGACATTAGGGTTTTCTATTTTTATTTATTTATTTATTTTTTATGGTCCTAGAAGCTTTTTTTCTTTTTCCAGGTTTTTGGAGTTTTTAGTGTCTTTTTAGGGTTCTAGAGATTATTTTATTTATTTTAGGTTGTTTTAGGGTTTAGGGTTTTTAAAAATAATTTAGAGTTCTTGAGGTTTGTTTAGAATTTTAGTTTTTTTTTTTTTTTAAGTTTTTTAAAGTTTTTTTTAAATAATTTAGGGTTTTTAAAAAAAAGGTTCTTTCATTAAAAAAATGATTTTGAACGGAAATAAAACTTGAGACCTGTGATTCATGTAACATATGTCAAAGAACCCAAAGAGTTGTTTGTGAGCTTTGAAACATGGGGCTGAGAACATAGCAGAACAGACCAGGACATGCCCGAGCAGGCCCGTCGCTTCCCTATCTCCCACCCCTCTGACCTAAGTTAAATGTTACCAGGCTGCTGATGTTTAAATGGACCAATCATGTGAAACCGCGCCAATTCCTCCCCCAGCCCCACTCCTTTTCTATAAAAATCCTTAGCTTCCAAGCCTCGAGGTCGAATCCACTGTCTCCTGTGTGAGGTACGTTTCAACCCAGAGCACTGCCACTAAAATACCTCATATTGTTACATCAAGGTGTTGTGTTCTGTTCCTGATTCTTGGGTGCATGCGGAATCGGGAGTTGAGTGGGGGTTTCACCACTAGGTTCTTTCAATTTTAGGGTTTTCTAGAGTTTAGGGCGATCCTTTTTTTTTTTTTTATTGTTTGTTTGTTTGTTTGTTTGTTTTGTTTTGTTTTTATGGCTTTATGGTTTTTAGGGTCTTGTTAGGGTTATTGAAGTTTTGTAGAATTTTAGGGCATTTTTATGGTTTTACAATTTTTTAGTGTCATTTTGGTGTTCTTGCTTTTTTTGAATTTAAGGTTTTTTATAAAATGTTTTATTAAGTATTTTAGGGTTTTTGATTTTTCTTAGCTTTTTAGGGCTCTTTTAGTGTTTGTTTAAAGATTCTAAGGTTTTTTAGAGTTTTCTTTTTTTAAGGTTTTTGGTTTTTTTAGAGTTTTTTTTTTTTTTTTTTTTTTTTTTTTTTTTTTTTAGTTTTTTAGTTTTTTAGAATTCTTAGGGTTTGTCAGGGGTTGAGGGCCTTAGGGATTTTATGTAAGGTTATGAGTTTTTTATGATATTAAAAAAATTTTGTTTGTGTGTGTGTGTGTGTGTATATGTGTGTGTGTGTGTGTGTGTGTGTGTGAGTTTTAGAGTCAGCGGTTTTTGAGATTTATTTTTAGGGTTTTTAAACGTTTCTTAAGTTTCTTGATTTCTTCTAGATTTTAAGGTCTTTTAGGGTTTTAGGGTCTCACACACACAAACACACACTCTAAAAGAAATCAAAAACCTTAAAAAAGGAAAACTCTAAAAAAACTTAGAATCTTTAAACAAGGATTCTAAGGATTTTTTTAAACAAGATCTTTTTGAAGAAATTTAGGAATAATTTTTTAGGTTTTATTTTATTATTTTTTTAATGCTTTAGGTCTTGCTTTTTGGGGGTAGTTTAGTGTTTTCTGAGTCTTTTTAGTGTTCCAGAATTTTGATTGTTGTTGTTGTTGTTTTGTGGAGAGGGGGTTGTTTTATTTTTTGTTTTATTTGTTTTATAATTTTGCCTATATTTTTCTTTTTTTTTAAGTATTTTATGTTATTTTAGATCCTATTTTTAATTTTTTTAGAATATTATACTTTTTTATTTTGATTTCTTAAAGCTTCAAGGTTTTCTTTGTATGCTTTTAATGTTTTTAGGGTCTTTTTAGGTTTTTTTTAATTTTTTTTTTTAATTTTTAGGTTTTTGTTTGTTTGTTTGGTTGGTTGGTTCTTTTTAATGGTTTCAGGTTCAATTTTCGTTTTAGAGTTTTAGGGTTTTAAGGGTCTTTGAGTTTTTTTTTATAACAATACTTTTAAGGGTTTTTTTTTAGGGATTTAGGATTCTTTTTAGGGTTTCAAGATTTCATTTAGAAGTTTAAAGTTTTGTAGGAATTTTTTTTTTATAGGAATTTAGGGTTTTTCTAGAATTTCAGGGTTTTGATATATTTTTAAGGTGTTTTTTTTTTTTTTAATTTAGGATTTTTATGGTTTTAGGAATTCTGGCACAATCTTTTTAGAGTTCTTGATTTTTTCAGGGTTGATTTTTTTTTTTTTAGTGTTTTAGGGCATTTTTTTAGTTTTTTAAAAAGGATTTTAGGGTGTTTTAGTAATTTAGGGTTCATTTATGGTTTTTCTAAGAATTTTTTTTTTAGGTTTTTTTTTTTTTAGATTTTTGAGCTTTAGTTTTACAGCTTTTTAGGTTTCTAGAAGGATCACTTTTAACATTATATGGTTTTTTAAAGTTAAGGATTTTTTGTGTCTTTTTAGGGTTCTAGAGATTTTTTATTATTATTTTAAGTTGTTTAAGGGTTATTAAAAAATTAGAATTTTTGAGGGTTTTTTTACGTTTTTAAATTTTTTTTATTAAGTATTTTATTTTTATTTCATTTTATGCTTTTATTTTATTTTCCTAAGGATTCTTTCCTTTAAAAGATGATTTTAGGATTTTTCTCAGTGTTTTGGGCAATTTTTTAATGCCATAAGGTCTTTTTTATGGTTTTATAATTTTTGGGGTCTTTTTAGGGTTCTTGAGGTTTTGTTGAATTTTAGGGCAATTTTTAGGGGTTTAGAAATTTGGGGGTCTTATTAGAGTTCTTGCTTTTTTTTTTTTTTTTTTTTTTTGAATTGTAGTTTTTTTTATTTTAAAAAGTGTTCATTAAGTATTTTAGGGTTGCCGGGCAGTGATGGACCGTACAATTAATCCCAGAACTTGGGACGCAGAAGCAGACAGATTTCTGAGTTTGAGGCCAGCCTGGTCTTGAGAGTGAGTTCCAGGAAAGCTAGAGCTACAAAAAGAAACAGTCTCCAAAAACCAAAAAAAAAAAAAAAAAAAAAAAAGTATTTTAGAGTTTTTTTTTTTAAATTTTATTTTATTTTTTTTGTTTTGTTTTGCTTTATTTTATTTCTATTCTTTTTGTTTTTGTATTTAGCTTTTTAGGGATCTTTTGGTGTTTGTTTAAAGAACCTAAGGTTTTTCTGGGTTTTCTTTCTTTTTATTTATTTATTTATTTATTTATTTATTTATTTATTTATTTATTTATTTATTTTGGTTTTAGGTTAATTTTAGAGTGTTTTAAGTATTTTAGATATTTTAGGGTTTTGAGGGTGATTTTTGAAGTCCTTAGTGTTTTTATTTAGGGTTTTTAGGTTTTTTATGGTTTTAAAAAATTTTGGCCATCAGAGGAAAGAGAGGCCCATTGGTCTTGCAAACTTTACATGCCTCAGTACAGGGGAATGCCAGGGCCAAGAGGTGGGAGTGGGTGGGTAAGGGACTGGGGGGGGAGGGTATTTGAGATATTTGGTATAGCATTTGAAATGTAAATGAAGATAATACCTAATTTAAAAAAATATTAAGAACTATTAGCCACCAAAAACAAAAACAAAAAACAAAAAACAAAAAAACAAAAAAATTGGGGTCTTATTGTGTTTTAGGGTCTTAGGTGTTTTTGAGGTTCAATTTTATGGTTTTTTTTTTTTTTAAGTTTCTTGATTTCTTTTAGATTTTAAGGTATTTTAGGGTTCTTTAGGGTTTTTAAAGGATTTTAGGAATTTTTTAGGTTTTATTATTATTTTTTAAAAGATTTATTTTTTTGTTGTTTTTTGTTGATTTTTTTTTTTTTTTTTTTTTTTTTTTTTTAGCGTTTTTGGGTTTCTCGGTCTTTGTAGTGTTTTTTGTTGTTGTTTTAGAATTTTGGGATATTTTGCTAGGGTTTTAGGTCCTTTTAGGTTCTTTTTTTTAAATAATTTTATAGTTTTTTTTTTTTTAAGTGTTTTTGTTGATTTTTTAAAACATCAGGTTTTTCTTTTTTAGGTTTTTAGGGTCTTTTCAGGTTTTTTTAAAGGACTTTTCTTAATTTTTTTTTTAAGTCTTGAGGGATTTCTTTAATGGTTTCAGGACCTTTTTTAAGGTTTTATGGGGTTTTTTTTTTGGTCTTTTTGTTAGGATTTTTGAGTATTTTTTAAAGAATTTTGAGGGGTTTTTTTTAGGGGCTTATCGTTCTTTTTAGGGTTTCATGTTCTTATTTAGGGTTTTAAGATATATTATTTTTTTTTTTTTACAAATATTTAGGGATTTTATTGAGGGGAGTTCAGGGTTTAGGTGTAGCCAAGCATACACAGAGAAACCCAGTCTCAAAAAAAAAAAAAAAATTCTATGGTTATTTTTGTGTTCATGTTTTTTTAGAATTTAAGGAAGAAAGAATGAAAAGAATTTTAGGGACTTTTTTGGCTTTTGATGTATGTTCTTTAGAATTTTAGTTTTTTTATTTTTATTTTTATTTTTATTTTTATTTATTTTTTTTTTAAGGAATTTAGTGTTTTTAGAAGAGTTTTTGTTGTTTTGCTTGAATATATATTTTTTTAATTTTAGGGTTTTAATATTGGTGTTTCATTGTTTTATGGTTGCCAGAAATGGTGGCAGAGTAACTTCCAGGAAAGCCAGGGATACACAGAGAAACCCAGTCTCATAAATGAAAAAATGAATAAAAAAAAAAAAAAAGAAGAAGAAGAAGAAAGGAAGAAAGAAAAGAGTTTCAGTGTAATTTTGTTAAGATGAGTGCTTAGAGTTTTTTTTTGTTTTGTTTTGTTTTGTTTTGTTTTTCACGGTTTTAGTGTATATTAGTGGTTTTTCTTTCTGTTTTTTGTTTTTGTTTTTGTTTTCTTTTAATGGATTTTAAGGTGTTTTGGTTTTTTTTTTTTTTTTTTTTTAGGCTTTTCGGGTTCCTTTTTAGGGTTTTACAAAACTTTTTTTAGGTTTTTTTCTGTTTTGTTTTTGTTTTTGTTTTTTATTTTTCTTTTTGAAAAGACTTTTTGAAAATTTTAGAGTTTTATTTTGCAGTGTATGAGTTTTACTCTTGTCAGACAGTGGTGGTGCATGCCTTTAATCCCACACTTGAGAGAGAGAGGCTGAGGTATTGGATTTCTGAGTTTGAGGTCAGCCTGGTTTTCAAAGTGAGTTCCGGGACAGCCACACTGAAACACTGTCTCAAAAAACAAAAACAAACAAACAAACAAAAAGTTGTATGTTTATTTTTGTGTTCATGTTTTTTTAGAATTTAAGGTTTTTTTAAATGGTTTTGAGGGTTATAGAAGAATGCTTTTGAGGTACTTTGGTATTCAGGGTTTTAGTATATGTTTAGAGTTTATTCTATATTTTTAAAAGGATGTTAGGGTCTTTTAGTGATTTTTGGTTCTTAATAGGTTTAAGTGATTTTTTTTAAACATTTTAGTGTTTTATTTAGGGTTTGAGTGTGTTCTTGAGTTTTGTTTTATTTTTTTCATTTTAAGTTTGTATATTTTGAGTTTAAGAGCTTTAGTGTTGCCAGCCAATATTTTTTTTTTGTTTGTTTGGTTTTTTTTTTGGCTTTAAAAACCATTTAGTGTGTTTTAGGGTTTTGGGGTTTTATTTAGGCTTTATTTTTTATTTATTTATTTATTATTTTAGCATTTTTCTGTTCTTCTTAGGTTTTTTTTTGTTGTTGTTGTTGCTGTTTTGGTGGTGGTGTTTCTTGTTCTTCTTCTTCTATTTTTAATTTTAGGGTTTTAATTTTGGGGTTTAAAAGTTTTAGAGTTGCCAGGCAGTGGTGGCCCATGCCTTAAATCACAATACTTGGGAGGCAGAGGCTGGTGGATTTCCGAGTTTGAGGTCAGCCTCTTCTACAGAAGCAGCTCCAGGACAGATAGGGATACACAGAGAAACCCAGTCACAAAAAACACACACACACAAAAAAAAAGTAATAAAGAAAGAAAGAAAGAAAAAAGAAAGAAAGAAAGAAAGAAAGAAGAAAAAAAGAAGAAAGAAAGAAAGAAAGAAAGACAGAAAGACAGAAAGAAAGAAAGAAA
>NW_028227277.1:5809705-5817205 GCF_978045245.1 Mus caroli | reverse complement strand
TCTCAGTCAGTGATGATCCATGCCTTTATTCCCAGCCCTTGGAAGGCAGAGGCAGGTGGATTTGTAAGTTCTAGGCCAGCCTGGTCTACAGAGTGAGTTCCAGGTTAGCCAGGGCTATAGAGAAAAAACACAGTCTCCAAAATAAATAAATAAATAAACAAAGAAACAAATAAATAAACAAACATATAAATGGATGAATGAATGAATGAATGAATGAATGAATGAATGAATAAATAAAACCAAAAAAATATTATAAGGGTCATTTTTGGGATTTATATATATTTAGAATTTTAGAGCTTTTAAAAATGGGTTTGTAGAGTTTTTAGAAGAGTGTTTTAGATTTAGAAGTAAGTCTTTGAGGTTTTCCAGGCAGTGGTTTCCCATGCATTAAATCCCAGCCCTTGGGAGGCAGAGGTAGGTGGATTTGAGGATTTGAGGTAAGCATGGATTACAGAGGGAAATCCAAAACAAAACAAAACAAAACAAAACAAAACAAAACAAAACAAAACAAAACAATAAACCAAAAAACAAAAAACAAAAAAGGAAAAACCAAAAAAAAAATTATTTTCATTTTGTGTTCTTGTTTATTATTATTATTATTATTATTATTATTATTATTATTATTATTATTATTATTATTATTATTGTGTTCTTGTTGTTGTTATTTATAATTTCAGTGCTTTTTTGTTAAGGCTTTTGTAGGGTTTTTATAAGACTGTTTTAGATGATTTTTTGGTTTCGAGTATTTTAGTGCATTTTTAGTGTTTTTTATTTTTATTTTTTTAAGGATTTTAGGGTGTTTTTGGATTTGGTGTGTTACTATGTGTTTTTTAAGATTTTATCTTTTTTTCCATGTTTTTTTTTTTTTCGTGTGTTTTTGAGTTTTCTTTTCTTTCTTTTTTTTTTTTTTTTTTAATTTTAAGTGTTAATTGGGGAGTTTAAGAGTTTCAGTGTCGACGGGCTGTGGTGGCCATGCCTTAAATCCCAGCACTTGGGAGGCAGAGGTATGTGGATTTTTGAGTTCGAGGCCAATATGGTCCACAGAGTGAATTCCAGAGCAGCTAGAAATACTCAGAGAAAACCAGTCACCAAAAAAGTTAGCAAACAAAAAAACAAACAAAAAACAAAAAACAAAACAAAACAAAAGAAAAAATAAAAAGAAAAGAAAGAAATGAAACAGTTTTAGTGAAATTTTTGGCTCCTTATGTATTTTTGTAGAATTTTACGGTCTTTTTAAGGGTTAGTAGTGTGTTTAGAAGACTATTGTAGAGTTTTATTGGTTTTAGTGTTTTTTTTTTCTGTTTTCTTTCTTTCCTTCTTTCTTTTATTTTTTAAGGGAATTGTGGGTCTCTTCGGTTTTAGGATTGTTTGTTTGTTTGTATGTTTGTTTTTTAGGCTTCTGGGTTTTCTTTTAGTGTTTTACCTTTTTTTTAGGTTTGTGTGCGTGTATGTGTGTGTGTGTGTGTTTTTCTGAAAAAAATCTTACGTTCTTACATTTGGGGTATAATATTTTAGTTTTGCCAGGCAGTGGTGGTCCATGCCTTTATTTCCAGTCCTAGGGATGCAAAGGCAGGTGGGCTTTTAAGTTCAAGGCTAGCCTGGTTTCCAGAGTGAGTTCCAGGATAGCCAGGCCTAAACAGAGAAACCAAGTCTCCAAAAATAAAATAAATCAAACCAAAAAAAAATAGTTTAAGGAACATTTTGGTATATATATATATATATATTATATATATATAATAGTTTTTTAAAGGGTTTTGTAGGGTTTTTATAAGAGTGAAACTCAGTCAAAAAATGAAACAAAAGAAAACAAAACAAAAATTCAAAGAAAGAAAGAAAGAGAGAGAGAGAGAGAGAGAGAGAGAGAGAGAGAGAGAGAGAGAAAGAAAGAAAGAAAGAAAGAAAGAAAGAAAGAAAGAAAGAAAGAAAGAAAAAGAAGGAAAGAAAAGATAAAGACTTTATAGACATTTCAGGCTTTCTGTGTACTTTTTTTATTATTTTTTATTTTTTAGAATTTAAAGTTTTTTAAAAGGGTATTTAGGACTTTTGATGATTCTTTTAGATTTTTTTTTTTTGGTTTTCAGAGTTTTAGTGTATGTTTACTGTTTTTTAAAAATGATTTTAGAGTTTTTGTTTCTTTGTTTGTTTTTTTGTGTTTGATATTCTTTATGGGTTTTCTTTTCTTTTCTTTTTTTTTTTTTGTATGTTTGTCTGTGTGTGTGTTTTTGGATACTTCTTTTTTAATTTTAAAGTTTTACTTTTGGGGTTTAAGAGTTTCACTGTTTCTAGGCAGTGTGGCCCATGCCCTAAATCCCAGCACCTTGTAGAAACTGTTAGGTGGATTTTTGAGTTCAAGACCAGCATGGTCTACAGAGGTACTTCTTGATCAGCCAGAGAAACCCAGTCTCTAAAAACTCAAAAATATAAACCAACAAACAAAACACATAAATGGAAACAAACAAAAAAGTTTTAAGATTATTTTTGGGATGTTGTAAAATTTTTCGTAGACTTTTAGTGTTTTTGTAAATGGTTTTGTAGGGACTTTTAAAAGAGTGTTTTAGAGTTTAATTTTAGTTTTCAGTATGTTAGTGTATTTTTAGTGGTTTGTTTTTGTTTTTGTTTTTTTGTTTTGTTTTGTTTTATTTTGTTTTAGAATTTTATAATGTTTTAGAATTTTGGGGATTTTTTTTCAAAATTTTTTTAAGATTTATATTTTATTTGTATTTATATATTTATTTGTTAGTTGTTTATTTATTTATTTAATTACTTATTTATTTATTTTTAGAGTTTTGGCTATTATTATTATCATTTTAATATTAAGGATTTATTTTTAGAGTTAAGAACTTTAGGGTTACCAGGTAGTGGTGTCCCATGCATTAAATCCCAGCACTTGGGAGGCACAGTTAGGTGGATTTTTGATTTCGAGGCCAGCATGGTCTACAGATGGCGCTTTAGGACAGCCAGAGATAAACAGAGAAACCCAGTTTCTAAAAACAAAACAAAACAATGTAAAACAAACAAAGAAAAAAAAAAGAGTTTTAAGTTCAATTTGTGTTCTATTATTATTATTATTATTATTATTATTATTATTATTATTATTAATAATAATAATTATTTATAGTTTTAGTGTTTTTGTTAAGGCTTTTGTAGGGATTTATTAAACTGTTTTAGACTTTTTTTTTTGTTTCGAGTATTTTAGAGCATTTTTAGTGTTTCTTCTTTTTTTAATGATTTTAGGGTGTTTTTGGATTTGGGGTGTTTTATTAAGTATTTTTTTAAGGTTTTATCTTTTTTCTTCAAGGTTTTTTTTTGTTTGTTTGTTTGTATTTTTGAGTTATCTTTTCTTTTCATTTTTTTTATATAAGTTTAAATGTTAATTCGAGAGTTTAAGTGTTTCAGGGTTGCCAGGCAGTGGTGGTCCATGCCTTAAATCCCAGCACTTGAGAGGAAGAAGTATTGGATTTCTTAGTTCAAGGCCAGCATGCTCTACAGAGGCATTTCCAGTATTGGCAGGGATACAAAGAGAAACCCATTGTCCAAAAAATCAAAAAAAAAAAAAAAAAAAAAAACAAGAAAGAAAGAAAGAAGAAAGGAAGGAAGGAAGGAAGGAAGGAAGGAAGGAAGGAAGGAAGGAAGGAAGGAAGGAAGGAAGGAAGGAAGGAAGGAAGAAAAGAAAGAAAGAATGTCTGAGCTATTGTTCTTGCCAGCAAGAACAAACTCAGACAACCCTATTCTTCTGCAGCAAAAAGCTTTATTGCTTCTTCAGGAGGTAAGACCCCCCGACCCCATAAAATGGCGTTGCTTATATAGCCCTCAGCCATGGCGTTTCATCAACTGATGTGGCCTGTCACCTCCTGATTCGTTGCTTTCCTATCACCCCATTATTAGGCCCCGAGATGGGCAGTGACTAGGCATGAGTTCACTCTTGCCCTTGAGCACAAGGCTTGTTTACTAATTAGGCACAGCGGAGACCAGCACCATCTTATAATGGCGATTGCTGGCAGCACGGTTCTCCATGTCTTCCCCTTTTTATTTTATTAAAATGAGGCTGAACTAGGTCTGTGTAATTATGCCCATCCGCTGTGGCTCCTGTCTTAGGTCGTTTCTCTAATGTCACAGCCTTTCCCGTCATAGGGTAACACTATCGCAACTGGGCCCCTTGTCTTAGGTTGATCTGTGCATGAGGAAAGTTGCCCGTTCCTGGATATTGCAGTGCTATGTGACACTAACTACTAAATGACCTAGGGTAAACTCTACAAAAGAGGTCAGCCACCAGTGTCAACTAATTCTTGAGCATAGATAACCAGATTTCGGGGGAGGCCCCTTGCTCAATGGCAGCAAGTGCTTGAGCTATCACAACCTTGTCATTTGTTTGTTGAGTTTTAAGCTTGCAAACCAGAGCATGAACACATGTCCACAGCAGGTGGCAACACCAAATAAGCCTACCCCTAAACATTCCTTAAAATAAGAAAATGCAGATGAAATCCAGGAGGAGAGGCCCTCTGTCAATTACAGGTCCACTCGCATTGAGTTGATGTTTAAAACTGCCACCCTCACGGCCTCAAGACTCTCATTGAATCCCTCAGATGAATTTCCTGCAAGATACAAGGAAACCTGTCTAGACAGATTAGCTGAATGAGTAAAATTTTCATATTGGACCCTGGTAATACACAGAGCATTCAACTTTCGTTCACAACCTAACTGGACTATCTGGTACAGGATGCCTATCTGTTGCTATGCCAGGTCAAGGGACTGATTCAAATTTATCAGCCCTCCCTTTAACTTGGTACTAGCAGAAGTTAGGAGAGTGATGGCATCAGTCAGATCTGCTGAAAGCTGATTTAATTTTGTGCCTGACTGAACCATACTAGCCATAGTGTACCCTGCAGCTGTAGCAGCAACTGCACTGGCTGAAATTGCTATGATTATGGCAGCAGTAATGCCAAAATCTCTTTTTTTTTTGTCAAAACTGGGATATAGTGGAGGGTGTTTCCACCGGAACAAGGATCCAACAAGGGATGCATGCCACCATGGCACGGGTGTCCTTTGATACATCCCAGCATTGAGAAATCCAACAAGAATCATTGAAACAGACTTCAAATGAATCATTTGAAAGAATAAACAAGAAAGTGGGGTAAACACAGACTGGCATAGGTGGGTAATTAATCTGGTTTACAAAAGTTTTATTGAACCCAGTGATCTCTACGCTGGTATTAGTTTACCCATAAGAGTCCAGGGAGTCAATGTATTCCCCAATACTGAGCAAATCTGGAGATGCCAGTAAAAGAAGCCTTTCCAACTGTTTCTCCCTGGATAAAGATCAAAGGATTGAGATCTGTACAACTGCCATTGACTCCACAAAGCACCCACTATGAAAGGGATGCATTGTAATGTCCTGTATGAAAAGTCCCTTTTTCATAATAAATTCATTCTCTGGGCAACCAACATGTTAGGAGATTAGGAAAAGGTTTTACTCTGGTCTGCCTAACGAGTGATGGAGGATTGACAATCAGACCAAGGCAAGATCAGCCCTTCATCTTCCAATCTATAATGTAGTGCTATTTTTGGTTGTGGAGGACATTCTTTGTCTGAAAAGTTATGTGGTGGAAATGTACCATTGACCCAAATTGCCTCCTGCCGTAAGGTCCGATATGTAATGGTTACATCTGCTTTGGAATTATCTTGGATTGTGCTCACCCAGCCTCCTCGGTGCTCATTAAACATCCCCAAGGCTCGGACTGTGAGGTTTATACATTTTCCTGGTCCATTAATTTGATGACATAAAGAACCCTGTTCTAATAAAGAGCGATTTTCTCCTATTGATGCTCGGGTGGGATCGTAGGGTAGATATGGTAAATCTAATGTTTTATTAGTAGTAAAGAATTTTGGAAAAACTATAGCATCATGGCGAACTGGCATTGCTTTAGGGAAAGTCGAGAGAATGGACCATCTCTGTTTGCCCATCATACAAGGAACCTGAGACAAGTTCAGCATTGTCAGGATCAGGAGCAGTCCTCGGGAGGTCAGCATCTTCCACACCATCCTTGATTACTATTTTGTGGGTGAGTCATTCCTGAAGCCAAAATGGGTTGTCTTCACTCTGTTGAAAAACACAAACAGCTCCCCTGGATCTTAACAAAGTATGATCCGGGCCTTCCCACAGACCAGATAACACATCCTTCCATTTCACCATTTCCTTTGGTCTATCAGGGTCTGAGCTATGTCGATCGGCTGCAGAGCGACCTTGCTCACCAAGATTCAAAAAATTAATTGTAAAGAGTGCCATGGAGACAGCTACTCTTGGCACTGAGGGCAGAGTCTCATCAACTCCCCCCTTTTGTTTTATAAAATAAGACTTGAGTGCACGGTGGGCACCTTACACCGTGCCTTGTCCTTGAGGTTTATAAGGAAGGCCAGTCAGGTGAGTGATATCCTTTTGATGACAAAATTGCTGAAATTTAGCAGAGGTATATCCTGGCAGATTATCAGTTTTAAGGATTGTGAGCTTGCACCAAGCACTCCATGCTTCTAAACAGTGCTATATAACATGAAAGGCTTTCTCACCTGTTAAAGCTGTAGCAAACATAACACCAGAGCAGGTGTCAATGGAAACATGTAAATATTGATTTCTTCCAAAAGAGGAAATATGAGTGACATCCCTTTGCCAGACCTGTAATGGCCTGATGCCTCGGTGGTTTATCCCTACCTGAGGAATAGGCAGAAATTAACAGTTTTGACATTGGGTGACAATGTCATGAGCTTCCTTCCTGGTTAAAGTGAAATGGCAGCATAATGTTTCAGCCATCACGTGGAAGAGTTTATGAAAGCCTGTGAAGACAGAGCAGCAGCCACGATTCTAGTGGCTTTGTCTGCCAAGTCATTTCCATGAGACATAGGGCTAGGAAGGCCAGAATAAGCCCTAACATGAGTAATACACACAAGATGAATTCTATGTAACAGGGCTGACTGAATTTGGTGAAAAATGTGAGCAAGCTTGCTAGAGGGTCTAATTAAGCCATCAACTTCAAGCGTATTAACTGCATTAACCACATATAAGGAATCAGATACAATATTGGGTGGTCCAGGAAAAGTTTCAAGAACCTCTAGAACCACCAAACACTCTACAACCTCGAGTGATGTCTCATTATACTGTTTAGGTGTTACTTGGTCATTTACTACATATGCACATCTGCCAGATTTGGATCCATCTGTATACACTACTACCCTATCTGGAAGTGGGTGTTTGGCTGTTACTACTGGAAACACTATGACTTGGCTTAAGGCAAACTGTAAAATTGGATGTTTTGAATAATGATTATTAATTTGTCCTGAACAGGAGGCAACCAATTCTGCCCAATCGTTAGTTGTTGCTGCCAGGATGTGAACTTGAGCAGAGGTATAAGGCACAATTAGAATATGAGGTTCCTTCCCAAAATGAGTAATGGCTGCTTTTATCCCCTGAAGTGCAAGTTGAGGCAATTGCATTAGGATACCACTCAATAA
>NW_028227277.1:5729705-5804705 GCF_978045245.1 Mus caroli | reverse complement strand
AAGAATGAAATACTGTAAGTAGGAAATTTACTGTATGAAAAAGTTAGTTTCTTTTTTTTAATGAATACTAGGGTTTTTAAAGAGTTTTTAGAAGAGAGTTGTATAGTTTTTTTTTTGGAGGTTAATATTTTAAAATGTTTTTGGATAATTTTTTTGGCTTTACTATATTTATTAGGGTTTTATTACTTGTGTGTGTGTATGTGTGTGTTTGTGTGTGTGTGTGTTCTTGAATATTTTTCAAAAAAAGTAAAATTTATTTTGTAAAAAATTCAAAAAAACTCTAAAAATCTAAGAAAGAGAGAGAGAGAGAGAGAGAGAGCGAAGGAGAGAAAGTTAGAAAGAAAGAAAGAAAGAAAGAAAGAAAGAAAGAAAGAAAGAAAGAAAGAAAATTACAGAAAAGAAAGAGTGAAATAAAAGAATGGAAGGAAGAAAAAAGAAAGATACAAAGTAAGGAAGGAATGAAAAAGAGAATGGAAGGAGGGAAGGAAGGAAGGAAAGAAAGACAGAAACAAAGAAAGAAAGGAAGGAAGAAAAAAGAAAAAAGAAATAATGAGAAAAAAGTATGGAAGGAAGAAAAAGAGAAAGAAAGGAAGGAAAGAATGAAAGAAAGAAAGAAAGAAAGTAAGGAAGAAAGATAGAAAGAAAGGGAAGAAGAAAGGGAAGGAAGAAAGAAAGGGAAGAAAAAAGGGAAGGAAGATAGAAAGAAAGAAAGAAAGAAATTAAGAAAGAAAGAAAGAAAGGAAGGAAGGAAGGAAGGAAGAAAAAAGAAAAAAGAAATAATGAGAAAAAATATGGAAGGAAGAAAAAGAGAAAGAAAGGAAGAAAAGAAAGAAAGAAAGAAAGAAAGGAAGGAAGGAAGAAAGATAGAAAGAAAGGGAAGAAGAAAGAAAGAAAGAAAGAAAGAAAGAAAGAAAGAAAGAAAGAAAGAAAGAAAGAAAGAAAGAAGGAAAAGGTAAGAAAGAAAGGGAAGGAAGAAAGATAGAAAGAAAGGAAGGAAGAAAGGAAGGAAGAAAGAAAGGAAGGAAGAAGCAAGAATGGAATAAAGACTGTAAGTAAGAAACTTAATGTATGGAAAATTTTGGGTTCTTTTGTACTATTTTTTTAAAATGGTTTTAGAAGAGCGTTGTATAATTATTAGGGTTTTTTTTGGATTTTAGTGTATGTTTAGTGTTTTGTAAACATTTTAGAGAGTTTTTTGGAGGCCTTTATGTTTATATTTTAGGTTTTTACTATTTGTGTGTGTGTGTGTATGTTCTTGAGTATTTTTTTTTTTAATTTTAGGTTTTTTGGTGGTTTAGGGATTTTAGGATTGCTGTCAGTGATGACCCATGAGTTTTATTCCATCACTTTAGAGACAGAGGTCTTGGATTTCCAAGTTCATGGTCAGGCTAGTCTACAGAGTGAGTTCCAGACAGCCAAGGATACACAGAGAAACCGTGTCTCCAAAAACTAACTAACTAAAGAAAGAAAGAAAGAAAGAAAGAAAGAAAGAAAGAAAGAAAGAAAGAAAGAAAGAAAGAAAGAAAGAAAGAAAAAAAGCTCGGGGGTGAGCGGGGAGGGAAGACATTCAGGGTCATTCTTGGATTCTTGAATGTGTATATATATATATTTGGAACTATAGAAGTTTTTTTTTTTTTTTTTCGGGTTTTCTTGAGGTTTTAGAACAAAGTTTTGAAAATCTTTTTCTTTAAGGTTTTTAGTATCTGTTTAGTGTTTTTTGGTTTTTTTTTCTTTGTTTATTAAGAATTTTAGGATTTTTTCTTGATTTTTGGTTCTTATTAGAGTTTAGTTCATGTTTTTAATGTTTTAATGTTTTATGATTTTGTGTGTGTCTGTGTGTGTGTGTTCTTGAATATTTAAAAAATAAAATAAAATTTATTTTGTAGTTGAAGAATTTTAGTGTTGCCTGTCTGTGGTGACCCATGCCTTTTATCCCAGCATTTTAGAGGCAGAGGTCTTGGATTTCTGAATTCATGGTCAGGGTAGTCTACAGTGTGAGTTCCAGGACAGCCAAGGATACAAAGAGAACCCCTGTCTAAAAAACTTTAAAAAAAAAAAACTTAGAGAGAGAGAGAGAGAGAGAGAGAGAGAGAGAGAGAGAGAGAGAGAGAGAGAGAGATAAAGTTAGAAAGAAAGAAAAAAATACAGAAAAGAAAGAAAGAAAAAAGAAAGGGTAGGAAGAAAGATAGAAAGGAAGAAAGAATGGAAGGAAGACTGTAAGTAAAAAACTTATTGTATGGAAATTTT
The DNA here is from genome assembly GCF_978045245.1 of Mus caroli. Taxonomy (NCBI): domain Eukaryota; kingdom Metazoa; phylum Chordata; class Mammalia; order Rodentia; family Muridae; genus Mus; species Mus caroli. The sequence continues at coordinate 5,802,458 of NW_028227277.1, read as the reverse complement.
TGCGTTCTTTTTTATTATGTTTTTTATATTATTAGGTTTTTTATTTTTTAAGGGTTCTTACAAGACTGTTGTATAGTTTTTGTTTTTGTTTATGATTGTTGGATTTTAGTGTATGTTTAGTTTTTTAAAATATTTTAGAGAGTTTTTTTGGGGGGCCTTTATGGATATATTTTAGGGTTTTACTTGTGTGTGCTCTTGAGCATTTTTTTTTAATAAGGTTTTATTTTGAGGTTTAAGGATTTTAATGTTGCCTGACAGTGGTGATCCATATCTTTTATACCAGCCTTTTGAGACAGAGGTCTTGGATTCTGAGTTCATTATCAGGCTAGTCTACACAGTGAATTTCTGGACTTCCAAGGATACATAGAGAAACAGTGTCTCCAAAAACTAAAAAAAAAAAAAAAAAAAAAAAAGGTAATTTTTGGATTCTTCATTATGTATGTATATATATATATATATATATACATATATATATATATATATAATACATATACATACTCTCTCACACACATATATATATAAGCACATACATATACACAAACATATACACATACACATACACAAACATACACATACATATACATACATATACATATATATGTGTGTGTATATATATATATGTATGTGTATGTGTGTGTGTGTGTGTGTGTGTGTGTGTAGGGTGTTTAGAACAGCATTTTAGAGATTTTTGGCATTAAATGTTTTAGAATCTGTTTATTTCTTATCGTGGGAATTTATTAAGATTTTAGGGCTTTTTCTTGATTTTTGGTTGTTATTACGGGTTAGTTCATTTTTTTAAAAATCTGCTGTTTTACTTCTCTGTGTGTGTCTGTGTGTTCTTGATTTTTTTTTTAGTTGTTGTTGTTTTGTGTTTTTGTGTTTTTTCTTTGTTTTGTTTTGTTTTAATTTTTAGTCTTAATTTTCAGTTTTAAGAGTTTTAGTGTTTCCAGGCAATGGTGACCGATGCCTTAAATCCTACACTTGGTAGGCAGAATCAGGCAGATTTCTAAATTGAAGGCTTGCCTGACCTACAGAGTGATTTCCATGACTGCCAATGTAAACACAAAGAATTCTAGTCTCCAAAACACACACACACACACGCACACACACACACACACACACACACACACAAAAAACACAAGAAAGAAAGAAAGAGAGAAAGAAAGAGTGAAAGAAAGAAAGAAAGTGAAAGTGTGTTTAGTTCATTTTTCAATATTTTACTGTTTTATTGATTTTGTGTGTGTGATTCTTTGCACTTAAGTATTTTTTTCTTTTAATTTTTAGGGTAATATTTTTGGGGGTTTAAAAGTTTTAGTGTTGCCACTGCATTGTTCTCCATGCCTTCAATCACACACTTGGTTAGGTACAGGCAGGTGGATTTCTGAGTTCAAGGCCAGATGGGTCTAAAGATTGATTTCCATGACTTCAAGGGTATACACTGAGAAACCAAGCCTTACACAAAGAAAACAAACAAACAAACAAACAAGAAAGACAGAAGGAAAGAAAGAAAGAAAGAAAGAAAGAAAGAAAGAAAGAAAGAAAGAATGAAAGAAAGAAAAAAAAGGAAGAAAGAAAGAAAGAAACTTACAAACAAATAAAAAAAAAGAAAAAAGAAAGAAATTTATACATAAATGTATTTTATCGACATTATTGGCTTTATTTTTTTTAGAATAGGGATTTTTAAAAAATGTTTTTTATTGTTTTTAGAAGAGTGTTTTAGAATATCGGTTTTCCTGTATTTTTTGTTTTTTGTCTTTTAGATTTTTCAGGGATTTAGTGTATGTTTAGAAATTTTTAAAGCTTTTTAGTCTGTTTTTTTCTTTCTTTTTTCTTTTTTTTTTTTTTGATTTAGGGTTATATTTTATGGTTTTAGTATTTGTGTCTGTATGTGTCTGTGTGTGAATGTTTTTTAATAGATTTAAAAAAAATTAAGGTTTTATTTTTGGGTTTGAGAATTTTAGGGTTTCTAGTCGGGGGTGAGCCACACGTTTTTTCTCAACTTTTTAGTGAAAGAGGTCTTGGATTTCTGAGTTCATGGTCAGTCAGGTCTGCAAAGTGCATTCCAGGACAGCCAATGATACATAGAGAAACCCTTCCTAAAAAAACTAAAAAAACAAAACAAAACAAAAAGCAAAAAAACAAAGGAAGGTCAGAGAGAGAAAGAAGTTAAAAAGAAAGTAACAGTGACAGAAAAGAAAGGAAGAAACAAAGAGAGAGAGAGAGAGAGAGAAAATAGAAAGAAAGGAAGTAAGGAAGAAAAAGAGAAAGGAAGGAAGGAAGGAGGAAGGAAGGAAAAAGAAAGAAAAGAAAGAACGAAAGAGAGAGAAAGAATGAAAGAAAGAAAGAACGAAAGAGAGGAAGAAAGAAAGAAAGAAAGAAAGAAAGTAAGAAACAAAGAAACAAAGAAAGAAACAAAGAAACAAAGAAAAAAAGAAAAAAAGAAAGAAATTTTAAAATTACAGTATTTTATCAACAGTTTTGACTTATTTTTATTTTTTTTTAGAATAGTAGGGATTTTTAAAAATGTTTCTTAGTTTTTTTAGAAGAGTGTTTTAGAGGTTTTTTGTTGTTTTGTTTGTTTTGTTTTGTTCTGTTTTGTTTTGTTTGTTTGTTTTTGTCTTTTTAGGTTTTCAGGGTTTTAGTGTATGTCTAGGATTTTTTGTTTTCTTTTTTTTTATTAGGTATTTTCCTCATTTACATTTCCAATGCTAACCCAAAAGTCCCCTATTCACTACCCCCCACTCCCCTACCCCCCACTCCCAATTCATGACTTTGACTTTCCCCTGTACTGGGGCAATTAAAGTTTGCAAGAACAATGGGGCTCTCTTTCCAGTGATGGCCGACTAGGCCATCTTTTGATACATATGCAGCTAGAGTTAGAGCTCCGGGAAACTGGTTAGTTCATAATGTTGTTCCACCTATAGGGTTGCAGATCCCTTTAGCTCCTTTCCTATTTTCTCTAGCTCCTCCATTTGGGGCTCTGTGATCCATCCAATAGCTGACTGTGAGCATCCACTTCTGTGTTTGCTAGGCCCCAGTGTAGTCTCACTAGAGACAGCTATATCAGGGTCCTGTCAGCAAAATCTTGCTAGTGTATGCAATGGTGTCAGCATTTGGAGGCTGAGTATGGGATGGATCCCTGGATATGGCAGTCACTAAATGGTCCATCCTTTTGTCTCAGCTCCAAACTTTGTCTCTGTAACTCCTTCCATGGATGTTTTGTTCCCAATTCTAAGAAGGGGCAAAGTATCCACAATTTGGTCTTCGTTCTTCTTGAGTTTCATGTGTTCTGCAAATTGTATCTTATATCTATGGTATTCTAAGTTTCTGGACTAATATCCACTTATCAGTGAGAAAATATCATTTGAGTTCTTTTGTGATTGGGTTACCTCACTCAGGATAATTTCCTCCAGGTCCAACCTTTTGCCTAGGAATTTCATAAATTCATTCATTTTAATAGCTGTGTAGTACTCCATTGAGTAAATGTATCACATTTTTGGTATCCATTCCTCTATTGATCAGCATCTGGATTCGTTCCAGGTTCTGGCTATTATAAATAAGGCTGCTATAAACATAGTGGAGCATATTTCTTTCTTACTAGTTGGAACACCTTCTGGATATATGCCCAGGAGAGGTATTGCAGTATCCTCTGGTAGTACCATGTCCAATTTTCTAAAAACCGCCAGATTGATTTCCAGAGTGGTTGTACAAGCTTGCAATTCCAAAACAATGGAGGAGTGTTCCTCTTTCTCCACATCCTTGCCAGCATCTGCTGTCACGGGAATTTTTGATCTCAGCCATTTTGACTGGTGTGAGATGGACTCTCGGGGTTGTTTTGATTTGCTTTTCCCTGATCATTAAGGATGCTGAACATTTTTTCAGGTGCTTCTCAGCCATTCTGTATTCCTCAGGTGAGAATTCTTTGTTTAGCTCTGATCCCCATTTTTTAATGAGGTTATTTGACTTTAGTGTTGTGAAAAAATTGCCCAACTGCAGTTTCCTGCCAGGCATCAACTATACACAAACTGATTGTATGCGGGTCTAATCTATGCATAAAGACAAACATAGCTAGATAACTCTGTCTAAGTTTTGTATGAAGTATTAGCACAATTATAGGATGATTACTCTTGTAATAATCTTAATTAACAATATATGGGTGAGTAGAAAATCTTAAATTTGCAATCAAACTGCAAGCTGCAGTCAATGGAACACTGGCAGTTTTAACCATAATTTTCAAGTCTCTTTTGCAATATCTACAAACTTGGGAAAGCAAAACCCACGTTTAAAACAATTTATCATCTTTAAAATCAATAATATTAGAAGCATTACTATCATATTACAAAGTTTGGCTGCCAATTAATACCTATGAATATATGTAAGCTTTACTGCTTTAATAAAGAGCCATTGCTTTAAACCTTATCTTAAATTATAGTTTTTAGAATAGAAACCACATTAATTAATATTTAAACTAGAAATATCTTTAGAGACCCTGTCTCTTGGCCTTCCTTATGTCACATGTTAGAAAAACTCTGAAGTTGAGTTATGAAATTTAAGACTATCTGTAGCAATGTAACAATTATTAATCTTAACCAACAACTTTTGAGCTGATTGTGAAAACACACAGAACACATTTCCAATAAAAAAAAGCACCAAATGAAGCAGTTACATTTAGACCAATCAGAGAATATTAATTTTTGTAGCTACAATCATAGAATAAAGGGCACTTTATAATTTGTCAAATTCATTAATCACGAACCATTTATTAGCTTTTTTACCCTGAAACTAAGAGATTGTAGACTCGCCCTTTTTTCCTAAAACGAACAGTTTTCAAGCAGGGACCCTCCTGCCATATGACTAATTCCTGGTTGAGGCACCTGGCAGCTCTTGGCTTTGCAGATAAAATTTTTTATACCATCATTATTATCCAACATAAAATATAGAACTTTCATTCATATAGACTGGACACAAACATACATGAATTGAACCTGAGAACAGATTGGTGCACCAGACATTAGACAACACACAAAAGGGGCCAGAGTACTTTTGTTATAAGGCCCAGAGAGAACAAATCATGGCACTCCTGAAATTAACTGTGCTTTTTAGGACATTTTCCTCCCTCCTTATGATGCAGGTTTTTTTTTTTTTATTTTTTATTTTTTATTTTTTTTTTTTTTTGACTGTGGCTTATTCACCTGAACATTAATTTCTTTTTTAATAAATCCTTTCTTTTCTAATGCCTAAAAATTTAGCTTCTGGGAGCTATGTCTAATTGCCTAACAGTTCCTAGTCCCTGATAAACTTCACTGCTGAAACTAAGTGAATTAGCATTTGGGTTAATGCTCTTTCAACTTAGCCCATACCGACCTTCTCCAGTATGAATTTTTTTAAATTATTTTCTTCTTTTATGGAGATCCAAACCAGCAGTGCTTCTTCCAAATGTCCTCTGCCTTTTCTCAGTCCTGTGTTGTTTTGCCAAATGTTGTCTCCACCCACATGACCATATGTGTGGGTTCTAGGCTGGAAAGGCACCTTAAAAACCTGGAAGAGAAGAAGGGCTAGAGAGTATGAGATAAAAATGGACCTAAGACAGTCATCCTGATGAAAGCTCAATTTTACTATTCTGCACGCAGTTATGGAGCAGGGAAAGGGGGCCCAATTCCTGCCAAATAATAATCTTAGGGTCCAGTAGCAGGGTGACCACGTGACGGCTTTGGAAGAGCAAATCAGCAAGCTCCAGCAGTGGGCTAGGCAGAACAATTGAGCAGCACACTCCACCACTGAGCATGCAGGTTTCAGGCTTGGGGATGGGAGACTACAGTTGTTGTTTTGTACTTGATTTTTTTCTAAAAAAACAGTAAAGGTTTTATATTTGTGATTTGATCATTTGGGTTTGCCAGGCAAACTTGGTCCATGAATTTAATCCCAGAAATTTGGAGACAAAGTTAGGTGCTTTTTTTTTTTTTTTTTAAAGTAGAGTTCAGCAAGGTCTCCACAGGGAGGTAGAAGACAGACATTGATACACAGAGAAACGCAGTCTCCAAAACTCAAAGACAGAGAGACAAAGAGAGACAGAGAGAGACAGAGAGAGACAGAGAGAGAGAGGAGAGAGAGAGGAAGGGAGGGAGGGAGGGACAAAGAGAGTGAGAGAGAGAGAGAGAAAGAGAGAGAGAGAGAGATAAACAAAAAAACAAAAAAAGAAAGAAGAAAGAAAGAAAGGAGGGAGGAAGGGAGGGAGGAAATGAAGGAGGGATGGAGGGAGGGAGAGAGGAAAGGAAGGAAGGAAGAAAGAAAGAAAGAAAGAAAGAAAGAAAGAAAGAAAGAAAGAAAGAAAGAAAGAAAGAAAGGAAGGAAGAAAGGAAGGAAGGAAGGAAGGAAGGAAGGGAAAAAGAGAAAGAGACAGATAAAAACAGTTAAAAAGACACAATTCATAAGATATACAAAATTAATTAAAAATCAATGAACAAACAAACAAACAAATCTTTTAGGGATATTTTGTCTTCATGTGTATTCTTTTTAGATTTCTATGTTATTATTATTTTTTTTTTAATTGTTGGGTTCTTAGAAAAGCGATTTAGAGTTTTTTTTTTTTTTTTCAGGGTTCTATTGTATTTTTATTTTTTTTTCTTTTTATTGAGTTTAGTGTATTTAAATGTTTGAGTTTTAATTTAAGCTTTAACTGACTTCAGCCTTTTCCAGGGTGATCAGATTAAATGCATGGGATTATTTCAAAATATTTATATCTGTTGAGATATTGAGAGAAAGTAATAAAAGAGGAACAAACAAACAAAAAAAAGAAAAAAAAGACAGAGAGAGTGAGAGAGTGTGATAGGAAGGAAGGAAGGAAGGAAGGAAGGAAGGAAGGAAGGAAGGAAGGAAGGAAAAAAAGAAGGGAGGAAGGAAGGGAGAGTGAGGAAAAGATAGAAAAATAGGAAAAAACAAATAAAGACAAGAAAGAAAGAAAGAGGGAGACAGAGAGATAAAGTAAGGAAGGAAGAAGTAAAGGGAAACAAAGATATAAAGAAAGAAAGAAAGAAAGAAAGAAAGAAAGAAAGAAAGAAAGAGAGAAAGAGAGAAAGAAAAAACAAAGAAAGGAAGGAAGATAGAAAAAAGGAAGAAAGATAGAAAGACAGAATGTATAAAATAAATAATTATAAATAAATAAATAAATAAATAAATAAATAAATAAATAAATAAATAAATATTTTGGGTTCTTATGTTTTCTTTTCTGATTTCTAGGGTATTTCAAAGTTTTGTAGAGTCTTTAGTGATTTAGAGTTTCTTGGATTTCAAGCTTGTAGTGTACTTTTATTGTTTTTTATTATTATTTTTTAATGTTGTTAGTGTATTTTAGTGATTCAGTTTAAATGAATACTTTAGTTAACTTTTTTACCATTTTAGTATATTTATTATGGTTTTGTTGTTGTTCTAATTCTTGTTGTAATTATTGTTGTATCTTTTTTTCCAAAAATATTAGGGTTTTATAATTGTGTTTTCATTGTTTTGGTTTTGTCAGTCAGTGTTGACCATGCCTTTAATTCCAGCTCTTGAGAGGCAGATGTAAGTGATTTTTTTTTTTTAATTTAGAGTTCAGCATGATATCTACAGGAATCTGGAGAACAGTAAGAGATACACAGAAATTCCCAATCTAAAAAACTAAAATAAATAAATAAATAAATAAATAAATAAATAAATAAATAAATAAACAGAGGAAGTGAGAGAAAGGAGAGAGACAGAGAGAGAGAGAGAGAGAAAGTAATACACACACACACACACACTCTCTCTCTCTCTCACACACACACACACAGAGAGAAACAAAAAAAAAACAAGGAATGAAAAAGAAAAAAGAAAGAGAGGGAGAGAGAAAGGAAGTCAGGATGGTAGGAAGGAAGGAAGGAAAGAAGGAAGGAACGAAGGAAGGAACAAAGGAAGGAAGAAAGGATGGAAGAGAGAGAGAAAGAAAAAAAGAAAGAAAAAAAGAAAGAGAAAGAGAGAGAGAGAGAGGAAGGGATAAAGATAGTAAGATTCAGAAATAGAAACTTAGGGAGAGAGAGATAATTTTAAAAATATACAAAATTTATTTAAAATAAATAAATAAATGAATGAATGAATAAACAAACAAACAAATAAATAAATAAACAAATAAATAAGTAAATAAATAAGCAAGCAATCAATTTAGGGATATTTCGGCTTCATTTGTATTCATTTTAGATTCCTATGGTATTTTAAAAGAATTTGTAGAATTTTTAGAAAAGTGATTTAGAGTTTCTTCTTTTTCAAGCTTCTATTGCATTTTTAGTGTTTTCTATATTTTTTAAAAAAATGATTTTATTGTATTTAAGTGTTTGATATTTAATTTAAGCTTTAATTGACTTCAGCCTTGTCCTGGTGATCAGATAGGATGCATGCGATCATTTAGTTATATTTATATCTGTTGAGAGATTTAGAGAAAGTAATACAGAAAGAAACAAAGAAATAAAGAAATGAATGAAAGAGGAAGAGAGTGAGAGAGAGTGAGAGGAAGGAAGGAAAGAAGGAAGGAAGGATTGAAGCAATGATGAAGGAAGAAAGAAAGAAGGAAGAAATGAGAGGAGAGTGAGAAAATGATAGAAAGAAAGAAAAAACAAAGACAAAAAATAAAGAGAGACAGAGAGATAAATTTAGGATGGAAGGAGGAAAGGGAAACAAAGAAATAAAGAAAGAAAGAGAGAAAGAAAGAAAGATGAAAGAAAGGAAGGAAGAAAGATATAAAGAAAAGAAGAAAGATAGAAAGACAGAATGTATAAAATAAATAAGCAATTATAAATAAATAAATAAATAATTAAAGAGATAGATAGATAAATAAATATATAAATAAATAAATAAATAAATATTTTAGGCATATTTCGGATTCTTGTGTACTCTTTTCTGATTTCTAGGGTATTTCAAAATCTTGTAGAGTCTTTAGTGATTTAGAGTTTCTTGGATTTCAAGCTTGTTGTGTACTTTTATTGTTTTTCATTATTATTTTTTAATTATGTTAGTGTATTTTAGTGTTTCAGTTTTAATGCATACTTTAATTAACTTTTTTTTTTTTACCATTTTAGTATATTTATTATGGTTTTGTTGTTCTAATTCTTGTTTTAATTTTTTTTGTTTCTTTTTTTCCAAAAATATTAGGTTTTTATATTTGTGTTTTTAATGTTTTGGTTTTGCCACTCAGTGTTGACCATGCCTTTAATTCCAGCTATTGAGAGGCAGATGTAAGTGATTTTTTTTTTTTTTATTTAGAGTTCAGCATGATCTCTACAGGAATCTGGAGGACAGTAAGAGATACACAGAAAATCCCAATCTAAAAACTCAAAAAAAAAATAAATAAATAAACAGAGGAAGTGAGAGAGAGGAGAGATTTTTTAGTTGGCAGCTAGCTTGGTCTTCAGAATAAATTCCAGAACAGTGAGGGATACACAGAGAAACCCACTCTCCAAGAAATTACAAATAGATCAATGAAAGAAACAAAGGAAGAGAGAGAGAGAAAGAGAGAGACAGAGACAGACAGAGAGAGAAAGAGAGATCCAGACAGAGACAGAGAGAAAGACAGACAGACTTACAGACAGACAGATAGATACAGAGACAGACAGAGAGAGAGAGAGAGAGAGACAGAGAGAAATAAAGGGGGAGAGGAAGGAAGAATAAAAAAGAGAGAGAGGGAGCGAGGAAGAGAGAGAAGGGGGGATGAAGGGGTGAGGGATGAAGGAAGGATCAAAGGAACTAAGGAATGAAGGAAAGAAAAAAGAAAAAAGGAAGAAAAAAAGAATTGTGATACAGGGTCATTTTTGGTCTTATGTGCACTTTTTTTTTATTTTTAGAGGTTTTATTTAAGATTTTGAAGTGTTTTTAAAGGATGTTTCAGAGAGTGTTTTTTGTTTTCAGAATTCTAGTGTATTTTTAATATTTTTTGTTTTTTTTTAATTTTTAGTGTTTTGTAATTTTCAGGTTTCATTTAGACTTCAAGAATTTATTCATTTTAATATTTCATTGTTTTCTTTATGTTCTTTTTTGTGGGTGAATTCTTGAATATTTATTTAAAAATTGAGGGTTTTTATTTTGGTGGTGCATAATTTTAGAGTTGGCAGGCAATGGCTGCCCCTTTCATAAAAATGCTAGCCCTAAGGTGAACTAGTAGGGGATCTTTTATTTGGAGGCTATCCTGGTCTTGAGATTGATCTTCCAGAGAGCCAGGAATAAACAGAGAAACCCAGTTTATAAAAATTAAAAAATATAGAAAATGAAAGGGAGAGAGAGAAAGACAGAGAGACAGAGAGACAGAAAGACAGAGAGACAGAGAGACAGAGAGACAGAGAGACAGAGACAGAGACAGAGAGACAGAGAGACAGAGAGACAGAGAGACAGAGAGACAGAGACAGAGGCAGAGACAGAGACAGACACAGAGACAGAGACAGAGAGAAAAGATAAATAGATACATAGAGAGAGAGAGAGAAAGAGAGAAGGAAAAGGAAAAAAAAGGGAAGGACGGAAGGAAGGAAGGAAGGAAGGAAGGAAGGAAGGAAGGAAGGAAGGAAGGAAGGAAGGAAGAAAAAGAAAGAAAGAAAGAAAGAAAGAAAGAAAGAAAGAAAGAAAGATAAAGAAAGGATAGTTCTTTAAGTTCTTTAACTTCATTTGATTTCCCAGATTTTTAGAAGAGTGCTTTTGAGGGTTTTTTGTTTTCAGATGTCCAGTGTATTTTTTTTTTTTTTTTTTTAGTTTTTTAAACAATTTTACTGTGTTTTAAGATTTGGGGGTATTATTTTCCCTTCAGCAATTTATTTTTTAGTTATTATTATTATTTTTATTTTAATTCACATTGGGATTGTGTGTGTGTATGTGTGTTATTGAATATTTATTTAAAATTTGTGGGATTTAACTTTGGTTTTTCATGGTTTTAACGTTGCCAGGCAATGAGGGCCATTGTCTATAAAACCTAGCCCTAGGGATGAACAACTAAGGAATTTTTAAGATGGAGGCTAGTTTATTGCATGGAGTGACACCCAGGATGGCAAGAAAAGACAGAGAAAGTCATGCTCCAAAATTCAAAAAGAAAGAAAAAGAGAGAGAGGGGGGGGTGTGGAAGGAAGGAAGGAAGGAAGAAGAAGGAAAGAAAGAAGGTAGGAAGAAAGGAAGAAATTAAGAAAGGAAGAAAGCAAGAAAGCAAGAAAGGAAGAAAGGAAGAAAAGAAGAAAGAAAGATAGAGAGAGATAGAAAGAAAGAAAGAAACGAATAAATAAATAAATAAATAAATAAATAAATAAATAAATAAATAAATAAATAAACAAATAACTTTTTGGACATTTTGGTCATTTTTGTCTGTGTGTTTTTTTGTTTTTGTTTTTGTTTTGTTTGTTTGTTAGTTAGTTTTTACAATATTATTTTTTTCATACGGGTTTTGTAGGATTTGTTGAAGCGGTTTTAGAGTTTTTGTTTGTTTGTTTGTTTATTGTTTATTGTTTTTGGGTTTTTTGTTTTTGTTTTCGAGATTTTAGTATATTTTTAGTTTGTTTATTTGTTTATTTGTTTATTTGTTTATTTGTTTATTTGTTTATTTGTTTATTTATTTATTTAAGATTCTAGGGTGTTTTAGTGTTTGGGGGGTTTTAAAGATTTTTTTTACAGTTTTATCTTTCCTTTTTTTTTTTTTAGGTTTATTTGTGTGTGTGTATGTGCGTATTTGTATGTCTGTGTGTGTGTTTTAGAGTATATTTTTTCTTTTTCTTTTCTTTTTAAAATTTTTAGGTTTAGTTTTTGAAGTTGAAGTACTTTAAGAATACAAGGAAGTAGTGGCCCTGTCTTTAATCACACTAAATGGGAGTCAGAGGTAGTGATTTATGAGTTCGAGGCTAGCATTTTCTACACAGTGTGCTCCATGACAGACAGAGAAACCGGAAACCCAATCCCCCAAAACTCAAAAAATCAAAAACAAGCAAACAGACAAACAAACAAACAAAAACAAACAAACAGTTTTTGGGTCAGTTTTGGGATCTTGTATATTTTTAAGTTATTAGAATTATAGTTTTTTTCTTAAGGGTTTTGTAGGGTTTTAAGAAGAGTGTTCTGGAGGATTTTTTGGTTTTCGGTATTGAATGTATTTGTAGTGTTTTTCTGTTTTCTTCTTTTTTTTTTTTCTTTTTTCTTTTCTTTTTTTTAAAGAATATTAAGGCTTTTTAGGGATTGGGGGTATTTTTTTAGCCTTTATATCTTTTTTTCTTTTTTGTGAGTATGTGTGTGAGTGTGTGTGTCTATGTGTGTGTATGTGTGTGTGTGTGTGTGTGTGTGTGTGTGTGTGTGTGTGTGTTTGACATTTTTTTCTATTTCATTTTATGGTTTTACTTTTGTAGTTTAAGAATTTTAGAGCTGCCAGGCAGTGGTGGCCCCTGCCTCAAAATAGACTAACAATACACACAATAAATTATGATAACTGAGACCCAGACCCAATCAGATGGCTGAGTAAGCACACTCTCACTTGGCACCCAGTAACAGAAACAGATGGTTGAGTGAGCACAGTCTGAATTGGCACCAGGATGGGAGATATCCAGGCATCCCTGGAACTCCCTCAGATCTCCTGGGATATCTCCAAGGGTGGCAGTTGGTTACTCCTGACACATCTGTAAGTAGCCCTCCCCTACATCCTAGACAAGGATTTCATTCCTCTCCTGAGCACATACTAGTTATAACTGAGAATACTGAATTCAAACACAGCTGGCAGACAAAGACATAGACAAAGACATAGACGAAGACATAGACGAAGACATAGACAAAGGAAGGATCCTACCTCTAAGCAGGGGTCTCTCAGAACTGCGGAGTGTACAAATACGGGCAAATGAGCCCCCACATGTAAAACCCCCAAAGTTGGGCATCTGATCAAGTCTAGTATCAGCTGGCCAGCACTCCAAACACTCGAGAGAAAACCAAACCTGATGCCAAATACAGAGGTTTTATTATCTGCTCTCTGAGGACTAACTCCTTCCATTGTACAGGGAAGGGGAGTTTGACCCTAAGCAGCAACTGTAGGGGATTTTAACAGATAGCTGAGGAGTTGGGAGGAGTTGGGAGGAGAGTTGGCTATAGCTCTTTTCTGGTGAGGTTGGGGCTGGGGTTTGGTGGAGTGAGCTGCAGCTCATCTCTATCTCCATATCCTTTTAGGTCTTCCTACAATTATTGCATCTCTGGCTGTAAGGCACAGAATCAAAAAGGCTTTTAGCTGGCTATACATAACACAAAGCTTCTTTCTGACTGTATTTTTAGAGCTCAGGGGAAAAAAAAAAACAGGTTGGGGATCTTCCAAGGGCATTACTTTAAAGGGGGAAATGCTGTAAGTCAGGATCTCACAACTCCTCTTTTGTAGCTCATCTTTCTGCATCTGAGAGATACTCTCAGCTTTTATTCCTTTCTTTTGCACAGAGGAGCCTAGTGACTTTTGTCAGTTTGGGGGACTCCTTGAAGCTCTTTGGAGGTGTTTGACTTCCTGCTTAAAGAGCTTCCTGAAGCTGTTTTGAGTTGTTTATCTCGCTGCTTAAGGAGCTTCCTGCAGGATGGAAGTTTTCAATCCTCTGAGGACACCATTATACAACTGTATATTAAGAACATATGGAGTTATAGTAGTTATAATTTCAATATTTCCTGTACTGTATAGTTAGCAATTTTATGTCACAATATAATATTATAATAATAATTATTTCAACTGTGTCTTACACTGCTAACATGGTTTCACATATACATGGGAGTATGGTAGCAGGTGAATCATGATAATGGATTTTACACTCAGAAGGCCATTCATTTTATTTCTAGTTTCCAATTTGAAGCGTAAACCATTTACATTGAAACTACCAGTACTTTAGATTTCTTTTTTTCTTTCTTTCTTTTTTTTTTTTTTTCTGTATAGCCCCTGCTGTCCTGGAACTCATTTTGTAGAGCAGTCTGGCCTTGAACTAAAAAATCTGCCTGTCTCTGCCTCCCAAGTGTTGGGATTAAAGGTGTGTGCCACCACCGCCTGGCTAGTACTTTAGATTTCTCAACTGTCCGCTCTGGTAAGATGGAATGTGAAGAAAATTGTACACCCTGTTCCCAACACACACAATCCTGATTAGGTGAGAGAAAGTAAAATCTAGGCTGTGTCCCCCACAGGGCTATCCAGAATAGCCCACAAAGGGTATGGTACCTGATATCTGCATTGACATTTTTTCAGTCCTGTCAGAGATGAGAGAAACTAGACACGGGATAGATGTTTTGTTCAAAGTTGATTGGGGATCCACATCATTGGATTTCCTAAGTGACTGCATTATAGAATCTTTGGCTCAGGCATTTGGGGCTTCGAGCAGAAGTTTAAATCACACTTCCACTATGTAGGTCAGTTTTCCCCAGAACTGAAGTATTATTTCAAGTTTGGTTTTAGTTTTGGATAGGGTCTTATTATGTAGCTCAGAGTAACCTGAAACAGACTGTGTATAGGAGGCTAGCCTTAAACTCACAGAGGATTCTTACTCTGGCATGCTAGGTTTAAAGGCATGTGCTATTACAACTCCTAGCCCCAATAATTGAAGTTTTAGGGAGTCAAACTTTTGTAGCAGGACTAGGGAGTCTTGTCTTATTCAAAGGATTACCTGAATCCATTTCTTTTTTGTCTCTCCAGGCCATTGACCTCTTATATTAGTTTCTTCACATGCATGGCAAAAATAGACCCTTAGCTTCTGGGCTCTAGTGTCAACCAGGATGTCACGAATGCATACTCCAGTGAAGTCAGCTTGGCAGGCCAAGAGACTTGGGAGCACTCATGAGGCCAAGAATTTCAAAAGGAACTCACCTCCTGGAGCTTTGGCATTCTCATCACCCATATATTCATACCCTATTCGCATGTTAGTCTGGTGTATGGATCCAAAAGCTCTCCTTTAGATTTATCTTATTATAAGTGCCTTTAAAGATTGAATTCTGATATAGCTAAGACTTCGCCAGTGTTCCAACATACTAGAAAGTCCTTGAGCTGACCAAGGGCTTGGAATGCAATGTTGCCTATTCAGTGACATTCAGAATTGCCTCTGGTATTACACTATCACTTAGAATAAAAGCCAAGTCGTTCCATATACAGGAATTTACAATGGTTTAGGAAGAAGATTGGGCTGTGGATTTGGGGTAATGCATTATTCATGAGATGGTTACCTAGAGCCCCCAATTAGAAATATGACTGGGTGTGAAAGCAATTGCCCTAGGACTGTAAAGACCTAACACCTGGCTTCTAAGGCTGTAGCTGAACTTAGATAGGGATGAGTTGCCTCAGTTGTTATATTGCCCAGGTCCTGCCAGTCTTTCTGTTTCCAGTCCTCTGATTTGTGTAAGAGCCATTAAGCATCCAGTAATCTCATTTGTGCCTTGCCGATGTGTCACATAATTTCCCTCTTTTCTTCTGTATAAAATGTTTGATCCTCAACTTGACAAATTACATTCAGATGCTACAAAATGTCATGTGTTTGTCTGTCTGTCATTTTCGGACTCTTTGCCCATCTGTGACCAGTGACCCATTCCACACAGACAAAGGGACCCAGAGGGTCTGTGGCACCAGGACCAAAAACAGATTTCTTGAAATGGGAGCAATGAGAAGTGGGCTAATTTTATTTCCTCAAAAAAAAAAAATGGAAGTTCTGGATGTGGCTTAATGCATGATAGAAACTCTTTTGAAATATAACACAGTCCCTGTGTTCATGCCCTTTCCAATCTGCCACCCAGTTTTCTGTCAGGGGTTTCATAAGTTAGTGATATTGAAATTAGAATGTTACCATGTCCCTACTTGACAGTCTGATGCAGCAGGCTCCTTTGAAGGAGCACCCTTTTGGCACTTTTCCTTCCAGGTGGTTCATAAGATGTGCTCCTCGTAGGAACAGTAAAAATAGGCTTTAGGGGTACATCTGGTCAGAGTTGAAGGATGTTCACATCTGTACTTATCATTTAGCCTGTATTTCCACTCCAAGTCCTGCCAAAGGGTCAATGAAGTTGATCAGCCATAATCAATGTTTGCAGACACACATAAAAATATTGACACTGGTTGTCCTAGGTTAGAGAATAGTGTCTTTTGGATCATTTGTCCCTGTCCTAAGGGACAGATCTGGACTTCTTGTAATTCCACTGTTGGGGAAACTGTGTATCAAAACATAGAGTCTCCTATATTGGTAATTGGAGTAGGCAATTTTGTTATACTTGAAAAGTGTATGTAGTAAATAAAGCTGGGTTCTAATAACTCCTTGGCCTAACTGAGTCAGACAAATACAGTAGATAACAGAATGAGCAAGCTGGGCCCACAAAGCAAGAGCATGTCATTCCTAGCAAGTAGTGGCTATGTATTCTTTCCATAGAAGGTAAAAAAAAAAAAAATCTATTGAAACCAGTAATTGTGTTTTTCTTTTCTACCTTTTGAGAGGCCTCAGCAAACCTTAAAACTTTCTGAGCTTCCTAAATCTTGGAAGTTTTGTTTGCTTCTGAGTTTTAGGATCCTCCATCCTTATAGGAAAAATATGTGTGAGAATTTTGCTTTCTATAAAAACCCAGTAATGTTATATTAGTATGTTTTTTTTGTTTTGCTTTGTTTTCTTTTAATCTCATGTGTGTCCCCTACTGCACATGGTTTATGTTTGAAATTCTAGTGATTCTTGAGAGAGTATTAATAAAAGAGCTCCTGAGAGGACCTGGGGCAGCTGCTGCTCCTGCTGCATCTGCTTTTATTGTCATTGGATTAAATGAACAATGTTCTAGTCAGTGGAGCAAGGTTATGGGTTTATTAGGGTCTAAGTGCACTGATAGACATACATTGTTGAAAGGAGAAAAAAAAGTGCATAGTTGAGCGCACAAGTAGGGAGTTATTTTAATTTAAAAAATGTTAATGCTAATTAAAAAATAGTTGGATAGGGGCTAGGTATTTGGCTAACTGGGTAATTTACTTGCACTAACAGTAAATTCTAATATGCCAGCACTTGTCTGTAACTGAGCCCTGGAGGAGTAGAGAGAGATAGATACCAGATACCATGGCTTGCTGACATACCTGTGTAGCTGAAATGGTCAGCTCCAGGTTCAATGATAACAAGTATCTCAAAATAAGATGGACAGCAGTAGAGGAAGTTACTCTTATCTTTTCAGTTTATCTGGAATGATTAATTCATTTAAGAAAGTTTAGAAAAACAGTATAATTGATTTGTAAAAATGTTTAAACATTGAATAATTTATAAAACAAATATTTCAATTCTTTATATCTATAAATGAATATTTGACATTATGGGGAATGAAGATTAACAGCTTAAGAATGAATCTAAATACATTGAATAGGCCACTGACACAGTGTGTGCATAATTGTGAGTTTTAATTATGATATATTTTCAATTATCATAACAGTATGTTGGATAATATGTATGTTGAATGTGTCTGAATAAATAAAATACTAATCCAAAAAAAAAAAAAGAATGAATTTAAAAACCAAATTTCTATATGTTTGCTGAACATCGAAATAGAAGACATCCTTGATCATTTATGTTTGAAGACCCATGTGAAGTATCCTTAATGATTAGGTAAGTTTAGGTGTAATTTATCTGAAGGCCAAACCAAATGAAATGATGTTTTGATGCTTTTATTAGAATACAAAAATCCATGTCTCAAACAAAAATTTATAGATTTTGTCAGTTGCATTTAATGTGTTAGTGTTATGAACTATAACATGGCAAAGGAATACCTTTGGTGGGCTTATGCAAGTGTTGCCCTTGAGAATTTACACCATGCAACAGACCTACTATGAAGGGATTTATTGGGAGACAGTAGAGGAGTGAGGAACTGGGAGAGGTACAAAGGCATACAGACAAAAGCAAAATCATTAGGTCAGAAAAAAGTGGAGCAGAGAATAGATAGAGGGGAAGCTGGGAACAAAGAGAGAGCCAGAGAGCTACAGAAACAAGAAAAATGGGCATAGAGAGGCTCGGCCTGGAACAGAGAGAGGGGGCTAATCAGTTCTTTTATTCTGTCCCACAGTTAGTAGTTTAGTTTGTTTCAAGAAAAAAATATAATTTATTTCAATGAATTTTGTAAGTAATCAGAAAATATTTTCATCTCTCAGAGCTGGTGGTGTTAATTTTATAGTTTTTATAAGTTTTTTTGTTGTTGTTTTTGTTGTTGTTTTGTTTTGATTTTTTGTTTTGTTTTTTGTTTTTTTTTTTGGTGGGACTAATTTCTTAAGAACAATATAAGCCAGGTATGTTGTCACATACCTGTAATAACACCTACATGCAATGCTGAGATCACCTTGACCCTAAATATTCTAGACCTCCCTGGACATTACACAACATACTAAGTGCCTATCTCAAAAATGAAATAAATCAATCCAATTTACCTTCTATATTTGTATCTTGTACTTTTGGAAACTAATAAGATAATGAATCAAAAACAAATTTCAATTATCTGTATGAATAAAAACAATAAGAAATGTAAAGAAGTTTAAAAAAAAAACACGGCAGTGATGGGGAGGGAGGAGCCTGGGTGGGAAAGGGGACAAGAAGGTGAAGAAAGGAACATTATCAGGTATTGGGGTGTTGAACAGGACTGAAGCACTGAGGACAAGCAAAAAGAATGGAAACAGGCAACTTTGTCAGATAGGAGGTGAAAAAAACCCTCTAATATATCAGAGACCTGGGAGGTGAGAGACCCTAAGGACCTGGAGGAGGGACCTAAGAGGAAATGCCCTACAAGGGGGAGAGGGAACTTGTAGAGTCCTCCTCCAGTGGAGGTACAGGACATCAAGTTGAAAGATGGGATTATCATCCCAAAGTTAAAAGCTCTAACACAGAATTGTTTCTGTCTGAAAGAACTGTAGGGAAAAAAAAAATGGAGAAAAGCCTAAAGAAAAGGAGATCCAGTGAATGGACCAAATTGAAATCCAGCTCAAGGAGAGGCATCAAGGCCAGACACTATTACTTATGCTATCATAGGCTCACAAAAAATGAGCTTATCATGACTACCCTCTGAAAGACCAAATCAACAGACGAAAGAGTCAGATGCTGAAATTTATATGCAACCAATGGACAGAAGCTGGGAACCCCTGTGGATGAATTGGGGAAAAAAGCTGGAAGAATCTGAGGAAGAGGGCTACCCAGTAGTAGGACCAACAGTCTCAGATTTCCTAGGATCATTCAGACACTGAGCCAGCACCTAGGCATCATACACCAGCTGATATGAAGCCCACAATAAATATACAGCATAGGACTGCCGGGTCTGGACTCAGTCAGATAAGGTACATCCAATCCTCAAGGGACTTGAGGCCCCAGGGAGCAGGGAGGTCTGGTGGGGTAGAGGCAGGATGGTGGGGACATACTCTTGGAGATGGGGAGTGGGGGCTTGGGGGCATGGGGGTATGGGGGCATATGGGAAGGGCGTATGGGATTTGTAACAGTCAGAGGGTGGACTAGGGGGGCGATAAAGTCTGGACTTAGAAGAAAGATTAAAGAATAAATTATAAATAACTCACTACAATAGTGTGGGGAAGTTTGGTCCAACAGGCTATTTTCCATTTGAAAGAGGAAAATTACTGAACTTTTCCTGAACTCTTCAACTCAAAGTCCTCTTACCCCTCCCATCTGGAGATTGTTCCCGGAACACTCCTGAACTTCTCACCCCAGAGTCCGACCCCCTCCCAAATGAAAACTGTTCCAAGAACATTTTTTAGATAAGGGTCTCCTGGAACAAACCCAGTCCAACCCCTCCCAACTGAGGACTGTGCCAGGAACATTTTTGAGATAAGGGTTTGAACAAACCTCAGAATATTCCAATAAATCAAGTACATTGCCAAAATATAGGACATGACCCCTTGGTTACGTAAAGCCCCTTGGAAAGTCCCTTGGAATAACCCTTGGCAGAACCCCTTAGTGATGCAAATTTGTACTTTCCCTGCCCTGCTCCCCACTTGCCTTTCTCCTATAAAAGCCTGTAAAAAATTTGGGCCGGTTGTCGATTCTCCTCTGCACCATGCTTGGTGTATGAGTTTCGACCCCAGAGCTCTGGTTCATGTGCTTGCTTGTTGGTGCTGTATTAAATCTTCCTTCCTATATTCAGAGTTCGGTCTCAGTGTCTTCTTGGGTTCGTGGCTGTCCCGAGACTTGAGTGAGGGTCTCCCTCCGGGGGTCTTTCATTTGGGGGCTCGTCCGGGATTTGCGCGACCACCCAGAAGTCCTAGACCCACTTGAAGGTAAGATTTTCTGTCCTGTTTTGGTCTGGTGTCTGTGTTCAGTTTCTGGAGGCCAGGAAGGTCTCGATCTGTCTGTGGGCCTTGGAGAGGCCGTCTGAATCTGTATCTGGTGCGATCGCAGTTTCGGTTTTGCTTGACGCTCTGTGCTCAGTACGAGTACCTGAGACCGTGCTCCGGGAGAGAGCGCGGGGTGGATAGGGATAGACGTGTCCGGTGTCCACCGTCCAGGAACAGGGGAGGACCGGGGACGCCTGGTGGACCCCTCTGAAGGCCAAGAGACCATCACTTTGGTGGAAGGTCTAAATCGGCCGGCCTTGGAGAGGCCATGTGAGTCTGTAAGTTGCCTGTGGTCGACGCGAAGTCGCCGCCGTTTTTGGTTTCTTTTTTGTCTCAGTCTCGTGTCTGCTCTTGTTGTGTCTGCTATTATTCTAGAAATGGGACAATCTCAATCTGCCTCCTCTCCCTTGTCTCTAACTCTAGAGCATTGGGGATAGGTGAGAGTGAGGGCTCACAACCAGTCGGTGGAGGTTAGAAAAGGTCCTTGGCGGACCTTCTGCACCTCCGAGTGGCCGACATTTGGAGTGGGCTGGCCACCAGAGGGTGCTTTTGACTTGTCTCTAATCACTGCCGTCAGGCAAATTGTTTTCCAGGAAGAAGGAGGTCATCCTGATCAGATCCCCTACATTGTGACTTGGCAGAATCTTGTTCAGTTCCCACCTCCGTGGGTCAAGCCTTGGATTCCAAATTCTTCGAAACTGATGGTCGCGATTGTCCAGTCCGATGCAGCCAAAAAATCCAGTCCTTCAGCACCCCCCAAGATTTATCCAGGTTGACGACCTCCTCTGGATGGACTCCCAACCTCCTCCTTACCCCCTGCCCCAGCAGCCGCCAGCGGCCGCCCCGCCACAGGGACAAATAGCGAGAGGGGCTCAGGGACCGGCGGGGGGGACTAGGAGCCGCCGAGGCCGAAGACCTGTGGAGGAAGGGGGGCCGGATTCAACAGTCGCCTTGCCACTTAGAGCACATGTGGGAGGGCCAGCGCCAGGACCTAATGATCTCATTCCTTTGCAGTACTGGCCTTTTTCCTCTTCTGATCTATATAATTGGAAAACTAACCACTCTCCTTTCTCAGAAAACCCTTCTGGGCTTATTGGGCTCCTTGAATCACTTATATTCTCTCATCAACCCACTTGGGATGATTGTCAGCAGCTTTTGCAGGTCCTCTTCACCACGGAGGAGAGAGAAAGGATCCTGCAGGAAGCCAGGAAAAATGTCCTGGGACAAGATGGGACCCCCACTAATCTCCCCAATCTTATAAATGAAACCTTCCCCTTGACTCGTCCTAATTGGGACTACAACACTGCGGAAGGTAGGGAGCGTCTCACGGTCTACCGCCGGATTCTAGTGGCGGGGCTCAAAGGGGCCGCACGGCGACCTACTAATTTGGCCAAGGTAAGAGAGGTCCTTCAGGGTCCAGTGGAGCTGCCCTCTGTTTTCTTAGAACGACTAATGGAGGCTTACAGGAGATATACACCATTTGATCCCTCTTCAGAGGGTCAAAAAGCAGCCGTGGCTATGGCTTTCATTGGTCAGTCTGCCTCTGATATCAAGAAAAGGTTACAGAGACTGGAGGGGCTCCAAGATTATACCTTACAGGATTTAGTGAGAGAAGCTGAGAGAGTGTATCACAAGAGCGAGACAGAGGAAGAAAAACAAGAGAGAGAAAAGAGAGAGCTCGAAGCGAGAGAAAATCGGCGTGATCGCCGCCAAGAGAGAAACTTAACTAAGATTTTGGCCATAGTAGTAGGTGCAAAAAAGGCAGAAAAAGAACAGTCAGGGTACCTGGGCAACAGGGCGAGAAGACCTCCAGGAGAACAGAAACCTCCACTTGAAAGAGACCAGTGTGCATACTGTAAATAGAAAGGACATTGGGCCAGAAATTGCCCCAAAAGGAAGCCAAGAGAACCCAAGGTGTTGGCTATGAAGGAAGACTAGGGAAGTCGGGGCTCGGACCCCCTCCCTGAGCCTAGGGTAACACTTTCTGTGGAGGGGACTCCTGTTAATTTTTTAATAGACACAGGAGCAGAACATTCAGTCTTGACTAAACCATTAGGACAATTAGGAAGTAAGAAGACTATGGTAATAGGAGCTACTGGCAGTAAATTTTACCCCTGGACTACTAAGAGAGTTTTGGAAATAGGAAAAAATCAAGTAACTCACTCTTTTCTTGTGATTCCTGAGTGCCCTGCGCCCCTTCTGGGACGAGACTTGTTGACCAAACTTAAAGCTCAAGTCCAGTTCACCTCAAAGGGACCAGAAGTTACCTGGGGAGAGACCCCTATAGCGTGTTTGATTTTAAATTTAGAAGAAGAGTATCGCCTCCATGAGCAGGGTCCCAAACAATTGCCAGACCCTGAATGGCTATCCGCTTTTTTTGGAGTCTGGGCTGAGCAGGCAGGGATGGGACTAGCTAAACAAGTACCACCGGTTGTGGTAGAGTTAAAAGCCGATGCCTCCCCAGTCTCGGTCAGACAGTACCCTATGAGTAAGGAAGCTAAAGAAGGCATCCGGCCACATATTCAGAGACTGATAGAGCAAGGAATTCTAGTGCCTTGCCAATCCCCTTGGAACACTCCTCTCCTGCCAGTATGGAAGCCTGGGACTAATGATTATCGACCAGTGCAAGATTTAAGAGAAGTTAACAAGAGGGTGCAGGACATTCACCCTACCGTTCCAAATCCTTACAACCTACTAAGTTCTCTCCCGCCAGAGCGGACTTGGTACACTCTTCTAGACTTAAAAGATGCTTTTTTCTGCCTTCGATTGCACCCTAATAGCCAGCCACTGTTTGCTTTTGAGTTGAGGGACCCAGAAGGAGGACACACGGGCCAGCTAACCTGGACAAGGTTGCCCCAAAGATTCAAGAACTCTCCTACTCTTTTTGATGAAGCCCTCCACCGTGACCTTGCGCCTTTTAGAGCGCAGAACCCTCAGATTTCTCTCTTACAGTATGTAGATGACTTACTGGTGGCAGCCTCAACCCAGGAACTGTGCCTTGAAGGAACCAAGAAGCTCCTGAATGAACTGGGTGAGTTGGGGTACCGGGTATCGGCCAAGAAAGCTCAGTTATGTCGTACCGAGGTGACCTACCTAGGATACACCCTCCGAGACGGAGAGCGGTGGCTCACCGAGGCCAGAAAAAAGACTGTGATAATGATCCCAACCCCTACCACCCCGCGCCAAGTACGTGAGTTTCTGGGGACGGCGGGCTTTTGCAGACTCTGGATACCAGGGTTCGCAACACTGGCGGCCCCTCTATATCCACTTACTAAAGAAAAAGTCCCATTCACCTGGACTGAGAAACACCAAAAAGCCTTTGACAGCATAAAGGCAGCCCTGCTTGCAGCCCCCGCTCTGGCCTTGCCAGATCTGACTAAGCCTTTTACCTTATATGTTGATGAGCGGGCTGGAGTAGCCCGCGGGGTTTTGACTCAGACTCTGGGACCCTGGAAGCGGCCAGTGGCCTACCTATCTAAAAAGCTTGACCCAGTCGCCAGCGGTTGGCCCTCCTGCCTGAAAGCCATTGCTGCAGTAGCCCTGCTTGTTAAAGACGCTGACAAGCTTACTCTGGGTCAGCATGTGACTATAATTGCCCCCCATGCTCTGGAGAGTATTGTACGACAGCCCCCTGACCGGTGGATGACTAATGCCCGGATGACCCACTACCAGAGTTTGTTGCTGAATGATCGAGTAACTTGTGCTCCACCTGCCATCCTCAATCCTGCCACCCTCCTCCCCTTGACGGATGACTCCACTCCTGTACATCAATGTGCTGATGTCCTGGCTGAAGAAACTGGAACGAGGAGGGATCTGACTGATCAGCCTTGGCCAGGTGTGCCTGCCTGGTACACAGATGGCAGCAGCTTTGTGGTAGAGGGAAAAAGAAGAGCAGGAGCGGCGGTGGTGGATGGAAAACAGGTAATTTGGGCGAGTGGTCTTCCAGAAGGAACTTCGGCTCAGAAGGCTGAACTCCTGGCACTAACCCAAGCCCTGCGGTTGGCTGAAGGTAAGGCGATCAACATTTACACTGACAGCCGCTATGCTTTCGCTACCGCCCATATCCATGGGGCCATCTACCGACAGAGGGGGCTACTTACCTCAGCAGGTAGAGACATTAAAAACAAAGAAGAAATTTTGGCCCTCCTAGAGGCTATACATATGCCAAAGAAAGTGGCTATTATCCATTGTCCAGGCCACCAAAAAGGACAGGATCCTGTGGCCCGAGGAAACCAGATGGCTGATGTAGCAGCAAGACAGGCAACTCAAAGAGTAACAATAATGGTAGAAAAAGGCAGGCCCCTGCCAGAGCCCTCACCAGCAACCAATCCTAATTATACTTACTCTGAGGAAGATTTTAAACTATTAGATTCTATGGTTTGTCGCAAACAAGCGCAGGAATTCAATTTTAGAGGGCTAGCACGGACTGTAGATGGGCGTATTATTTTACCTACAAAAGAAGGAAGAGACTATGTCCAAAAATTACATCAACTGACTCATCTGGGATCTGATAAACTCCTACAGTTGATCAAGGGTTAAGATTATTATATTTTGAAACTTAATTCGGTAGTGCAACAGGTGATTGACTCCTGTCAGGCTTGTGCTCTTACCAATGCTGCCCGACCTTACAAAGAACAAGGAAAGAGACAACGAGGAGATCGCCCCGGAGTTTACTGGGAAGTGGACTTCACTGAAATTAAACCAGGAATGTATGGCAACAAGTACCTGCTGGTGTTTATAGACACTTTCTCTGGATGGGTAGAGGCTTTTCCCACTAAGTCTGAAACAGCTCAGGTGGTGACCAAGAAGATCCTTGAAGAAATCCTACCCAGGTTTGGGATCCCCAAGGTAATTGGCTCAGACAACGGGCCCGCATTTGTTGCCCAGGTAAGTCAGGGATTGGCCTCACAATTGGGGACTGATTGGAAGTTACATTGTGCTTATAGACCCCAAAGCTCAGGACAGGTAGAAAGAATGAACAGGACTCTAAAAGAGACCCTAACTAAATTAGCTATTGAGACCGGCAGTAAAGACTGGGTGACCCTCCTTCCCTTTGCGCTTCTCAGAGTCCAAAACACACCTGGACGTTTCAGTCTTACTCCTTATGAAATTCTACATGGGGGACCGCCCCCCTTGACCGAGTCTGGCGGGATATTGGATCCCTGTGTTGACTCTTCCTCACCCTCTGCTCTATTTACCCATTTAAAGGCCTTAGAAGCTGTCAGAACACAGATCTGGGACCGGATCAAAGAAGCTTATGCACCGGGGACTACAGCAGCCCCACGGGTTCCAGGTTGGAGATTGGGTCCTTGTCAGATGACATCGCGCTGGCACTCTTGAGCCTCGGTGGAAAGGACCATATCTGGTGCTGTTAACAACTCCCACGGCAGTAAAGGTAGACGGAGTCGCCGCCTGGATCCACGCCTCCCACGTCAAGAAGGCTCCTAGCCAGGGAAGAGGCAACCATGAAGACAACTGGACGGTGGCAACTACTGACAATCCTCTTAAACTTAGCTTGTGTCGCGGGTGCCACCCTAAACCTAGGGAACCACAACCCTCATGCCCCAATTCAACAGTCTTGGGAAGTGCTTAATGAGGAGGGAATCATTGTATGGGCAATTACTGCAGTCCTTCACCCTTGGACTTGGTGGCCTGATCTCACACCTGACATCTGTAGGTTGGCAGCAGGATCTCCCAATTGGGACCTCCCCAATCATACTGATCTTGTTAAACCACCCCCTGAACAGTGGTGTGTTCCGAATGGGATAGGGAACTCCATGGGATGTTCGGGGCAGTTCTACCGAGCTAATCTTAGAGCTGCACAATTTTATGTTTGCCCCGGTCAGGGTCGGAGCAGAAGGCTTCAACAGGAATGTGGAGGGGCATCAGATTACTTTTGTGGTAAATGGACATGTGAAACGACAGGGGAAGCCTACTGGAAGCCTTCCTCTGACTGGGACCTAATCACGGTAAAACGAGGTAGTGGCTATGACAAGACAAACCAAGGGGAAAGAAACCCCTATAAATATCCAGAGAATGGGTGCGCTTTTAAAAACAGCCCCCCCAGGACCATGCAAAGGTAAATACTGCAACCCCCTACTTATAAGATTCACCGAAAAAGGGAAACAACATCGTTTGAGTTGGCTAAAAGGGAATAAGTGGGGTTGGCGAGTATATATTACACAAAGAGACCCTGGGTTCATTTTTACAATCAGACTGACAGTAAAAGAACTGACGGTAACACCTATAGGGCCCAACAAAGTCTTTACAGAACAGGGCCCCCCAGTCGTACCGGCTCCCCCAAAAGTCTCGGCCGTACCAGCTCCACCAACTCCACAGCTCAACACAGTGGGACCCTACCTGGGGACTAATACTCCCCTCATAAAGCCTACCTTAGCTTCCCCACCGCCCCTAGACACAGAGAGCCGTCTGGTCAGTCTAATCCAAGGAGCTTTTTTTAGTTTTAAATAGGACTAATCCTAATATGACTCAATCATGTTGGTTATGCTATGCCTCCAGGCCCCCTTATTATGAAGGAATTGCTCAGATCAGGACTTATAATACTACTTCAGATCATTCTCAATGCCTTTGGGGAGAAAACAGAAAGCTGACTCTGGCAGCAGTTTCAGGGAGTGGGCTTTGTTTAGGCCAGGCGCCTCAGGATAAACGGCACCTCTGTAATCAGACCCAGAACATCCAGCCTAACAAAAGTGGTCAGTATCTAGTGCCCCCCATAGACACAGTATGGGCTTGCAATACCGGTCTCACTCCTTGTGTATCTGTGTCTGTTTTTAATAGTTCCAAAGATTTCTGAATTTTAGTTCAACTTATTCCTAGACTCCTGTATCATGATGATAGCTCCTTTTTAGACAAGTTTGATCACCGGGTCCGCTGGAAAAGAGAACCCGTTACCTTAACTCTGGCAGTACTTTTAGGATTGGGAGTAGCAGCAGGAGTAGGTACAGGGACCGCTGCCTTAATTAAGGCCCCCCAATACTATGAAGAATTACGTACCGCTATGGATGCTGATCTCAGAACTATAGAACAGTCTATAACCAAACTAGAAGAATCTTTAACTTCCCTGTCTGAAGTAGTGTTACAAAACAGGAGGGGATTAGACTTATTATTCCTTAAAGAAGGAGGACTTTGTGCTGCTCTAAAAGAAGAATGTTGTTTTTATGTTGACCATTCAGGAGTAATCAAAGATTCTATGGCCAAACTTAGAGAACGCCTAGATATACGTAAAAGAGAAAGAGAAAGCCAACAAGGATGGTTCGAAAGCTGGTTTAATAAGTCCCCTTGGCTCACCACTCTCCTCTCCACCATAGCAGGACCCTTAATTACACTTATGCTTTTGCTCACTTTTGGCCCCTGCATTCTCAATAAGTTAGTAGCTTTTATTAGAGAAAGAATAAATGCAGTACAGGTTATGGTATTAAGGCAACAATATCGGGTCCTCCAAGAGGCCGAAAACTCGCTCTAAGATTAGAGCTACCCACTAGAAGAAGGGGGGAATGAAAGAGGAAAATTACTGTACTTTTCCTGAACTCTTCAACTCAAAGTCCTCTTACCCCTCCCATCTGGAGATTGTTCCCGGAACACTCCTGAACTTCTCACCCCAGAGTCCGACCCCCTCCCAAATGAAAACTGTTCCAAGAACATTTTTTAGATAAGGGTCTCCTGGAACAAACCCAGTCCAACCCCTCCCAACTGAGGACTGTGCCAGGAACATTTTTGAGATAAGGGTTTGAACAAACCTCAGAATGTTCCAATAAATCAAGTACATTGCCAAAATATAGGACACGACCCCTTGGTTACGTAAAGCCCCTTGGAAAGTCCCTTGGAATAACCCTTGGCAGAACCCCTTAGTGACGCAAATTTGTACTTTCCCTGCCCTGCTCCCCACTTGCCTTTCTCCTATAAAAGCCTGTAAAAAATTTGGGCCGGTTGTCGATTCTCCTCTGCACCATGCTTGGTGTATGAGTTTCGACCCCAGAGCTCTGGTTCATGTGCTTGCTTGTTGCTGCTGTATTAAATCTTCCTTCCTATATTCAGAGTTCGGTCTCAGTGTCTTCTTGGGTTCGCGGCTGTCCCGAGACTTGAGTGAGGGTCTCCCTCCGGGGGTCTTTCACATTCACATATTCTTTTAGATTTTATTTGGAAGTTAATATAAATATGCTCTTATAATTAAACAATAAAATGATTAGAGATGTTAAAAAATAAAGGAGTTGTATTTTGACTCTAAAGGTATACCTCCTAGTTAACTTTGTAATCACATCATTGAGATTTAACTTCCTTCAGAGAAGCATCAGAATAACAAGGATTAAAGAACCTTTCAAACTCTGTTTTATAGGAGACAAAAAAGTTAGCATTTTTTTTTATTTGGTTACAAATGTACAAGCAAGTGAAAAATGTGCATGCTTCATTAGTCTGAAGATTGGAAATTAGAAAAGTACTTCAGAGTATTCTCCATGATGTCTCTTTTAAACACAGACATTTTTTCTCCGTTCACCATCTGTATCAAAAAGCATATCTTAGTTGTTGGTCCCCAAGTTCATCAAACCCTAAAACAGAAAAGAACTTCATTAAATAAACTCCCAAGAATACAAATATGAAATTCTGTGAAAATGATTTATAGGGTAAAGGTTAGGTAGGGTTGGGATTAGGGTTAGTGTTAGGGTTAGGATTAGGATTAGGGTTACTTTCAATGCTTGTTGTTCTTTTTGATAATTGTTCTACAAAGGTAAAAGGAAAACATTACTATAACAATTCTGTTTATTTTTGGTGATACTGCCATGCAGCATGAATGCTAGGCTAACAATCAAGCAGTTATGTATCTCCAATACTAAAATATTTACATGAGCAAAAATAATTCCATATGAAACATAAAAGGAATAATCTTCCAACTGACTTAAATTTTTGACAACGATTATGTCTAAATATACTTATATTTTTAAAATAACATGAAATAAAATTATGCTACCAATTGTGGAGTAAGAAAACTTTTTTTTAAATGCAAAAGAATTTTCCATAATGCACAGAATGACCTTAGCCTCCCAAATACTTATATTTATAGGCATGCACCATGCAAACATGGACTTGGAAATATCCTAGTCTGGGAAGCTTAAATCTAGGTAGCGTTAATGCTTTTACCATATAATGTCATCATTTTGCTAAATAGCATAAGCAATCCTAGGAGGTAGTTCACTACATCATCTCCGTATCTACCTCCCCCCCCACACACACACATGTGTATGTGCCATGTCTTCTACCTTCTCTTCCATTCTTAAGGATGACATATACTTGTTTTTTACTAAGTCCAAGGTTTTCCTTTGTCTCAACGATTGTCAAAAGTTACAGCAATTGTAATTTTGATTTTACATTTATGACTCTAGCTGGCCGTCAATGTAATGCCTATAGAACTAAGTTTTATAAAGTTTGATTTAGAATGATCACAAGGACATGAATACTCATGATCAATAAAGATACACTGCCTCAAAATAAAGTATAAAAATATGTCTGAGGACAAATTTTAGTTGCTGATTGGTTTTCTCTAGGTTCCAATCTCAAGTAACACAGGGAAGTAGTAACATAAAGTTCTCTTTGTATTCTTTATGTTGGCACACAACCATGGTAATTTTCATTTAAAAAAAAATATTAAGACAAGCCCTTTACACCTTTTCTCCTTGGGCTACTACATACCTATTTTGTCCTTTATTCACTGTGGTCAGTTTTGTACCTCACATTTCCACTCAAATCATCTTTATTAAATAAATTGACCTCCAAATTGTTAAGTTTATCTTTAAAAAAAATGCACCTGCATACATATGGAGACAAAGGGTTAATATTGGGTGTCTTCTTTGGTTGCACGCTACTCTTTCAGAAACAGAATCTCACTGAACCTACAATTCATCCATTATTCTACACCTGGTTGCTACGAAGATCTGGGAATCTTCTTATCTCTGAATTAAATCTGAGTTTGGTCTTTGTAAAATGCTCACCAACACACCAACTTTTTTTTTTTTTGTTGTTGTGTTGGTGGTGGCTTTTTTTAGTTTTGCTAGTTTGTTGTTGTTTTTGGTGATGGTGGTGGTGGTGGTGGTGGTGGTGGTGGTGGTGTGTGCATGCATGCTGATCAGGGAATTTAAGCTCGGGTCTCCATGCCTACACAGGAGAAAGATTACCAACTAAACCATCTTCCAGCCTTGAAAATCAATCTTATTTGGCCCATTTGCAGAATATGACACAGTTAGTGATCTTTTCTTCCTCAAAATTTTCCTTCACTCACGGTAGTTTTCTTTCTACCAATTGTTCTCTTCCATTAATGGCTCCCACTCACCAGCTGCCCCATGCAGAGTTCAAATATTGATGTACTCTGAGGGGCTGTCTTTAGACTCCTCATTTACATGGATGATCACTCATCCTTGAAATTTCATCCCGAGTTCAATGTTTAAAAATTGCCTTCATTTGGAGTATTTATTTATTTATTTATTTATTTATATATTTGTTTGTTTGTTTATTTATTTATTTTGTCTTTAGTTCCCATCTCTTTCCTGGACTGACTCATAATGGTACCTTCATCAATGCCTTCGGAGGCAAGAATTGTATTACTGTTCTTTTCCAATTGAATACTTTCCAAACTATTAACCAATCAAGTAAAAAATAAAATGAGTTAATAAGATCATCGTTGTCTCAGATCTTACTTGGAAACCATGTGATGACTGCAGTGATTGGTACAGTAATGGAGAGATGATATAAAATGTTTTGGTGATATTCTTCCAAAGGAATATTCTGCCAGGACTGTAGAGAAAGGTTGTATCCATCCAGTGTTGTTACTAAATTTGTACTAATTTTAAGATTGTAAGAACGTATTTGCCAATTTGAGTTGGTTTTCTAATATTAACAACAGAGTCCAGATGACACCAGTAAATAAGCTTTCTCTCTCCTTTCAGCTCTGGTGTATTGTGCTTCATTTTGTAGACACTGGTAATCCTCTCTTCATCTTTCTGCAAATGTCTGCCTCTTGAAAATTTATGATCTGGTCTACCATAAAACGCCTAGTGTTTTTCATTGATATAGTATGTGATCAGTGGTTTACATCTCAGTAGGACTACAACAGAGCCAAGGATAGATAGATAGTGAAACTTAATTTAGTTTCATGTGCCCAAATCAAGGCTTGTTTCTCCATTCCTACTTGATACTTAGTTATACTAGGTTAAATATAAAGTTAGTTATGGTACCAACCGCTGATTTTCTTTTTCTTCACTGAATTTCTATACATCCATATCAGACTTCTGAAATGTAGTTATATACTGATCACATAATTTTTTATTGATGTTCTTCCTGTAAAGCACAGTAATGAAAGCAGTCACATTTCATACCAATATGAAAAAGAACACTCAAAACAAATTAAATTGATCATTTCATATTATAAAGAGAAAAATAGCAGTATAAAGTTATCTAATGGAAAATCATTATAGATTTTTTCCCATAACATATTATGAGAGAAGTATTCTTTTATATTTTAGCTTTTCAAAATTAAATTAGTTTGTGTGTTTATATGTAAATATAAATATATATATAAATAAAAATAAATATAAATGTAAAAGTATGAATATGAATACGAATATAACTATAAATATAACTATGAATATAAAAATAAATAAAAATGAATATAAATATAAATAATATATATATGAGAAATAATTATATTTCAAAGTGTTTTTTCATTATTTCCTACCAAATATAAGGTCTAATTTATTTTTCATATATTGCCTCAGTTAAGACATAGTGTAAATCATAAGTCAATTAAAATATAGAAAATACCCACATATGTAACTGTAGTTGTTGTTTTTCAATATTGTTAAGCATAATAATCCATAAATTACATTTCTAAGACTATGTGCAGGACTTCTGTATTTCCACAATGAATGTAAATTAAATTTAAAATCTCATTAACAGTTACTTAAAGAAGAAAATAAAATTTTCACAGATTTCTAAGAATTTGATTTAGTTTCGTTGAAGGCATTAAGTTATAGGGTTAACTGTTTAGACAAAATCAAAGCCACATATTTTTACTAAAGGATCAGACGTGATATATTTTTTTAAACTTCAGCCATATATAATTTTTCAAATAATACACATGTGGTCCTACAAATCTATCAACTCTACCTCTTTCGATTTTTCTTTTTGCAAAGCCTTTCTAATTTCTGGTTGCTGCCATTGATAGAATCTTTCATATACATTTCCATCCATTTTTTCTTTATATGAAGCTTCTTATAAATGTCACCTATATTAAAAATTAAGGGTCATTTTGAAGAAACTTTAGGTGATTCCATGTATTCATAAAAATAGATATAGATAATAGAGAAAATCCATTCAATGATGCCAAGAAAACTTAAAATTAAATGAAAGATATCACCAACATGCTTCATACTTTAGAATACTTTAGTGTTTTGTATGTTCAGATGAAGGATGTTCAACCAGTAAAGTCTACAGAAATGTTCCACAACACAGAAAACAAACAAACAAACAAACAAACAAACAAACAAAAAAAAAAACAAAAAACACCCCATGTATTTTAGACAAGAAATATCTAATCTTATCTGAATTTTAATTTCCGTAAGTAAAATAATTTTAAGCTTCAAGAACAGTTTCCAAAGAACAAATGCACAAAACAAAGGATCAAAGGTGGGCTTTAATTCTTCATAGGGAAACACTTTTAATAAAGGCTAATTCTTTTCTAAATCTACAAAAGATGATGCAATTGAAAGAACAAACTTGACTGTGGAATTGTTAGACTCATTATTTAAAATATTCAATTTCAAATAAGATGGCAGCCAGGCATATTGGTTCCATTTTATTCCTAGTACTCTGGAGGCAATAGCAGTCAGATCTTTGTGAGTTCCAGGTTAACCTGGTCGACATAGTGAGTTCCAGGACAGCCTGAGCTACAAAATGAGACCCTGTCACAATCAAACCTGAGTTTGAATTCTAGCACCTACATGACGTGCACAAATATCTCCCACTCCAGTTCCAGAGGATGTGATGCCCTGTTCTAAATTCTGCATACACCATAAAAACCAATGAGAGTATTGGAAAGATAATTCAGCAGTTAAGAACACTGGATCCCTTCCAGAGATCTGAGATTGGATTCCCTGCACCCACAAGGTGGCTCACAGCATATAACTTCAGATGCAGGGGATTCAATGGTTTCATCAAGACTCCACAGGTACCAGACGCACATGTTGTACACATACACACGTGAAAGCAAAACAACCATACCTATAAAATAAAATGTAAAAAAGGTAATAAGGGTTACTTTAAAGAATTCAGTTTTCCACTGTGCCATATAAAGAAAGAAGCACAGAGGCGTCCTAGAAAAGGAACTGACTAAATATAAAATTAAAACTGGGTCAATGAAAATGTTTCATGTACATAATTTTGTATACATATCACTTAGATTTAAGTACATGGAACTGTAAAAGTGTTTACATCAATTTTTTCCTCTTAAAATCCCTTCAAAGAAGTTATGAAGATGCCTCAATACTTGAGGGCCTACTGTGAAAAGAGGAAGTTCACAAATTAGAATCTAGTACCCATCTACAAAACCAACCATGGATGGTTGTTTCTACAAGAACAGCACTGTGGTTGACAGAGTGAGAATTGCTAGGTCTTGCTGGATGCTTGTCTACTTGCATGTTTGGTGAAAGTCCTGTCTTAAGGAAATAAGATGAAAAGTAATAGAGCATCACCCAACATCCTCCTCTGCCCTCCACATGTGTATATATGTACCACAGACAAAAACATACAAAAAATAAAAATTAAGTTTCATTAATGTCACACCAAAGCACCATTTTCATTTTCTGTATCACAGGAAAAAATTATTCCACGATGCTAAATCAAAAATTTTTGCAAAAGTCTGTGTCATGAGTAGACCTTGGGATCTGAATCTGCACCTAATCCCACAAGAGCCAGAGGAAACTCAACTTCCAGGTGCTCTACCACTCGCAGGATCATAGGAAAGGCCCCCACATCAGGAGTAACTGAGTCCCAAAAGATCTATGGACAGAGGAAATCCTGCCTGGCCAGTGGCCTGGATTTCTTCCTGACTGAACCTGTACATAGGGCAGACCTGAGGTCCTGGCTCAGAAACCACTCTTAAGACATCCAGAGGGAGTCCCACTCCAAGGTACTCTGAAGTGCCCAAGATCACATGATCACAAAGGAAGCTTGACTCTCAAGAGATGTGAAAACACACCCAGGAACTCTGACAGAAGATCACAGCTGAGGACTCAGCATCTTTTGCAGCACCCTGTGTAACTAGGACCACCACAAGATCCAGGGCAACAAAAACAACCTCCCAGGCAGAGGCACGGGTTCCTTGTGGCTTGCATCTCTGTCCAGAGAAAACCTCGGATCTGGCACCCCACCAAACCTTGCAACACACAGAGAAAGCTTAACTCCCAGCAGCTCTGACACAGCAGGATCTCAGGAGATTTTTCACACCAGGATTTCAAGATTCAAGAGGCAACTTGAGGCCAGCACCTGGGCACTTAGGCATGGAATCTGCAGACACCACTAAGGTCCCCACAGGACTCTCCACAGAATCTTAGAACCTCTGGTGAATTGAACACAACTTCTGCTCCAATCCAATCTCGAAGGACCTGAGACAGCATTAAGGAGGGAAGCAGAAAACCCGGCCTGACCAGAGTCACAAATCACTTCCAGTTGGCACTAGCACTGGGGAAACATGGGCTCAGAGTCTACAGACACCCCCAAGGTCCCCAGAGAACTTTCCATGGGATCTTAGGCCCTCTGGTGAGTGGAACACAACTTCTGCTAGGAGGCAGATTTGAACACCACATATCTGGGCACCTTCCCTGCAAGAGGAGAGCATGCCTACAGAGAGTACTCTGACGACTAAAACTCAGGAGGGAGCTAGACACCCAGGTTTTCTGATAGAGGCTAACATAATAACCTGAGGAAAAAGCTCTAACCAGAGACAGCTATAACAACTCACTCCAGAAATTACCAGATGGAAAAAGGCAAACATAAGAATTTTTTAACAGAAACCAAGACCACTCACCATCATCAGCACGCAGTACTCCCACCCCACCCAATCCTGGGCACCCCAACAAACACAAAAAGATAGACCGGGATTTAAAAGCATATCTCATGATGATGGTAGAGGACATCAAGAAGGACTTTAATAACTCACTTAAAGATATATAGAAGAACACTGCTAAACAGGGTGAAGACCAAAAAAAAAAAAAAATCCCTTAAAAAATTGCAGTAAAACACGACCAAACAGGTGATGGAATAAATAACATCATCCAAGACCTTAAAAGAGAAGTAGACACAATTAATAATAATTAAAAAAAAAACCCAAAGTGAGGCAACGCTGAAGATAGAAACCCTAGGAAAGAAATCTGGAACCATAGCATCAGCAACGTAATACAAGAAATGGAAGAGAGAATCTCAGGTGCAGAAGATTCCATAGAGAACATTGACACAACAATCAAAGAAAATACAAAATGCAAAAAGATCCTAACTCAAAACATCCAGGAAATCCAGGACACAATGAGAAGACAAAAACTATGGATAATAGGAGTAGATGAGAATGAAGATTTTCAACTTAAAGGGCCAGCAAATATCTTCAACAAAATTATAGAAGAAAATTTACCAAACCTAAAGAAAGACATGCCCATGAACATACAAGAAGCCTACAGAACTACAAATAGACTGGACCAGAAAAGAAATTCCTCTTGACACATAATAATCAAAACAAAAAATAATGAGAGAATATTAAAAGCAGTAAGGGAAAAAGGTCAAGTAACATATAAAGGCAGGCCTATCAGAAAAATACCAGACTTTTCACCAGAGACTATGAAAGCCAGACGATACTGGACAGATGTTATACAGACACTAAGAGAACACAAATGCCAGCCTAGGATACTATAACCAGCCAAACACTCAATTACCATCGATGGAGAAACCAAAGTATTCCATGACAAAACTAAATTCACACATTATCTTTCCACCAGTCCAGCCCTTCAAAGGATAATAACAGGAAAAAACAAAACTAACAAACAAACAAAACAAAACAAAACAATACAAGAACAGAAACCACGCCCTAGAATAAGCAACAAAGTAATTCTTCAACTAACCAAAAAGAAGGCAGACACAAGAACAGAATGCCAACTCTAACAACAAAAATAATAGGAAGCAACAATTACTTTTCCTTAATGTCTCTTAATATCACTGGACTCAATTTCCCAATAAAGAGACATAGACTAACAGACTGGCTATAAAAATAGGACACAATATTTTGCTGTTTAGAGGAAACCTATCTCAGGGAAAAAGACAAACACTACCTCAGAGTGAAAGTCTGGAAAACAATTTTCCAAGCAAATGGTCTGAAGAAACAAGTTGGAGTAACCTTTCTAATATCGAATAAAATCAACTTCCAACCCAAAGTTATCATAAATGACAAGGTGGGACACTTCATACTCATCAAAGGTAAAATTCTCCTAGAGGAACCCTCAATTCTGAATATCTATGCTCAAATACAAGGGCAGTCAAATTCATTAAATAAACTTTAGTAAAGCTCAAAGCACACATTGCATAGTGTGAGACTTCAACACACTTTCATCCATAGACAGATTGTGGAAACAGAAACTAAACAGGGACACAATGAAAATTACAGAAGCTAAGAAACAAATAAACTTAACAGATATCTACAGAAGATTGTATCCTAAAACAGAAGGATATACCTTCTTCTCAGCACCTCATGGTATCTTCTCCAAAACTGAACATATAATTTGTCACAAAACAGTATTCAACAGATACAAAAATATTGCAATTGCCCAATTGCATTTTATCAGACCACCATGGACTATGGATGATCTTCAATAACAACATTAATAAAGGAAAGACAACATTCATGTGGAAACTGAACAACATTCTTCTCAATGATACCTTGGTCAAAGAAGGAATAGAGAAAGAAATACAAGACTTTTTAGAGTTTAATGAAAATGAAGCCACAACATACCCAAACTTCTGGGACACAATGAAAGCATATCTAAGAGGGAAACTCATAGCTCTGAGTGCCTCAAAAAGAAACTAGAGAGGGCACACACTAGTAGTTTACAACACACCTAAAAGTTCCAGGACAAAAGGAAGCAAATTCACCCAAGAGGAGCAGGAGGCAGGAAATAATTGAACTCAGGGGTGAAATCAACCAAGTGGAAACAAGAAATATTCAAAGAATCAATCAAACGAGGATCTGGTTCTTTGAGAAAATCAACAAGATAGATAAACACTTAGCCAGACTCACTAGAGGGGACATGGACAGCATCCTAATTAACAAAATCAGAAATGAAAAGGGAGACATAACAACAGATCCTTAAGAAATCCAAAACTCCATCAGATCCTTCTACAAAAGGTTATACTCTGGAAAACATGGACAAAATGGACAAATTTCTAGACAGATAGCAGGTACCAAAGTTAAACTAGAATCAAGTTAATGATCTAAACAATCCCATATCCCCTAAAGGAATAGAAGCAGTCATTATTAGTCTCCCAACCAAAAATAGCCCAGGACCAGATGGGTTTTGTGGAGAGTTCTATCAGACCTTTCAAGACGATCTAATTCCAGTTCTTCACTAACAATTCCACAAAATAGAAGCAGAATGTCCTCTACCCTACTCAATCTGTGAAGCCAAAATAACTTTGATACCTAAACCACAGAAAGATCTAACAAAGATGGATTACTTAAGTCCAATTTCTCTTATGAATATCGATGCAAAAATATTCAATAAAATTCTTGCTAACTGATTCCAAGAACACATAAAAATAATCATCCATCATGACCAAGTAGGTTTAATTTCAGGGATGCAGGGATGGTTTAATATATGTAAATCCATCAATGTAATCCATTATATAAACAAACTCAAAGACAAAAACCACAGGATCATCTGCTTAGATGCGGAGAAGCATTGACAAAATCCAACACCGATTCATGTTAATAGTCTTGGAAAGATTAGGAATTCAAGGCCCAAACCGAAACATGATAAAAGCAATCTACAGAAAACCAGTAGCCAACGTCAAAATAAATGGTGAAAAGCTGGAAGCAAACCCACTAAAATCAGAGACTAGACAAGGCTGCCCACTTTCTTCCCTCCTATTCAATATTGTACTTGACATCTTAGCGTGGGCAGTTCGACAACAAAAGGAAATCAAGGGGACACAAGTTGGCAAGGAAGAAGTCAAAATATCTATTTTTGCAGAGGATATGATGGTATATATAAGTGACCCTAAAAATTATACCAGACAACTCCTAAACATGATAAACAGCTTCGGTGAAGTAGCTGGATATAAAATTAACTCAAACAAGTCAATGGCCTTTCTCTACACAAAGAATAAACAGGCTGAGAAAGGAATTAGGTAACAACACCCTTCTCAATAGTCACAAATAATAAAAAATACCTTGGTGTGACTCTAACTTCTGGGATCAAATTAAATGGAGAGAAACTTGATGCAATCCCACTAAAATAAGACAAGACAGGACTAGTCAAGGATTCTCAGTCTCTCCCTACTTGTTCACTATAGTACTAGAAGTTCTACCCAGAGCAAATAGACAACAAGAGAGGTCAAAGGAATAAAAAAATTGGAAAGGAAGAAGTCAAAATATCACTATTAGCAGATGATAAAATAGTATATTTAAGTGACCCCAAAAATTCCACCAGAGAACCTGTAAAACTTAAAAACAACTTCATCCGTGTGGCTAGATATACAATTAACTGAAACAAATCAGTAGCTTTCCTCTACTCAAAGGATAAACAGGCTGAAAAGAAATTATGGAAACAACACCCTTCAAAAGTCACAAATTATAATACCTTGGTGTGACTCAAACCAAGCAAGTGAAAGCTCTCCATGACAAGAACTTCAATTCTCTGAAGAAAGAAATTACAAATCTCAGAAGATGGAAAGATCTCCCATGCTTCATAGATTGGTGACCCGATTAATTTAGTAAAAGTGGATGTCTTGCCAAAAGCAATCTAAAGATTCCATGTACTCTCCATCAAAATTCAAATTCAATTCTTCATAGCGATAGAAACAGCAATATGCAAAATCATTCGGAATATCAATCCCCAGAATATCGAAAAACAGTTCTCAACAATAAAAGAAATTCAGGGGGAATCATCCGTGACCTCAATCTGTATTATACAAAAATAGTGATTAAAAAAAAAAAAGTGTATGGTAATGGTACAGAGACAATGGCTTTATTAAATTCACAGGCAAACGAATGGATCTAAATTATATCATCCTATATGAGGTAACAAAACCCCAAAGTAAAAAACATGGTATGCACTCACTGATAATTGGGTATTAGCCTAAAAGCTCAGAATACCCAAAATGTAATTCACAGTCCACATGAAGCTCAAGTAGAAGGAAGACAAAAGTGAGGGTGTTTCAGGCCTTAGAATGGGGAACAAAATACTACTGGGAGGAAATATTGAGACAAAGTTCAGGGCACAGACTGAAGGAATGACCACACAGAATCTGCACAACCTGTGGAACCATCTCATATACAGACCCAGTACAGACACCAGACCCAGTCACCATTGTAGATACCAACAAGTACTTGCTGACAGTAGCCTAATAATGCTGTGTCCTGAGAGGCTCTGCCAGAGCTTGGTAGGAACAGAGACTGAATCTCACAGCCAGCAATCAGACTGATCATGGAGTTCCCAGTGGAGGAGTTAGAGGAAGGACTGAAGGAGCTGAAGGGGTTGCAACCTTATAGGAAAAATATCAATATGAACCAAACAGACCATCCAGGGTCTGCCCACCATATGGATCCATCCCATACACTGACAGCAGACACATTCACTATTGTCGATACCATGTGCTTGCTGACAGGAGCTGAATATGACTGTCTTCTAAGAGGCACTGCCAGAGCTTGGCAAGAACAGAGGGTGATGGTCACAGCCTGATCATGGGGTCCGCAGTGGAGGGGATGAGGAAAGACTGAAGGAGCTGAATGGGTTTGCAACCTTACAGGAAGAACATCAATATGAAACAAGTAAGCCCCAGAGCACCCAGGGACTAAGCCACCAAACAAAGAGGGGGACCCATGATTCCAGCTACATATATATTAGAGGATGGCATTGTCAGACATCAGTGAGAGAAGAGGTCCTTGGTCCTGTGATCCTGTGAAGGCTACTGTATGCCCCAGTGCAGGCAACTGCCACAGTAGAAATGTGGGAGTGGTTGGTTGAGAGAACATGCTCATAGAAGCACAGGGAGGGTCAAATAGAATAGAAACTTTCTGGGGTGAAATCACGAAAAGGCTAATATTTGAAATGTAAATAAACACAGACACACACAGACACAAACACACACACACACACACACACACACACACACACACACAATGATGGCTTTAACTGTGACTTCAAGTAGTCACAGTTAAAGTGTGACTTTAACTTTTTATGTAATCTCAGGATGATCTAAATTTTGGTACCATCCCTGCTAAGTTTTTGATAAATTAGAGTAAATGTCTCTGCATCTCAGTCTCCAAATGAAATCATGTTTGCTTTTATCACAACCAAGCTCCTCAATCTTTTTCATCACAATACAAACCTAAAGCAGATCTAAAATATAAAGTTCTTCCTGGTTGGACAATTATTTTACTGCTACAGCAAGAAGTACTGGTTTCAAACTTCAACAATGAAAAAAAAGGATAAAAAAATTAAATATAAAAAAATAAAATATACATGTTTCCTCAGGTCCAGGTACATTTGTAAGGATGAGGACTTTAGGTTCAAGGCCAGTCCAAGCTGCAATTGAGGATTCAGACAATTCTGAGATATAGAGTTACAGCTTACTTCCCTAAACCAAAACAACATATAAATAAAGACTGCCTGGCCTAAATTATGTCTGAAGTCCCAGTACTTCTGAGGCTGAGAGCAGCCTCTGTATTTTGAGGCAGTTTGGAGACTATATATAGAAATTTCAGCAATCTGGCATTTTAACAACAGGTAGAATAAAATGAAGACTGGTCTTTAGTTTATTTATAATGAATTCCTGTTGAGCAGCAGCAGCAAAAAGAAGGTTTTAGTCTGTTGGTGCCACTAACTGACATCCAGTTTACTCACACCTCACATCTCCAGGCCCCAAGAAGACTTTCAGGGTCTGAAATACCCTGGCATTCCTGTTTTCTGCTAGGAGCTATTCTGTGCAAACTCCTGCCCTTAGTGAAGTTCTCTGTTTTTCTCAGCAGATGCCGATGGGAAAGTCAATTGTGAACTTGGAAGCAGTACCTTCCTGAGTCCAGTGAGAGTCACCTCCTCTCCTTACTCCTGAAGTAACATGTCCACCCTTCCACCTTCATCCCAACACAGACCTCCAGCTCAAACAGGATTAACCATCTTTCAACAGACAATTGACTACCTCCACTGAGACTTCTCCCTACCATGCTTCCTCACGCACATTTCTTCCTCAAGAACTGGGCTTCATGACCACTACAAAGCATACTGGGTAACAGGGTTTGGATAGCAGGAAAGCAATCTCAGCAAAGCCCCTTGCTGATTGGCCGTGTTTTCACATGTGTACTAAGGGCGAGTTAGGCTCTATCACTCATCTGTCATCCAAGCAGCAAAAGGGAGGTAGTATTTTAGCTGCTACTAATACCCAGAGGCTT
Organism: Mus caroli; assembly: GCF_978045245.1. NCBI lineage: Eukaryota > Metazoa > Chordata > Mammalia > Rodentia > Muridae > Mus > Mus caroli. The sequence goes on along the minus strand of NW_028227277.1, from coordinate 5,760,459 downwards.
TCCATTTTCCAAGCTTGCAATACTAACTTGAAAGTTAAAATAAATGAACCCCTAAAAAGACTCTCCAACTTTTTTTTTTCAGATGAAGGGCCTCTTGATTGTAATTTAATTGTTTTATTTTTTATGTAATGTGTTTTTGCGTGTTTGTATTTATACAACCTGCATGTATGTTGTTCATAGAAATTAGAAGAGAATTCCAAAACCCCTGGATATAGAATTAAAAATGGTTGTGAGCCATTTTGTGGGTACTTGGAAATAAAACTTGGTTCTGTCCAAGAACAACAAGTGCTCTTAATTTCTAAGCCATCTTTCCATCCCTGTCCTTTGCATGTTTTAAGGTGTGCTGGATCATGTCTCTTGTTAGATGTTCATTTTTACTATACAGGAGAGATCATAAAATTATGACACATTCTTAATATTATCTATTTCAAGAAATAGAAAAAACACCATAATTTTACTGGATTGTGTAAATCTTAAAAAGAGTTTCGGCAAAAAAATGATGTGTATATATTTCAGTATGAGTGTGCACAAGAAGGCCACAAATAGACATCTACTGCATTCTAATCATATTCCAACTTACTTTTATTTTATTTTTTTATTCAAGACAGGGTTTCTCTGTATAGCCTTGGTTGTCCTGGAACTCACCCTGTATACCAACCTGGCCTCAAACTCAGAAATCTCCCTGCCTCTGCCTCCCAATTGCTGGGATTAAGGCATGTGACATCACTAGCTGACCTAATTTAAAACTTGAGACATGGTCTCTCAGAATCTGCAGCTCACCAATGCCACTAGCCTTGCTAGCCAGCAAGGTGTCTCCACCTACTCAACACTGGGTTGCAGCCTGCATTTTTTAAGTGGATTCTATGTCCCCACCTTAACTCCATATACTTTCAAGGCAAGCGCTTTACCAAAACAGCTTGTAGCCACTCTCTTCTTTTTCTCTTTCTATCTCTCTAATCATGCCTAAGTTTAGGCTCCTAAAATGCTTAATGCTGGTTTTGCTCATTTCCGTACAACAAGAAATTGGGTTTCTTGCTCACTTTACAATCTGAAGTTGATTTGGAAAACTGCACAAACTAACATTTCATTTGAGAGGCTTATTGCAGAGTTTTGTTTGTTTGGTAGTTTTTTTGTTAATTTGTTGGGTTGGTTGGGTTTTGTTTTGTTTTTGTTTTTTTCTTTTTTTGTTTTGCCCACTGAAGATGAAACTCATAACTTTTACATGGTATTTTACCACTGAGCTACACCTTCAGCTAATCATTCATTCTGAATGTTGGTTGAGAAGTCATCTCATATGGGTTTTAAAGAGAACTACAATTACTGTGAAATCTAAAATTATCCCCTATGGTATAGGGGTTATAGAGATCTGATTCCCTCTTCTGACCTCTTCAAAATCCAGGCAAATACCTCCAAAAACACATACCTCCAGATTTATCCAACATACTGTCTAGTTCACCTCTGTTAAGAAAGGAATATAAAAATTAATGTAAGAAATATTGTGAACTGGTAGGACATTTTTCTTCCCCACAGAAACTTTAAACAGAACCTTCTTTTAATTATTTATAATAAATATATGTTTGGTTCGGAACAAATGACATATACATATAAAATACATGGTGGACTACCAAAGTGAACTTGCATGACTTACTTTTTACAATTCATACATTTACACCCCACAGTAGTTTATTCATACCTCTACGACTCTTGCTGAGACCCTTCTTCTTCCCAGTTGGCCACCCTCTTATTCTTTTGATGTTTTTCCTTTTCTTTTTGTGTTTATCTGGGAAGATCTCATGCAGGTGGTCCTACTGTATGAGTTGCTATGTGTTTGTGATCACAATGTCTCAAGGACCTCAATCTGGGCTTGAACACAACATATAGCAGTGTCTGACTTTGAATTGTTCATCTTCCTGAATCTACTTCTCCAGTGAAGGGATCACAAACACTACTTATGAAGTACTCTATTGAACTCTATTGAAATATTCTATTGAAAATTTTACCCCATATCTCCATCCTTTTTTACGTGAGTCGATATATTCTCATCTTTGTCAAATGTTGGGCTCTTCTTTACTGTATTGACAAGAGAAAATAGAATCATTTGAATGGATGCTATATAAGTAATAGTTAATAATGTACTAACGATTTGAATTTCTCAAGAAACTGCCCATGTGAGTTTTTGAAAGAGATTTTAGAAAGGAAATAATTACATCGATGAAATCCAGGACACAAAGAGATGATGAATTTAAGGATAATAGGTATCGATGAAAAGTAATTTTTCCAAACTATAGGGACAGTGAGTATATTCATCAAAATTATAGAAGAAAATTTCCCTAATCTAAAAAAAGTGTTTCCCGTGAATATACAAGAGGCCTACAAAAATCCAAATAGTTTAGACCAGAAGAGAAATTCCTGCTATCATATAATAATCCAAACATCAAATGCAAAAAAAAAAAAAAAAAAAAAAAAAAGAACAGAAAGAAAGAATATTAAAAGCAATATGGGAAAATTCAAGTAACTTATAAAGGAAGACTTATCAGAACTATACCTAACTTGACCTCAGAGACTATGAAAGCCATAAGATCCTGGGCATATATCATACAGAAATGCCAGCCAAGGCTATAATACACAGCAAAAATATCTTACCATATGTTGAGAAAAGAAGGTATTCCATAAAAAAAATATTTACACAATATTTTTGAACAAACCCAGCCCTCCAAGGGATAATAAAGGGAAAACTCCAATATAAGGAGGGAAATTACACTCTCGAAAAAGCAAGATATTTATCTTGAAGCAAACATAAAAGAAGATAGCTACATGAAAAAATTCCACCGAAATATCAGGAAGCAACAAAGACTTTTCCTTAGTATCTCTTAATATGAGGGGATTCAATTCACCAATAAAAAGACATAGACTAACAGACTGGATGTGTAAGCAAGACCCATCACACCAGAAACAAACCTCAGGGACAAAGACAGATATTACTTCAGAGTAAAAGGCTGGAAAACAATTTTCCAAGCTAATGGTCCAAAGAAACAAGCTTGAGTAGCAATTCTAATATCAAATGAATTTGATTTTCAACCCAAAGTTATCAAAAAAGACAAGGAGGGACACTTCATATTCATCAAAGTTAAAATTTACCAAGATGAACTCCCAATTCTGAACATTTATACACCAAATGCAATGGCATTCACATTCCTATAAGAAACTTTAGTAGAGCTCAAATCACACATTGTACCCAAGACAATAATAGCGGAACTCCCCTCCCTCATTAATAGACAGATACTGGAATCAAAAGTTAAAAAGGGACTCAGCGAACCTAACAGAAGTTATGAAACAAATAGATTAGTTAATATCTATAGAACATTTTACCCTAAAACAAAATGATGCCCATTCTTCTCAGCACCTCATGATGCCTTCTCCATATAATCAGTCCCAATACATGCCTTAACAGATATAAAAATGTTGTAATAATCCCATGCATCCTACCTGATCACCAACGACTAAGGTTGATTTTCAATAATGTTATAAATAATTGAAAACACACATAAACATAGTAGGTGAACAACAATATAGTGAGTGATAACTTGGGCAAGGAGGAAATAGAAATAAATTTAAGACTTTTTAGAGTTTAATGAAAATGAGTCTGCAACATACCAAAAGTTATGGGACACAATGAAAGCAGTTCTAAGAAGGAAACTCATAGCTATGAATGCCTCCAAATAAAAATTGACAGAGGATACAGGAGTAGGTTGACAGCACACCTAAACATTCTAGAACAAACGGAAGTAAATTCACTCAAGAGGAGTAGAAGGCAGGAAATAATCAATCTCAGGGTTGAAATCAACCAAATGGAAACAAAGGAATTCTACACACACACACACACACACACACACACACACACACACACACACACACACACTCACAAATCAAACAAATTAGGAGCTGATTCTTTGAGAAAATCAAGAAGATAGATAAAATATTAGCCAGACTAACTACAGGGCAAAGGGACAGTAACCAAATTCACAAAACCAGAATTGAAAAGGGAGCCATAACAACAGAAACTTAGGAAATCCAGATCAAATCTTATTAAACAAGCATGTATTCAAAAAAAAAAAAAATAAAAATAAGGAAATAAGGAAAAAATGCACACTTATCTAGACAGATAATAGGTACGAAATTGAAATCAGGATCAGATAAATCCTGTAATTACTCCCATAACCCCTAAAGAAATAGAAGCAGTCATTAATAGTCTCCCAACCAAAAAAAGCCCAGGATCTGATGAACCCATCAGATTTCTATCAGATCTTCATGTGTGAGACCCCGACTTAGAGCGTTTCTCCCTAGAAGGTAAAGCCCCTGGACTTTCCCCAAGCTTGTTTTCCCTAATCTCTAAACATACTGTTAGAAAGAAGCTCTTTGTTCACTATAGCCTGCAAAAAGCCTTTTTTGTTTCTGAGCCTTACAGCCAGAGATGTGATAATTGTAATTTTACAAAGGACATCTGGGCAGAGAAGAACACTCCTCCCAACTCTTCCCATCTCCTCCCAACTGCACCCAGTTCCTCCCAACTCCTCCCAACTCCTCCCAACTCTACCCACCTCCTCCTAGCTATCCTCCCATCTCTTCCCAATTCCTCAGCTAGCTGTTAAAAGCCCCCCACTGTCACCACCCGGGGTTGAAATCCCCACCCTGTACGGTAGAAGGACTTCATCCTCAGCTAGCTGATAATAAAACGTCTTGTAGTTTGCATCAGGTGTGATTATCTCTCCAGTTTGCTGTCCAGCTCATTCCGGCACATGAGTGGAAGCCCAACTTCGGGAGTCTTACATGTGCGTTCTCATACACCAGGAGGCCTACCCCAGTTCTCAGAGACCCCACTTGGAGGTAGGATCCTGTCTTTGCTATGTCTTTGTCTGTCGGCTGTGTTTGAATTCAGCATTATGGTTTGCAGTTGTCTGCACTCCTGAGAGCAAAGACCTCCCTGTTCTGGATGGAGGGCAGCGATATTGACAGACATGTTAGTCATAACTGCTTGCTGCACTGGGAGACGTCCCAGGAGGTCTGAGGGAGATCCAGGGATGCATGGAGATCTCCATTCGAGGTGCCAAATGAGAGTGTGCTCACTTGGCTGTCTGTTTCTGTTACTGGGTGCCAAGTGAGCATGTGCTCACTCAGCTGTCTGTTTCTGTTTATATATATATAGTGTTTGTCTCCCTTTATGTGACTCTGATGATGGGACAGACTATTAGCACTCCTCTTGGACTGACTCTTGAGAATTGAACTGAAATTACGACTTGGATTCACAGTCTGTTTGTAGATGTCAGAAAGAGATTTTGGAGAACTTTCTTCTCAACGAAATGGCCGGCTTTTGGTGTTAGTTGGCCAACAGAGGGCACTATTGAACTGATTGTGATTTCTGCAGTTAAAGATGTTGCACAGAAGAGACTAGGGTCTCAACCAGAACAAGCACCCTACATTTGCATCTCGGAAATTTCCGCGCAGGAAGCCCCCCCTGACCCCATCTTGGTTGAAGCCTTGGGTTCAGAAGAAAAAGCTGGACTCCCGAGTCCTAGCTTTCCACCACTCACCAAAAAAAACAAAACAAAACAAAAAAAAAAAACCAAAACAACAACAACAACAAAAAAAAACAAAAACAAAAACAAAACCCTAAGATAAATATGTTGGGGGGTGAACTGCAACCCTTGGCTCCTCCCAAGATCTATCCATAGATAGAAGAACCTCCAGAATATTGTAACACCACATCCTCATATCACTAACCGGTCTCTCCCAGATACCTCACCAGGGTACCACTGGAAACACGGGGGAGGGACCAGCTGCTGGAACACAAGACAAATGAGCATGGAGCCCAGAGAGACCAGACTCAACAACCTTGCTGACTTTAGTTACTTATGGCCTACTCCAGCAGACCCCGGAACTGCAGCCTCTTCATTACTGGTCTTTTTCCTTCTCTGATGTCTATAATTGGAATGCAAATCATGCTGCCTTCTCTGAAAACCCCTCTACCCTTATGAAATCTCTCATGTTCTCTCATCAGACCACTTGGGATGACTGTCAACAGCTTTTAAGGGTTATTTTTATCACACAGGAGAAGAAAAGGATTCTGCTGGAGGTAAGAATGAATGTGCTGGGGGCAAATGGATGGCTGACACAACTTCCAAATGAAATAGATGCATGCTTCCGCCTCTGACACATACTGACTGGACCCTAACAGGCCTGAAGGTAGTGAGCAGTTGACAGTTTGGCGCAGGGATACATTACCAGGAATGAGAGGAGCTGACAGACAACCCAGCAATGTGGCCAAGGTAAGAGGGATCCTACAAGAGGAAAAGGAGCTACCAGCAGAGTTTCTAGAGTGCCTCTTAGAAGCATACAGGCATTACACTCCCTGTGACCTTATGTCAGAGAGCCAGCAGGCCTCTGTGGCCATGGCTTTCATTGGGCAGTCTGCTTCTGCCATTAGGAGAATGTTACAGTGTCTCCAGAGTCTGTAAACATTATCTTTGCAAGATCTGGTTAAGGAGGCAGAAAGTGTACCATAAGAGAGAGACTAAAAAGAAATAGCAGAAAGAGAATAGAGAGCAGCTGAGGCAAGAGAAAGTAGATGAGATGGAAGGCAGGCAAGAATTTTAAATAGGATTTTGGATACATTTGCAAGTGATAAGGAAGTTTATAAAAAAGTTGGAGGGAGAAGGCAGACAGGGTACCTGGGCAACACAGGGCCAAAAAGACCTCAAAACTCGATAGGACCTTTACGACCACCTCTACATAAGGACCAATATGGGTACTTTAAAGAAAAGGGACACTGGGCAAGAGACTGTGCCATGAAAGAGACAGATATCAGAACAACTAAGTCCTTACTCCAGAGGATGATGACTAGGGGATATGGGGCACAGACCCATTCCCTGAGACTAGTGTAACCCTAACTGTGAAAGAGACCCCTACGGCTTCCCTTCTTGATATCAGAGCAGTTTTTTCAGTCCTGACAAAGTCACTGGAGAAATTGAGTAACCAGAAAAACGAAGTAATTGGGGCTACTGTTCAGAAACCATTCTCGCCTTGGGTGGTAGCACACGCCTTGAATCCCAGCACTTGGGAGGCAGAGGCAGGCGGATTTCTGAGTTCCAGGCCAGCCTAGTCTACAGAGTGAGTTCCAGGACAGCCAAGGCAACACAGAGAAACCCTGTCTTGAAAATACACACACACAAACAAAAAGACAGAAACCATACTCTTGGACCACTGATAAGAAAATTAATCTAGGAGTAAGCCAAGTAACTCATTCCTTCCTCATCATTACTGAATGCCCCACCACATTGTTGAGAAGAGACATAGTAGCAAATTTAAAAGTCCAAATAAGCTTTTCTTTTGAAGGAACTTCAATCCCTTGGCAAGCCTCTATCTCTATAATTTGAACTTTAAAATTAGAAGAAGAATATAGATTACATGAGCCTCAATCCCTGTCAAGAAAAGTATTAGAAGGGACCAGGTAAGGGAGATATCCTAAATGCTGGGCAGAGACTTGGGATATAAGAGAGACAAAGAGGGTGCACCCCATCCTTGTGACACTGGAAACTGATACAACAATACCCCATGAGCAAAGAGGCCCAAGAGGGCGTCAGACCTCACGTTCATAGTCTCTTAAAACTTGGTGATTTGGTCCCTTGTCAGTCTTCCTGGAATACTCTGTTGCTACCAGTTAAAAAGCCAGGCTTTGCCACCCTGGCACTCTCTACCATACCCCCTTCGACTTTGACTTAGACTGTGACTTTCTCATGGACCCCCAAACACCGGAAGCCTTTAAAGAGATTAAAAAATCTTGCTTAGTGCATCAGCTCTAGTCCTGCAAGACCTGACCTAGCCTTTCATTCTCTATGTAGACCAAACAGCAGAAATAGTGAGATGGGTCCTGACCCAAGATCTGGGGAAATAGAAACGACCTGTGGCCCAATTGTTAAAAAAAAAAAAAAAATAGACCCAGTGGCCAGTGGATGACCATCTTGCTTAAAAGTTATCGCTGCTGCTGTGTCAGAATTTCTGAAAGAGGCTGACAAACTGACTCTAGGTCAATGAACTATAGTATTAGCCCCTATATCACATGCCTTAGAAAGCATCATTAGACAGCTGCCTGATTGCTGGATGACTATTGCTCACAGGACCCATTAACAGAGCCTTTAACTGACTGAAAGAGTATAGTTTGCACCCCCTCCTATCCTGAATACTGCCACTTTGCTGCAGGAAGCTGACGACTTCCTACAAGTGCACCAAGGTATAGACATCCTGGCAGAAAAAAACTGAAATTAAGAAAGACCTCACTGACCAGCCATGGTCAGGCTGCCCTAACTGGTACACAGATGGTATCTGCTTTTTGGTTGAAGGTAAAAGAAAAGCTGGGGCAGCAGTGGTCAATGGAAAAAAAAAAAAAAAAACAAAACAAAACATCGGGGACAGCAACTTGCCTGAAGGAATGACAGCCCAGAGAGAAGAGCTAATCACACTCACCTAAGCCTTGCAGCTGGCCAAAGAGAAAAACATCAATATCTACACAGACAGCAAGTATGCGTTCACCACTGCTCACATACATGTGGCAATCTATAGAAAACAGGAGTTACTCACATCTGATGGGAAAGATATTAAAACTAAAAAAGAAATCTAGAACCTATTAGAAGCCAAACACTTTCAAAAAAAAACTAACTGGCCATCATACATTGCACCCATCTCCAAAAAGGTCATGATGCCATAGTGAAGGAAAATCAGATGGCTGACTTTGCTGCCAAACATGCGGCCCTAGGAAAAAAAAATAAAGAACTTAAAAACCATTATAAACTCAAAGACGCAGGCTTGGACTACAGTCTAGAAGATCAAGAACAGAAAAAAATACCTGAGATATGTGTATATACTACCCAAGGAGTGGCTAAGACCCAAGATGGTCACTGGATCCTGCCCACCAGAGAATGGTTACAATATGTAGCCAATCTACACAGGCTCCCCCACTTGGAAACTTAGAAGCTAAAAAAATTGTTAAGAGCTCAAACTACTATGTTACTAGATTGCCAGATGTTGCCCAGGAGTTTGTTATTGAATGCCAAGCCTGTGCCCTCACCAATGTCAGGCACCAGAATAATGCTCCCCAGAGGGGGGTTAAGAGGTGACGGCCTGGTACATTCTGAAAAGTAGATTTTACTGAAGTTAATTTCGCCAAGTACAGTAATAAATATCTATTACTTTTTATAGACACCTTTTTAGGCTTGGTCGAAGCCTTCCCCACTAAGAAGGAGACCGACAATGTTGTGGCAAAGAAGATATTAGAGGAAATGTCCCCATCATTTGGCATCCCTAAGGTACTTTCATCAATCAAGTGCCCCTCCTTCTTTGCCCAGGTAAGTCAAGGGTTAGCCAGAAAATTGGGGATCGATTGGAAGTTACATTGTCCCTATAGACCCCAGATATCAGAACAGGTAGAGCAGATGAATAGAGAATTAAAAGAAACCTTGACTAAATTGGCTTTAGAGACATTGTGCGTATGGAACACCACAGGGAAATTTAAACTTACACCCTTCCAACTCCTCAATTGGGGACCACCTTCCTTAACAGAAGCAGGGGAAAGTTTGACCCTGATCTTCCTTTTTCTGAACCCCTGCTAGCTCGATTATAGACCCTAGAACTGGTCAGAAGAATGCCTTGGAATTGCTGAAAAAAAAAAAAAAACAAAAACAAACAAACAAACCAAAAAAAAAAACAAAAACAAACAAACAAACAAAAAACACCTACCTGCTGTTTATGGCAAGCCCCACCACCGCTACTCCAGCATGTGCTGGGCTCCTGCATCCAGCCCACCATGGCTCACTGGCCCAGTGCTGCTCACATTCACCAGGCAGTGCACAGGAACCTCCTCTCTCCCTCGTACCACGGCAAGAGAAACTTTTGTCTCATTCAAGTGCATTTTGAGGCTCTCAAGGTTACAAATCCTAGAGCTGTGACCTCATGTTGGCTTTGTTTGGCAGCTGGGCTAGCGGTTATTTTTCCTAGTTTTAAGATTAGGACTATGTACTAGAAGAAGTGGGGAATGTGAGACTCCAACTTAGAGCGGTTCTCCCTGTAAGGTAAAGCCCCTGGATATTCCCCAAGCTTGTTGTCCCTGATCTCTACAAATGCAGTCAAAAAGAAGCTGTTTGTTATTTATATCCTGCAAAAAGCCTTTTTGTTTCTGAGCCTTACAGCCAGAGATGTGATAATTGTAACTTTACAAAAGACATCCGGGCAGAGAACAACATTCCTCCCAACTCTTTCCAACTCCTCCCAACTCTTCTCCCAACTCCTCCCATCTGTCCCCAACTCCTCTGAACTTTCATCCCAATTCCTCAGCCAGCCGTTAAAAGCCCCCTTCTGTCACAGCTCAGGGTCAAACTCCCCTGCCCTGCATGGTGGAAGGAGTTTGTCCTCAGCTAGCTGATAATAAAACCTCTTTCTGTTTGCATCAGGTATAGTTTTCTCTTGAGTCATTGGGGTGCTGGCCAGCTCATTCCGTGACTTGAATGGGTTTCAGTGGAGGTCCAGTTTCGGGGGTCTTACACATGGAGACCTAATACCAATATTCTTCAAACTATTATGCAAAATCAAAAGAGAAGGAATACTATTGAGTTTATTCTATGAAGCCAGATTACAATTATATTCAAATGATACAAAGACCCAATGAAGAAAGGAAACTTCAGACCATTTTCCCTTATGAATATCAAAGCAAAAATACTCAATAAAATCCTTGCAAACCGAATCAAAGAATACATCAAAACGATCATCCATCATGGTCAAGTAGGCTTCATCCGTGGGATGGTTTAATATATGGAAATCCATCAAATTAATCCACTATAGAAATAAACTCAAAGACAAAATCAACATGCTCATCTCATTAGATGCTGAGAAAGTATTTGACAAAATGCACACCCATTTATAATGAAAGTCCAAGAAAGATCAGGAATTCAAGGCCCATATCTAAGCATAAAACAAGCAATGGACAGCAAACCAGTAGCCAGCATTAAACTAAATGGTGAGAAACTTGAAATAATCCCACTATATCAGGGACTAGACAAGTCTGCCCACTTTCTCCCTACCTATTCAATATAGTAGTTGAAGACCTATCCAGAGTAATTAGACAACAAAAGGAGAACAAATGAATAGAAATTGGAAAGGAAGAAGTCAAAATATCACTATTTCCAGATGATATGATAGCATGTATCAGTGACCCAAAAATTTGCCAGAGAAATCCTAAACCTGATACACAACTTCAGTGCTGTAGTTGAATATAAAATTAACTCAAACAAGTCAATGGCCTTTTTCTACACAAAGGAAAAGCAGGATGAAAAACAAACTAAACAAAAAACAAACAAACAAACAAACAAAAAAAACACTCTTCACAATAGTCACAAATAATATAAAATACCTTGGTGAATCTAACTTATGAAGAGAAAAAATACATATGATAAAAACTTCAAATCTCTGAAGAAAGAAATAAAAAAAAAAAATCTCAGAAGATGGAAAGATAGCCCATGCACATGGATTGGAAGGATTAATAGAGTAAAAATGGCTGTCCTACCAAAAGGAATCTATTGATTCAATGCAATCCCCATCAAAATACCAACTTAATTCTTCACTGAGTTAGAAAGGGCAATTTGCAAATTCACCTGAAATTAAACAAAAACAAAAACAAAAACAAACAAAAAAAAAACAACAAAAACAACAAAAACAAAAACAAAACAAGAAAAAAACAACCCTAAGATAGGAAAAACTATCCCCAACAATAAAAGAACCTTTTGTGGAATAACCATGCGTGAACTCAAGCTGTACTACAGAGCAATTGTGATAAAAATGGCATGGTACAGGTAGAGTGATGATAGACAAGTAGATAAATGAAATAGAACTGAAGACAGAGAAATAAACCCACACACATATGGACACTTGGTCTTTGACAAAGGAGCTAAAACAATCCAGTGGAATGAAGACAGCATTTTCAAACAGTGGTGCTGGCTCAATCGGCAGTTAGCATGTAGAAGAAGCCATATTGATCTATTCTCATCTCTTGTACAATGCTCAAGTCTAAGTGGATCAAGGAACTGTACATAAAACCAGAGACACTGAAACTTATAGAGAAGAAAGTGGGGAAGAGCATGGAACATGGGAAAAGGGGGAAAATTCTTGATGAAAAGAAAAAAAAATAGCAGCAATGGCTTGTGCTGCAAGATTAAACATGGAAAAATTGAACCTCATAAAATTGCTAAGCTTCTGTAAGGTCAAGGGCACTATCAATAGGACAAAACTGCATCCAACAGATTGGGAAAAAAAAATCTTTACCAATCCTAAATAAGATAGGGGTCTAATATCTAATACATATAAAGAGATCAAAAATCTGGACTCCAGAAAATCAATTTGCCCTATTTTAAAAAACTGGGACAGAGCTAAACAAATAATTCACAACTAAGGAATACTGAATGATTTAGAAGCACCTCAAAAATATTCAACATCCTTAATCATCAGGGAAATGTAAGTCAAAATAACCCAGAGATTCCACCTCACACCTGTCAGAATGGCTAAGATGTAAAATTCAGATAACAGCAGATGCTGGCGAGAATGTGTTGAAATATGAACACTCCATTGCTGGTGGATTTGCAAGCTGTTACAACCAGTTTGGAAATCAGTCTGGTGGTTCCTCAGAAAATTGGACATAATTCTACTAGAAGATCCAGCAATAGTCCTCCTGGGCATATACCCAGAAGATGTTCCAACTTGTAATAAGTACACATGCTTCACTATGTTTAGAGCAGCCTTATGTATAATAACAAGAATCTGAAAAGAAATCAGGTGACTCTCTTTAGAAGAATCAATATAGAAAATCTGGTAATTTCTCTATAATGAATTACTATACAACTATTAAAAGCAATGATTTAATGAAATTCTTAGACAAATGAATGGATCTGGATGATATCTTCCTAAGTGAGATAACCCAATCACAAAAGGACACACATAATATGCAATCATTGATAAATGGATATTATCCCTGAATCCCAGAATGACCAAGGTAAAATTTGCAAAACCCATGAAACTCAAGAAGAAAGACTAAAGTGTGATTATGTTGTTCCTTCTTAGAATGGGGAACAAAATACCCATGGGAGGAGTTACAGAGACAAAGTTTGGAGCTTAGACTGAACGAATCCATACACTGCCTCACTTGGGGATCCATCCCATAAACAGCCACCAAACCCAGATACTATTGAAGATGCACCAAGAGCTTGGGGACAGGAGACGGATATAGTTGTCTCCTGAGAGGAACTGCCAGTGCCTGACCAATAAAGAAGTGGATGTTCATTGACATCCATTGGACTGAGCACAGGGTCCCCAAATATGGAGCTAGAGAAAGTACCCAAGGAGCTTAAGGAGTTTGCAGGAACTTAGGAGGAAAAAAAAAAAAAACATAAACTAACAAGTATCCCCACAATTCTCTGTCTGGGACTAAACCACCAATCAAAGATAAGAAATAGTGGGGCATATGGACCCAGTTGCATATGTAGCAGAGGATGGACTAGTTGGTCATCAATGGGAGGAGAGCCACTTGTTCCTATAAAGGTCCTATGCCCCAGTATTGGGAAATGCCTGGGCTAGGAATTGGGAGTGGGTGTGTTGGGGAGCAGGGGGAGAGGGGAGAGGACAGGGGATTTTTGGAAGGGAAAGTAGAAAAGGGGATAACATGTGAAATGTAAATAAAGTAAGTATATAATAGAAAAAGAAATGAAATAATTTATTTGCAGGTTTTATGAAATAAATTCATGTATGGCAAACATATTATAGGAACTATGTTCAGGTTTTTTCCTGGGGCAAAATCATAGCAAGTTATTGTTTCTCAACATATTGTGACTATAGTTTTAAGAGTAGGTATATGTGCTGCTAAAACTCGTGTATAAGAATAGATAAATATAGGTAAATTTAGAAATGAAGTCTATGAAAACTCTTAACAAAGATTTCTTCCATTTTAGGAGACTAGGTAAAGGTCTAATGAAATGCAGGACACAATTAATGCCCAACACTGGATATGCTATACCTTTAGTAAGAGACTCCTGTGAAACACTTATGTCATCTTCTTCATCATCACAGTCCAAAAGTAATAAGTAACCTTCCTTTGGTATCACCATCATTTTCTTAAGTGCCATTCTTCTCTTAAGAACTTAATAGTCCTCTTAGTTTAAAAAAAATAAAAATTAAAAGGAAAAAAAAGAACTTAGTTATCTGAATAAAAGGTATCATTTAAATAATTAAAATGACAAAAAGTCAAATAATTATCTTAGCTCAATGAAAGATCATTTCTTTTGTTTTTTAACATATAGTATTTTTAATCATTTGTCTTTATCAGAAAGTTCTGTATACATATTCAATATGGTAATGCATATATATGTGTGTGTGTGTATATACACAAATATACACATACACACATACAAACACACACACATACACACATATACCATACACACATACACACACATATATATATATATATATACTTCCCCGGAACATTTTCTCCATGTACCATGTATCCTTTTTATCATGTCCCTTTCCCTCACAACTTGTTTCAAAAACTTCTTTAACTTATTAAAAAAAAAAAAAAAAAAACTCCTTCAGAATCAAAGTTAACGATCTGCCATTTCTCAGTTTAAAAAAGACATAACCTGGCCACACTTCAATATGTGATTCCTCTCCTCCTTCCAGAAAACGATGAGCAAAATTTGTTCGCCTGTAATCTTTGAGGCATCTGAATTTTGGTCGTATCTCCCATACATTCTTTTTAAACAAAACATAATCAAGAAATTCTGTTTATCAGTTTATCTCAGTCTAAGGTAAACTCACAGTTCTATCCAGAAAGATAACGAACATGGTAACTTTATGTTCATATCAAAAAGGCCCAACGCTTAGTCTACAAGAAACACTCATCACCACCACCCAAACATAAAGGCCTTATATTGGAGAAAATGGGGATTTGGGGAAGCCGAGAATTTCAAACATCTGAAGATTGTAAGTTCGAGGCCAGCCCAAGACAGGACAGCCGGAACTACAAAGATAGATCCCATCCTACAGAAATAAAATTGAGAGAAAAAGCTGAACATGGTAGTGCAAGTCTTTAATCCCAATAAATGGGCAATTAAGATGGGAGGGTCCGTGGTCAGAATCCATCCCAGTTGACTTATGAATCTCTTGCAATATCTCCTCTTCTTCTTTTCATTCATTCTTCTTATACAACTCTACTGTCTGCCATGTCCATAAAGTGTATATCAAAGGAACACACCGTAGACAAGACAACGAGGAGGGAGGAATCCTCAGTGTGTTTCCAATGGATCCTGAACAGCACACAGTACAAGCGCCAAGACTTCTCACCCATGGCTCCCGGCCCCCAACACCTAGTCCTGCAGCCGGCTCTCTGATCCTATCCCAAGGCCCCAAGCTTTTCTCTTCAAAGGGTTCCCAATCCTCTATGCCCCTGACCTGTTCAATCCTCTTCCATGAATACGGTCCTCCACCTTCCATTCACCCTCAGATCCCAGAGGAAATGACTATGAGGAGGCTTTTCCTCACATAATGGCCACCTGGGCCTGAGATGCCCCACCCCGTAACACCTCAATTAACTGTCCAACAACCATGATCAGAGCCAACTATCACTTACAGATCATCTAAAAGGAGAACACCTTCCAACAGCACCCTTCCGTGCTCAGATCCTCAAAGGAAAAAAAAAAAAAAAAAAAAACACTTGTCAGGAGCCAGGCCCGGATGGAGGTCTCTAAGGACCCTTTGTGATGCCAAATGGACAAAAAAGGTCTCACCCAAGGTCTGTGCTGATTGGCTGAATATACCCTGCGCATGCTTACATGGAGTACCAGGTACCATCATTTTGAAGTGAGTTTTCAGGAGGTGGGAATAAGCTACTGGCTTTAAGACAAATTATTTCCTGTTTATAGGTTGATAAGCCCTTACAAACTTGAAAACTTGAACAAATGTGTAACATATGAAACACTGCAAATGACACTAGTTAATTTCAACTGTAGAGGCTCTTGTAAGCATTTTTGGATTTTATTTATTTATGTGCGTAAGCATTTAATGTTGTGGACTTCGGCATGTACATATGCAAACCAGAAGAGTCTATGCTGTCCTAAGAGTTCAGAAAGGAGCATCCAGAATCCCTACAACCTCTGGAACCCTCCTGTCTCCACCTTCCTAGTATTGAGCTGGATTAAAAGAGTGTGCTAGGCAGTGCAGGCCCTCTCTCTCACTTATGTGCTTAGCCTCTCAGGCCCTCTCTCTCACTTATGTGCTAGGCAGCCCAACCCTCTCTCTCACTCATACATTAGGCCTTGCAGGCCCTCTCTCTCACTTATGTGCTTGACTGGGCAGTCCCTCTCTCTCACTTATGCCTCTGTTGCATACAGAGGCTGGAAGAGAGCACTGATTCTCTGAAAATGTGACTGTGCACAAATTGTGAGCCACTATGTGGGTTCTTTGCGCCCCGTCCTCTGCATAGAACAGGTGCTTTTTTTTGTTTGTTTGTTTTTGTTTTTTGTTTTATTTATTATTATTATTATTTTTCTAAACCGGGTTTCTCTCTGTAGCCCTGATTTTCCTGGAACTTACAACAGGCTGGCCTTGAATTCAGAAATATTTGGCTTCTGCCTCCTAAATGCAGGCATGAACCACTACTGCCGAACCAAGAGATGCTCTTAATAGCTAGTTTTTCTTTTCTTTTTTTCAACTAGACTAGTGTGTATTTCAGGCATCCTAGGGCATTCTGCCCATTTACTTTCAATGTTTTCCTACTTGTATATTAGTTTTTCAAAAAGGCTATAACTTTAAAAAAGACCAAAGAGGGATATATGGGCTGGTTTGGTGGAAAGAAATGGAAGGAAGAAGTTAGGCATCATCATCATCATCATCATCATCATAATAATAATAATAATAAACAATAATAGAAACATTTTAAAGTTTTTAAGTCTATCATTATTAAAATGTGTGAGTGCTCTGTTTATGTGGTCACCTACATGACAGAAGGCGGCATCAGAACACTTTATAAATGGTAGTAAGCCACCATGTTTTTGCTGAGAATTTAACTCAGGAACTGTAAAAGATTAGCCAGTGCTCCTAACTGCTGAGCAATCCCACAAGTTCTAGAAATAGTTTTGATTTAAGTTTTAATGCATTATGATAAGAAAATATACATAATTTCAATTTGTCTGAATTTGTTAACATCTAAAAGCATATTTTAGGTAAACAGACTTACATCACATTCTTATTTTTCTTTTGTACCACAACTCCTCTAGCTGATGCCAACTCAAAACATATTAAACCTTTCATATTTTATCATGTTCCTTAATATTTATAAAATATTGTAACAATAAAATGAATATTATAAAGTTTTTTTGATCTAAAACAACAATCAATTGAATAGTCTTATGTAGATGTTTGTCTGCAGCAATACTGAAAATACATTTTTCTCAATATAAATTTTAAGTAACTCCAAATATATTAACTGTATGATATTTTAAAATAATATAACACTATTAGTTTTTTTAATGAACATAAATAGTATTTTTTTTTTGTTTTTTTGTTGGTTTGTTTGTTTTGTTTTTAGTAGAGCTTAAAAATCTTGACATACAGATTATGCTAACAGGACTCTGAAGCTGCCTTGTGTGAGGCTAGTCCAATGACTGACAAATACAGAAGTAGATGCTCACAGTCACCTATTGAGTGGAACACATGGACTCCAATGGAGGAGCTAGAGAAAGTACCCAAGGAGCTGAGGGGATTTGAAACCCTAAATAAGGAACAAATTATGAACTAACCAGTACCTCCAGAGCTTGTGTCTGTAGTTGAATATGTAGCAGGGGATAACATGGTAGGCCATCTGTGGGTGGAGAGGCCCTTGGTTTTGAGAAGGTTATATGCCTCAGTACAGAGTACTGCCAGGGACAGGAGTTGGGAGTAGGTGGGCTGGGGAGCAAGGACGGGGAAGGGTGTAGGGGAATATTGGAATGTAAATGAAGAAAATATCTAACAAAAAATGAAAAAAAAATCTTGGCTTACTGTGATTCAAACAAAATAAGAACAGTTTATGAACACTGGATTTCATTGTAATAAGGATCTTCTTGAATTTCCCTCACATAACCAAAGAATTTTACCTCCATAGTAGCTAAGATAAGAGTTCACATTTCTGCTGCACCAAGGAATGAATTGTAGGCATGATTTTGGATACTAATTTCCTGCTATGGTCAAAGCTATTTGACTTGAGTGATTGTTGTCATTCTCAGAATACATGTTACAGCGTACATTCACTTAAGGAATAGTGCGTGTATTATGATGGTCTATCCCTGAAGTCATTCATCAACTGTTTCAATGAAGAATGGTTCTGCTTGGAGGGTGACACAGAAGTTAGTTGAGGGTAGGATTCAGTTTCATGTGATTTTTTTTTTCAAAAGCATTCATCTCAGAATAGTAGTAACTTATAAAGTCCTCTTCTTCAGAATTGATACAATAATAATAAATATCAAGCAAAACCTTCAGTCTCACTCTTTGTTTTTCTCTTATAAGCCACCTCCCAAATTAATTGTCTACATTAATTTTGGTTTATAAACAGTTTTGAAATATATAACCTGTTTTGAAAACCATAGTATAGTGTAAAAACAACAAATAAACAATCCTACAAATAAAGAGGCTGAGATAGGAGAAGCATAATTTCAAGACCATTATGTGGCACACAGCAAGACCGTGTTATGTCCAAAAAAGCAGAAAGACTATATGGATTATACAACATTGGACCTATTAATCCCATTTTCCAAATTAGGGACAACAGAATGACACACGGCTAATTTCTAAATACTCACATTTTTGAATTTCAATTAATTAGGTTATGTTGGTAATATTAATTTTCATATTAACAGATATTAAGGTATATGATTACTTCATATTAATTTTCTTGTTAGAGGTGGAAGTACGTTTGTGTGGATTTGTTGAAAGATTACTTTCTTGCTTCTTCTAGGGTGTAGTTTCACTCCTTCAGTGGGTGTTTTCCATCTATTATTCTTTCTGGGGCTGGATTTATGGAAACGTTATGTGTAAAATTGGTTTTGTAATGGAATATATTATTTTCTCTGTCTATGGTGATTGAGAGTTTTTTTCAGTATAGGAGCATGGGCTCGCATTTATGTTCCCTAGAGGCAGAATAGATGCTGGGACTCGTATCCTTTTATGAAAATACATCCATGAGTTGAGAGAGGAGGACTTCCACTGGCCTGTGTACCCTAGTGCGATGTTCTAGGTGCTGCTAGTGATGGGGGAACTAAGTGACAACAGAAAACACCTCTTTCATAATCCAACCTAAGAATGTCAGACTGAGTTTATTTTGGCTGACTCATGGTAACCGGATCTTATATAGAGAGGTTGGGACTCATGTATCACTTCAGATGGTGCTTTTAAGTTCAGTCTTTTATATTTTACAGAGAAGGAAAAGAGAGAAATCACTTCATGAAGGATAACATCCAAGAAAGCAAATGATCAGGGCAGCTTTATGGCAACACAACAATGTGCCCAACACTAGTGTTTCCTAGTGGTTTGGTGGTGTTAAGTAGCCATGAAAGCTACTGGACCTTAGAGGGGCTGGAGAAAGTCAGGTTGCTTTTTGTTATTGTTTTCTTTTATTTTTACATTTCCCCTTTTCAGGCAGTCTCATTTAGTTTTTCCCTGCTGCTAAGACACCAAATGTTATCAGGTACATTCGACCTTACTGATCTCCATGGGACTATACTTGGCAGGATCAGAGTGGAAACTGGGTATTTTACAACCAATTAACTTGCCCACTTGCCTACCTCTGGTCATCTCAATTTCTCCACCTAAATCCTTTACTGATAATTTCTTCAGCATGCAGCCTATGACATGATTCACAGGCAGGTACTAGAACTGCTTCTGCTTCAGTACGAAATTCAAGTCCTTTCTCTTCTTTAGGACTTGTTAACATTTGAAGATATACAAATGCATTTATCTGAGGAAGAATGGGCTATACTTAACCCATTCAAGGAGGCACTATACAGTGCTGTAATGCTGGACATCTACAAGCTAACCACCACTGTAGGTAAAAATAACTTCTTTCCTTTGTGTATGCATTGTGTAACCTGGACTGTGCTCATGAAAAATACACCTTGGGAGAAATTACCTTTTGGGTTATAATTGATTTAGATTGCTTCTTCACTGTTGAATCAGGAACTGCTACAGAAAAATATTTCTTTTCTATGTTATTTTTTGTTTTTTGGGTTGTTTGTTTTACAAGATATATTTTCTCTGCATAACCCTGGCCATCTTCAAGATAACTCTGTACACAGGCCTGACCACAAACTCACCTGCCTTTGCCTCTCAATTTCTGAGTTTAAAACATGTACTACCACCACCACCACCACCACCACCACCACCACCACCACCACCACCACCACCACCACGATCCAGCTCAGCATAAAAGTTCTTAGTTTTAATGAGGATCAATTATTCCTTTGAGAATGAATATTTCTTCCATGAAATCTAGAACTCTTAATTCACTTAGTCATAGATATCTTCCAGTTTTCCTAAATCTTTTATTTTGTTCTTACATTTAAATCCATGCCCTTGTGAATTAATTTACAAACAGTATGAAGTTGAGATTGAGGCTGATTCTTTTACCTATTATGTGTCATGACTCTCTAGGGAAACAAAACGTTCAGCAAAAATAATTAAGTAAATAAATAAAAAATAAAAATTATATATATATATATATATAATGCATGATTTTATAAAACTATGATGTATATGTATATATTATATTTTATTTATTTATTTACTTACTTATTTATTTATTTATTTATTTATTTATTTATTTATTTATTTTTATTAGGTATTTTCCTCAATTACATTTCCAATGCTATCCAAAAAGTCCCCAATACACTCCACCACCAGTCCCCCACCCACACACCCCCACCCTTTGGCCCTGGAATTCCCTAGTACTGGGGCATATAAAGTTGGCAAGTCCAATGGGCCTCTCTTTCCAGTGATGGCCGACTAGGCCATCTTTTGATACAAATGCAGCTAGAGTCAAGAGCTCTGGGTACTGGTTAGTTCATAATAATGTTCCACCTATGGGGTTGCAGTTCCCTTTAGCTCCTTGGGTACTTTCTCTAGCTCCTACATTGGGGGCCCTGTGATCCATCCAATAACTGACTGTGAGCATCCACTTCTGTGTTTGCTAGGCCCCTGAATTGTCTCACAAGAGACAGCTATATCTGGGTCCTTTCAGCAAAATCTTGCTAGTGTATGCAATGGTGTCAGCGTTTGGAAGTTGATTATGGGATGGATCCCTGGATATAGCAGCCTTTAGATGGTCCATCCTTTCTTCACAGCTCCAAACTTTATCCCTGTAACTCTTTCCATGGGTGTTTTGTTCCCAATTCCAAGAAAGGGCATGGTGTCCACACTTTGGTCTTCATTCTTCTTGAGTTTCATGCGTTTAACAAATTGTATCTTATATCTTGGGTATCCTAAGTTTTTGGGCTAATATCCACTTATCAGTGCGTACATATTGTGTAGTTCCTTTGTGAATATGTTACCTCACTCAGGATGATGCCATCCAGATCCATCCATTTGCCTAGGAATTTCATAAATTCATTCCTTTTAATAGCTGAGTAGTACTCCATTGTGTAAATGTACCATATTTTCTGTATCCATTCCTCTGTTGAGGGGCATCTGGGTTCTTTCCAGCTTCTGGCTATTATAAATAAGGCTTCTATGAACATAGTGGAGCATGTGTCCTTCTTACCGGTTGGAACATTTTCTGTATATATGCCCAGGAGAGTTATTGCTGGATCCTCTGGTAGTATTATGTTCAATTTTCTGAGGAACCGCCAAACTGATTTCCAGAGTGTTTGTACCAGCTTGCAATCCCACCAACAATGAAGGAGTGTTCCTCTTTCTCCACATCCTCGCCAGCATCTGCTGTCACCTGAATTTTTGATCTTAGCCATTCTGACTGGTGTGTGGTGGAATCTCAGGGTTGTTTTGAGTTGCATTTCCCTAATGATTAAGGATGTTGAACATTTTTCAGGTGCTTCTCTGACATTTGTTATTCCTCAGGTGAGAATTCTTTGTTCAGTTCTGAGCCCCATTTTTTAACGGGGTTATTTGATTTTCTGGAGTCCACCTTCTTATGTTCTTTATATATATTGGATATTAGTCCCCTATCTGATTTAGGATAGGTAAAGATCCTTTCCCAATCTGTTGGTGGTCTTTTTGTCTTATTGACTGTGTCTTTTGCCCCACAGAAGCTTTGCAACTTTATGAGGTCCCATTTATCAATTCTCGATCTTACAGCACAAGCCTTTCCTCTTTTATTCAGGAATTTTTCCCCTGTACCCATATCTTCTAGGCTTTTCCCTACTTTTTCCTCTATAAATTTCAGTGTCTCTGGTTTTATGTGGAGTTCCTTAATCCACTTATATTTGACCTTATTACAAAGAGATAGGAATGGATCAATTCACATTCTTCTACATGATAACCGCCAGTTGTGCCAGCACCATTTGTTGAAAATGCTGTCTTTTTTCCACTGGATGGTTTTTGCTCCCTTGTCAAAGATCAAGTGACCATAGGTATGTGGGTTGATCTCATGGTCTTCAATTCTGTTCCATTGGTCTACTTCTCGGTCGTTATAACAGTAACATGCAGTTTTTTATCACAATTGCTCTGTAGTAGAGCTTTAGGTCAGGCATGGTGATTCCACCAGAGGTTCTTTTATCCTTGAGAAGAGTTTGTGCTATCCTAGGTTTTTTGTTGTTCCAGAAGAATTTGCAGATTGCCCTTTCTAATTCGTTGCAGAATTGAGTTGGAATTTTGATGGGAATTGCATTGGATCTGTAGATTGCTTTTGGTAAGATAGCCATTTTTACAATGTTGATCCTGCCAATCCATGAGCATGGGAGGTCTTTCCATCTTCTGAGATCTTCTTTAATTTCTTTCTTCAGGGACTTGAAGTTCTTGTCATACAGATCTTTCACTTCCTTAGTTAGAGTCTTGTTTGTGACTATTGAGAAAAGTGTTGTTTCCCTAATTTCCTTCTCTGCCTGTTTATCCTTTGTGTACAGAAAGGCCATTGACTTGCTTGAGTTAATTTTATATCCAGCTACTTCACCGAAGCTATTTATCAGGCTTAGGAGTTCTCTGGTGGAATTTTTAGGGTCACTTATGTATACTATCATATCATCTGCAAAAAGCGATATTTTGATTTCTTCTTTTCCGATTGGTATCCTCTTGATCTCCTTTTGTTGTCTAATTGCTCTGGTTAGGACTTCAAGTACAATGTTGAATAGGTAGGGAGAGAGTGGGCAGCCTTGTCTAATCCCTGATTTTAGTGGGATTTCTTCCAGCTTCTCACCATTTACTTTGATGTTGGCTACTGTTTTGCTGTATATTGCTTTTACCATGGTTAGGTATGGGCCTTAAATTCCTGATCTTTCCAAGACTTTTATCATGAATGGGTGTTGGATTTTGTCAAATGCTTTTTCAGTATCTAACGAGATGATCATGTGGTTTTTGTCTTTGAATTTGTTTATATAATGGATTACATTGATGGATTTTCGTATATTGAACCATCCTTGCATCCCTGGGATGGAACCTACTTGGTCAGGATGGATGATTGTTTTGATGTGTTCTTGAATTTGTTTAGCGAGAACTTTATTGAGGATTTTTGCATCAATATTCATAAGGGAAATTGGTCTGAAGTTCTCTATCTTTGTTGGGTCTTTATGTGGTTTAGGGATCAGAGTAATTTTGGCTTCATAGAGTGAGTTGGGTAGAGTACCTTCTGATTCTATTTTGTGGAATAGTTTGTGAAGAACTGGGATTAGATCTTCTTTGAAGGTTTGATAGAACTCTGCACTAAACCCATCTGGTCCTGGGCTTTTTTTGGTTGAGAGACTATTAATGACTGCTTTTATTTCTTTAGGGGATATGGAACTGTTTAGATCATTAACCTGGTCTTGACTTAACTTTGGTACCTGGTATATGTCTAGAAACTTGTCCATTTCATCCAGGTTCTCCAGTTTTGTTGACTATAGCCTTTTGAAGAAGGATCTGATGGTGTTTTGGGTTTCTTCAAGTTCTGTTGTTATGTTTCCCTTTTCATTTCTGATTTTGTTAGTTAGAATAATTTCCCTATGCCCTCTAGTGAGTCTGGCTAAGGGTTTATCTATCTTGTAGATTTTCTCAAAGAACCAGCTCCTCGATTGGTTGACTCTTTGAATTGTTCTTTTTGTTTCCACTTGGTTGATTTCACCCCTGAATTTGATTATAAAAAATAAAAATTATATATATATATATATGTATATATATATATATATATATATATATATACATATATATATATATATAATGTATATATATATGTATATATATATGCATGGTTTTATAAAACTATGATGTATATATTATATATTACTTATTTATTTATTTATTTATTTATATATTTATTTTTAATTTTCCTCTGTAGAGTTCTCTTGAGATGATATTAAATAGATGCTCAACCTCAACCTGCAGTTTTGTTTTCTTTTTTTTTTATTACATATTTTCCTCAATTCCAATTCCAATGCTATCCCAATAGTCCCCCATGCCCTCCGCCCCACTCCCCTACCCTCCCATTCCCACTCTTTGGCCCTGGCATCCCTGTACTCGGACATATAAAGTTTGTTTGTCCAATGGGCCTCTCTTTCCAGTGATGGCCTTCTAGGTCATCTTTTCATACATATGCTGCTAGAGTAAGTACTCAGGGGTACTGGTTAGTTGATAATGTTGTTGCACCTACATGGTTGCAGATCTCTTTAGCAACTTGGATACTTTCTATAGCTCCTCCACTGGGGGCCCTGTGATCCATTCATTTTTTGACTGTGAGCATCCACTTATGTGTTTGCTAGGCCTTGGCCTAGTGTCACAAGAGACAGCTATATCAGGGTCCTTTCAGCAAACACTTGCTAGTGTATGCAATGGTGTCATCGTTTGTAGGCTAATTTTGGGATGGATCTCTGGATATGGCACTCTTTAGATGGTCCATCCTTTTGTCTCAGCTCCAAACCTTGTCTCTGTAACTCCTTCCATGGGTGATTGTTCCCAATTCTAAGAAGGGACAAAGTGTCCACACTTTGGTGTTTGTTCTTCTTCAGTTTCATGTGTTGTACAAATTGTCTCTTATATCTGGGGTACACTAAGTTTCTGGGCTAATATCCACTTATCAGTGAGTACATATTGTGTGAATTCTTTTGTGATTGGGTTACCTGACTCAGGATGATGCCCTCCAGGTCCAACCATTTACCTAGGAATTTCGTAAATTCATTCTTTTTAATCGCTGAGTAGTAATCCATTGTGTAAATGTAGCACATTGTTTGTATCCATTCCTCTGTTGAGGTGCATATGAGTTCTTTCCAGATTTTCCACATCCTTGCCAGCATCTGCTGTCACCTGAATTTTTAATCTTAGCCATTCTGACTGGTGTGATATGGATTCTAAGGCTTGTTTTGATTTGCATTTCTCAGATGATTAAGGATGCTGAGCATTTTAGAGGTATGTAATATTTTCTACCATTTGTAATATTTTGTTATATAATATACTTTACATATACTTTAAATATACTTTAAAGTTACATGATGTGAATCAACAATTGCTTTCTACCAGCTGATGTTCAAAGAATCTAATAGTTGTTCAGTCAATGAGGCTGGATGTGATGGTTTGTATATCCTTGGACTAGGGAGTGGCACCATCTGAAGGTGTGGCCTTGTTGGAATAGGTGTGACCTGGTTGGAATGGGTGTGTCACTGTGGGTGTGGGTATAAGATCCTCACCCTAGTTGCCTGGAAGTCAGTCTTCCACTAGCAGCCTTTGGATGAAGACATAGAACTCTCAGCTCCTCCTGCACCATGCCTGCCTGGATACTGCCATGCTCCCACCTTGATGATAATGGACTGAACCTCTGAACCTGTAAGCCAGCCCCAATTAAATGTTGTTTTTTTTTTATAAGACTTGCCTTGGTCATAGTGTCTGTTCACAGCAGTAAAACCCTAACTAATACAGAAGTTGGTACTGGGAGTGGGGTATTGCTGTGATAGGCCTGACCATGCTTTTATTTGAAAGAATGTGGATTTTGGGACTCTGGATTTGGAAAGCAGTGGAATGCTTTAAATGGGGCTTAATGGGTCATCCTAGTAGGAATATGGAAGATTTTGTTGCTGGGAGTGATTTGAACTGTGTTGACCTGGCCCAAGAGATTTCAAAGGAGAAGAATTTCAGAATGTGGCATAAGGACTGGTTTTGTGGTATTTTGGTGAAGAATGTGGCTACTTTTTGCCCTTGTCTGAAAAGTTTGCCTGAGGCTAAGGTGAAGAGACTTGGATTAATTGCATTGTCAAAAGAAGTTTCAAAAAAGCCCAGCAGAGACTTTGTTCTCTGGTTAAGTCTTATGAAGAAAAGTTTGAACAAGCATAGCAAGCTTAGAAAGGAAAAATATAAAATATATGAGTATTAAAGGAGTACCAGGAAGTGAAATGGAGCAAAATCTTGTGTTCTAGGAGATAAAGATTAAGGGTGTGGGACCTTGGGGCAAGATCCTACCCAGCTAAATTAGATCCAGGCATGGTGGTACACACCTTTAATCCCATGAGACAAGCATGCTGATCTCTACATTCAAGCTCAATCTACAGAGCAAGAACCAGGATAGCCAAGCTTAGGCAGTGAAGGATTTAGAAAACACAAAGCTAGTGATAATGTAATAATACAAGGGGATCATGTTCTAGTTCCTGTAAGCAGCAGAACTCGGCAGCTTCAGCCATGTGCCTCTGGCTCTAGAGTTAAGAATGGAAGGAACTACTGGGAAAATTGATGCTGGTTAGCTGGAGCTAAGGAATTAGCGGTGATTAAGAAGAGACCAGCATCGTTGAGGTGAAATCTTCTGGAAATTGTTTTCTGGGAGCACAAAGAAGCTGTGTTCCAGAGATACCCAAGGTTGTGCCTCATGCTGCGGCTGGACTTGGTAATGTGTAAGAGTCACTCAGGTGGTACTGCTTGTGAAGGAATGAAGGGATCATGGAGAGAAGCTGAGGCTTAGCACTGTGAGAGGCCAGGGAAGCCCATTGGAGAAGGTGAAGCCTCAGCTGTAGTTGATGGCCCAGGATTGAAGGGGTCATGCAAAGGATTTGAGGCTTGGCACCCTGAAGAGAGCCTATGAGAGGCTATTGGTGAAGCCTAGTTGGAGTGGAACACCCCAGTGTATTGGAGATGTCAGTACCATGGGATGATCACCAAGAACAGCAGCCGTAATGGAGTGGATCAACCTGAGCATAGAGTGCTACAGAGGACAGAGATGGAGAAGTGATGCCAGCCCTTAGGAGGAGCCCAAAAGATCAAGTGGAATCCCAGACATTGAAAGAAGAAGCTGTAACATTGAAATTGCCTTGGAGACTCAAAGATGTTAAAGATGCCAGAGCCATGGGATACATGCTGAAGAAAGCTGCTAACAGGGAGTGAAACCAGCCCAGGAGGAAGCAGTTTGTTGCAGTCAAAAAAGATGAAAAAGGAGTGGAGATCTGAAGATCACTTTGACATCAGCCATGGAGATGCAGAGTTTGGAGTTTGCCCAGCTGGTTTCCTGCCTTGCTTTGGGGATTACAGTTAATTAAGTTGAATGAATCTCAGAAGAGACCTTGAACTTTGGACTTTTAACATTGTTGCAACTGCTATAGACTATGAGGACTTTGAAAGTTGCACTAAATGCATTTTGCATTATGCTATGTTTAAGTATGGCCCCCATAGACTCATGTTTTTGAACAAGTCTATGGGGACCAGGGAGTGGAATGTGATGGTTTGTATATCCTTGGACTAGGGAGTGGCACCATCTGAAGGTGTGGCCTTGTTGGAATAGGTGTGATCTGGTTGGAATGGGTGTGTCACTGTGGGTGTGGGTATAAGATCCTCACCCTAGTTGCCTGGAAGTCAGTCTTCCACTAGCAGCCTTTGGATGAAGACATAGAACTCTCAGCTCCTCCTGCACCATGCCTGCCTGGATACTGCCATGCTCCCACCTTGATGATAATGGACTGAACCTCTGAACCTGTAAGTCAGCCCCAATTAAATGTTGTTTTTTTTTATAAGACTTGCCTTGGTCATAGTGTCTGTTCACAGCAGTAAAACCCTAACTAATACAGCTGGATGTCTCATGTCATGTTCCGTGTCTTCTGTAATTCTGAAAAATGGCCTGTAATACCAGGGAAGGAATGGACTTGCCAATGAGGGCAAACAGGCAAAAAAAAAAAAAAAAAAAAAAAAAAATCAAAACAAAACAAAACAGAAAAAACAAAAAAACAACAACAACAACAAAATAACTTTCTTTTTCCATGTCTTTTATATAGACTGCAGAACTTTTATATAGCTGTGTGCCAGGTTGAAGGTGCCTTTTCCCATTTGAAAAATACAGATTCAAAGTGGATCTTACCATTTCAAATTATAAAGAAGAAATTCCTTTACAGTCTTGCCCAGTCAGTTGGGTTTTCGTTAATTCTAGATGTAGTCAAGTTCAAAACCAAGAACACTCATCCCCGTTTCCAATTGGTGCCTCATCATTTATTGAAATTTCTAGCCTTCCTTCATTGAATTTCTTGTGTGTTTTGTTGAAAGTTACTTGGCATCTTGTATATATGTCTAGACTAAGATGTTTTACTTTTTGTTGTGATTATTGAACTCTTATACAATTATTGATAAGCCCTCATATCCATTATACATAATTTTTCTACCTGATTCATCCTTGTTATTTTTTGCATTGTGATGGGAGAGATGGCTCAATGATCAACAGTACATGTTAAATTTCCTGTTCTTTTTATAGCCCCAAATATAGTTAAAAAAATAAAATAAAACTGCCTGATGCTAGGCAGTGGTGACACATGCCTTCAATCCCAGGAATTGTTGAGGGCAGAGGCAGGGAGATTTCTGAGTTTGAGGCCACCCTGGTCTACAGAGTGAGTTTTAGGACAGCCAGAGTAAACAAACAAGCCTCGTCTAGAAAAAAACAAACGAAAAGAAACAAACAAACGAAAAACAAAGAAATAAAAACCACTTGTATCTCCAGATCTTCTGTTCTCCTTGGGCCGTGCACACATATCAAACACACACACACACACACACACACACACACACACACACACACACACACATGCAGAAGAACACAATTCAGATTTTAAAATGCATTACCTGACTCACCAAGAAATAAAAATACATCAGTGTTCCTAGTGCCAGAAAATCTTTAGTCGTAATACAAACTTAGTAAAACACCAATGATTTCATACAGGAAAGAAGCCTTTTAACTCTATTGAATGTGGGAGACTATTTCTTCAGAAATGACACCTCAATAAACACCAGCTGACACACATTGCTGACAGTCCCTATACATGTAACCTGTGTGAGAATACATTTAACAGATGATGGACCCTTCTCACTATGAACATACATAGTCAGAAAACTCAGACAGAATTCCCAGACTAAGGAAAATTAGCATATTGCAGGGACAGAATGTAAAGAAAGTTAAAAGTCTAGAAAATTTGGAAGAGTTATAATTCATATCATAAAAATGATATGATAGAAAATCTATGCTGCTTCCCACTGTCTTTCATTTTCAGTGTTATCTACACAATTTTTGTTTGTGTTAGGAATAAAAGAAATGGGTCTTTGTTTGACATCTGTGTCCATAGTTATGTTTTTGTTTGACATCTGTGTCCATAGCTATGCTTTTCTAAGACCCTATCCTCTGGTGTTATGTTTTTGTTTGACATCTGTGTCCATAGCTATGCTTTTCTAAGACCCTATCCTCTGGTGTTATGTTTTTGTTTGACATCTGTGTCCATAGCTATGCTTTTCTAAGACCCTATCCTCTGGTGTCAGGTATCATTCTACACTCTTTCTCAGAAGGGCCCTTGAATTCAGAAAGAATTAGTATTTATTGCCTAGTTTCAGTGGCTATAATTTTGATTGCCATAGAAGACCAAAACAAAGAATCGGGTAACTTTATGTACAAAATGAAAAGACTGTGTCTTCCTTGAGTGTTACCACTGTAGTTGTTACCCAGAGTTTTTCCTGTGACATTGATTATTTTCAAGGAAGCTTGAGGAACACAAGAAGACGTGAAAGTCAACACAAACCTAAGAAACTTGTAAGCATTTAAAGTCCACTTGCAGTTCTGTCAACACTAGTTATCCATCTGTGTGGAAAAACAAGAAAGCAGTAAAGTTACTTTGAAAATTTTGACTTTTAATACACACAATGAAAATTTTTAAACAGGTGCATATCACTCCTGTTACTAATGGGATATCCACTTTGTGATTTCTTCATTCTATAGGAGAATAGTAGGTTTGTCTATAGAAAAGATTTAGCATTTAATTTACTGATAAGTGCAATGCATGGGAGCTTATGTACCCTCTCCAACATGTTATGCATCTGACACTAGAAGGGCTCATCCACAATAGTCTGGTAGAGAAACACCTTTAGCTTATACTTATGATCCCCATTAGAAATAGGGTAGATTGAATCCCAGGTTTATGATAAAATAGTAGCTGCTTGGCCAGGAGGATTGTTCAAAGATTGCCATGGAGTCAGGGAAGTTTATCCAGGCTTGTGAGTTCATGAA
>NW_028227277.1:5587205-5727205 GCF_978045245.1 Mus caroli | reverse complement strand
CTCATTGTGTTTACACTTGTTTGAGTGTGTATATATGTATGTAACTGTGCACACACCACTGCATATATGTAGAGATTTCAGGAAAATGTGGAAAAAAACAATCCTCTTTTTCTACCATGTCTAGGTTTCAGAGATGAAGTTCAGGCACTCACCCTTGAGTGGCAAGTACCCTTACACAGTGATCCATCTCATACATTCCTTGAGCTTTACTTCTATTTATTCTCTGAAGATTACCTGTTCATTCATCATGTCAAAACTCACAGAGACTATGAAGGTGGTCATGCTGCAAGCCAGCATGAGAATAGAAAATGAAGCAACCAAAGTTTCAATGAACCATTGATGTTTCTTATCATCCTGTTACTTTCATAGATGGATGTGGTTAAAACTCTCACCCCAAGTTCTACTAAGCACAGGTGCATTGAACTCAAAAAGACTGTAGCAGCATCTGTATGCACAGTGCCTGCAAGGTCTCAGACAGAAAGAGTCCAAGCAATGAGTGGGAAGGGGATAAATGCCCCTACCTTTAATTCAGAAATTATTTCCAGTCTCTAGCTTGGAAAGGAAAAAAAATGTTCTTCCATGTTTTTCCCATTTTTTGCATATCCAGTGATAAGGTATCACTGGGTATGCAAACCATGCTTAAATCTAAGCCTCTAGTTCAGCATTACCTGGCAAATGCAAATCAAACTTAATGACAATCTTGGAGGTTCTTTATGTAATAAAGTATTGGCAGAGTTCTTTAAAGAAAACATTAAGGGCCACTTGTTTATATATTATGGTTTCCACTTTTTTCTTTTTATGGGATTTCAGAGTGTTTGTGAACATGTATATCTCTGTGTCTACATGTGTATTTCTTGTGCTTTTTCTTTGGCTAATTTTATTCTGTTTGCTTTCTTCTATTCTGGTTCTTTTTTTTATTATTGTATCTTAATCATCATTATTGTTATTATTATTATCATTACTAGTATCATTATTATTTAGATGCCTGCTTGTATTTTAGTAAAGGGAGAAAGAAAAAGTGTGAATTTGGGTGAGAGAAGAAATGGAGAGGATGTAGAAGGATTTGGGGGCACTGTAATCAGAATGTATTGAATGAAAAGATGTATTTTCAATTAAAAGTGTCTTCACAGAAATGTTGATCTTATTGTTTGTACAAAGGACTTAGAAACTTATTTTTTAAAGAGTCATATTGTAAACAGAGAACAAGTATGAAAGTTTTTCATACTGAGAAGAGTTTCATTTTGAAGGTATTGTGAGGACCCTAGAGTTAATAATCAAGAACACAGAGCATGACACACAGCAGACAAAAGTACAAAGCACACACAAATAGACAGGTAGGCATCAAATTAGTGAATGTATGGACCATTTTCATGGAGCAGAAATCCTCTCCTATTCTCCTTAAGAACAAAACAGAATCGCTGTTGTCTCCAAAGCCTTTGAGTAGGAATTCGTCCAGTATCCTTTTTCTTCTATTTGATTAGAACTGACTCAACACTGCCAAGATTCCAGGACAGGAAAAGAGACTCCCTCATCCACTTGGGCATGTGTGCTTCCAGGTAGTGTTACAGATGATCACATTCTTAGACAACTAAAATAGAGCACATCTATCCTAGTACAGTTCCGGAAGGCAGAAAGTGTGAAAATCTAGGGAATGGCTAGTTTTACTTGTGCCTGACACCTTGAATGGCAACCTGTAGGTTGTGAGTCCTTGTGATACTTTCATGGGAGTTGTCTAAAACTATCTTTATGTCAGATATTTATGTTAAGATTTATAACAGTAGGAAATTATAGTTATGAAGTAGCAAAAAAAAAATTATATTGAGGGGCTCACCATAGCTTAAGGAAGTATATATGTGAAGGAACTACAGCATTAGGAAGGTTGAGAACCATTCTCTGGAAGCTTGAAAACAGAAAGCGTTGTGTGCCTCACAGCCTGGGCCTGGCATCAGTATAAGACCTGCTTCTGACTCTGATCTTGGCTTCCTTTTGTTTCTTGTGACCATGTGGGGATAACTTAGATAGTATAGTAAAATGCCCTATCTGAGAACATGATCAGAATCCATCTTGTGAAACCATGTGCTATAGTATCATTAGGACAGGGCTGTCTTTGGAACCAGTGCTACTCTGCATGCATGTGAGTGCTTTGCTCTCTTTTTTTCTTTCTTTCTTTCTTTCTTTCTTTCTCTCTTTCTTTCTTTCTTTCTTTCTTTCTTTCTTTCTTTCTTTCTTTCTTTCTTTCTTTCTTCCTTCCTTCCTTCCTTCCTTCCTTCCTTTTTTCCTTCCTTCCTTTCTTTCTTTCTTTCTTTTTTTCTGTCTTTTTTCTTTTCTTTCTTTTTTTTCTGTTTTTTTTTTTTTTTTTTTTTTTTTTTTGAGGCAGGTATTCTCTGTGTAGCACTCTGTCATGGAACTCATTCTGAAGATCAGGCTAACCTGGAACTCATAAATTCGCCTGTCTCTGCCTACCAAGTGTAGGGATTAAGGCTTGTATCACCACACCCAGCGTCTTTGATTTTTTATTCTGGTATTAACTTATTGTTCCCAAGGTGGTTTATTTAATTTCATTGTTTTATTTTACTCTTTTCTTTTCTTTTCTTTTCTTTTCTTTTCTTTTCTTTTCTTTTCTTTTCTTTTCTTAAATATTTTCTATTTTTACATTTCAATTTTTTTCCTGGTTTCCCCTTCGAAAACCCACTATCCCATCCCACCACCCCCTACTCACCAATATAACCACTCCTGCTTTCCTGTCCTGGCATCCCCTTACACTGTGGCATGGGGTCTTCCAGGGCCATGCTTCTATTCTCCCACTAGTGTCCAACTAGGCCATCCTCCCATACATATGTGGCTGCAGCCATGGGCCCCTCCCTGTGTATTATTTGGTTGGTCTTTTTTTTTTAATTGTATATTTTTTTAATTTACATTTCAAATGTTGACCTCTTCCCCAGTTTCCTACTTTCCCAGAAACCCCCTGTCACATCCCCTGTGCCCCTGATTCCATGAGCATATTCCTCCACCTGCGCACCCACTCCCACCTATCAGTGTGGTGGTTAGCAAGGTTACTTCTCTGTCTCCTCATCATTCAACATCATATTGCAGATCCTGCGGCTGATGGGGAAAAGATGTCCAGATTCTGGGCATTGCGGGGCACCCTCCAGGACATCAATTTCAAGTCACATGTGGGTACATCTTCCTCAAAATCATCTTGTCTGGTTCATAGCTGTCAGCTGGCTCTTTAGTACCTCGGCCAATACTGAGGTGTCTGCTGTCTGCACAAGCACTGCCCACTTCACTTTGAGGAGCATCTGTGCCAGAAAGTCAGGGTTGAACTCCACAGGGTTGATGAGGATTTCGGTGGCCTACAGGTACAGATGGAAAACATGCATGCCCAAGCTCCGCACATGTGAGTTTAGGAGATTGTAGGAAAGCAATTTCATATGTTCTGCACATTGGTTTTCTGCACAGGACTAATTTTTTTTCATTAATTTTGTGATTTATTTACATTTTATATGATAGCTCAATTCCCAGGTTGCCTTCAACAAATCCCCATCCCATCCACCCTTTCCTCCCTTCCCTTTGAAAAAAGGCTTAGTTTGTGTTAATCTTCTACATTGCACTCCATCACAGAGAGAAATCAAGGCAGGAACTCATGTCGGACAATAGGAAGGGCAAATGGATAAAGGCTACTTATTTGCTGGCTTTCTCAGCACAGTTTTCTCAGCTTTTCTTCTTACAAAATATATAAGCTACTTTTAACTTTTATTTTAATAACATTATATATACATTAATGTACATATACATTATTAGAGTGTTTTGCTTGGGTGGATTTCTGTGGGCCTTGTGTGTCCGGGTTCACAGACCATTAGAGGGAACATGGTCCTTTGATACTGGAGCTACACATGAGCTGCCCCCTGAGTTCTGGGATTCAAACCCTGGCCTTCTAAAAGAGGAGCCAGTGCTCTAAAACACTGAGTCATCTTTCAAGCCCTACCCTCAGCTTGCTTTCTTATTTATTTTATCAACATCTTTGAAGGGATAGCGCCACTCACTGTATACTGGATCCTCTCCCATCAACTGTTAATCAGGAAAATGTCCAATAGGCAAACCAGACCCAGAAAGACACAAAATGCCTTCTTTCACTTATGTATGGAATTAGCTTGTAAGTTTTATTAATGTGTGTGTTTCATTTAGAGTAAGAGAGATGTGCTATCTAGTATGGGATCATGAAGGAGGAGGAGCTCTTCTAAGGAAAGGGAAATAGAGTACAGTGGTATAAAGAATAAAAAAGAAACTACTAAAGAATGGTTAATTTGGGAGTGAATCTCAGGCAAGCCTCTGACACTAGACAGTTCATAAAACCCTAGTTGAAATTTTGCTATTTTTAATTGTGCTAAATGAACACATCAGTATAATGACTTCTAATGAATCCTAATTGCTCTACCCATATGTTTATGTATATTACTCAGCCTTCATCGGAGGTGACTCTTCTACAGAAGGTGGTAATAAACAAAGATAGCCACAACTTGACAATCCACAGAGAGTGACATACTTGGAATGTTAGGGCTTAAAGAGGATTTCTTCATCAAGCTCTCCCTTTCAAGGTTCAAGAATCTATGCAAAGATGAGTCAGAAAGACAATCCTGATCAGAGGTGTAGGTGATGGATAGTACCAATGAGTTGTATCATGGGTATTCCATGTTCTTTATTTAATATCTACTTAACAGTGAGTGCATATCATTTGTAGTGTTGTTTTAGGGTGAGATGTTCTATAGGTATCTGTTAAATTCATTTGGTTCATAACTTCTATAAGTTTCACTGTGTCTCTGAGTTGAATGGTAGGGAGGTAAAGAAGGGAAAGAATTTGTTAAAACCATATTATATGAACAAAATTTAAATGATTTTTTTTAAATCCCAACAAGCATTCCTATAGACCCATCTAATGTAGGCAGATCCTATTTGATGTTTCCTCTTCATAAGTGACTATAGGTTTTTGACTAGTTGGCATAAGATTACTAGCACAATCAGATTAACATAAAGCATTTCTTGTCATGTCTAAAACCATCACACCAAGGGACTAAGATAATCTCTGTACATTCCATTGTTTAAATGTCAGAAAGACATGAGTTTTTACAGTGTGTCTCAGCTTTAAAGTGTAAATCCTGAAAGGATGGCCATGGTCATCTTTCCTACTCCCTGCTTTGAGCCACTACTTCCTGCTCTGTGGTACTACAAAGACTTCATTGCTAACCAGGTACCACTGTGACACAGATATCTTGAAGTCACAGAGTGGACAAGCATCCTTGGAGATCTAGATGCTGATGAGAACACTCTTATACCACCTCTGCCTTCACAATGTACTTGTTAAGATGGGAACATAGTGGGACTGACATGGTGGAAGAAATTCTTTAAAGTCCAGCACATTTCTCAATAGAAATCTCCTGATTTTCACATGGACCGCATATGTTACTCTTTGAAGTCAACCTACACTTTCCTGTTTCTTGTGCAAAGCATTAGAGATGTCAATTAAAGCTAGACTTTTGAAATATATTGATAAGTCTGCCTTATCTTCATATTCCCTGCCCTTAATTATAGGAACCACGCTAAGACTAGATGTCTGAGCCATTCTCACTGACAGTTTTCCTGGTAAACATTTGAAAGAAAGAAATTCTTCTATGGCCCAACTAATCTAATCAGTATATGAGAAGCAGGACTGACATCACTCAGCACAAAAGATAAAGAAAGTCTCTTGTTTTGTGGAGAACTGAGAGAGAAGCAGGGACAGGGGCCTGGAGGATAATGACTGTCCTTAAGGATAGTCAGTCCAGACCTTGAGGCTGGGTCTGACAGCATCCAGAGCAATGCAGTCCAATTGCCTGGAGCTTCCTAGAGGAGCACTGTTTCTCTTCAAAATGTGACAGGGATGGCACCCACAAGGGGGCAGAATTCAGTGTGTTCTAGACATCTTTTGAGCCACAAGTGTACTGATCCCCCTCCCCCACTTCCCTTGCTATTACAGATGAGCAACCTAAATAGGGGACAAGTAAGCCCTGCTGATACCAGAATATCTAATTGGAAAACCCTTACAAGAAAGACCAGTTTCCCTCCACTCTCAGAATAAAAAGTAAGGATTGGGCTCACAGTGATAAGCACTTTCTGACTAGTTTTGAGAGAACAGGCTGCTCCAAGGTCCAAATTTCCGACACACCAAGTAAATGAAATATCTGTACGATCAGAACTTCAAACCTAAAATTTCAATCTCTTTAAAATATTCATCTCTTTTAAAATCCAAAGTATTTTTGCAATTAAAAGTCTCTTAACTGTAGGCTCCACTAAAACAGTTTTTTCCTTCTGTCCAAAGGAAAGACAATGACGAAAAAGGGAACAGAGACTGAAGGGAAGATCATCCAGAGACCATCTCACATAGGTACCCATCCCATCTGTTTTGCAGACATCAAAACCCCTCACTAGTTCTAATTCCAAGAAACACTTGCTGACAGTAGCTACAAATGGCTGTTCCATGAGAGCTTCTCATGTCCTTTGGTCCTGTGTAGGATTGATGCCCAAGAATAAGGGGATGCTAGAGTGGTGAGGAAGGAGAGTGTGAGTTGGTAGAGGATCAACCTCATAGAAGTAAAATGGAGTATGGAGAGGATAGATGGGATGGGCGGTTTGTGGAGGCGTGACATGGAAGGGGATATCATTTGACATGTATATGAATTATAAAATAAAAAATAAACAGAGAAATAAACCCTACCAAAACTAAAATGAAATAAGAGCATACTGTTCTATTTCCACTAAAAAACCCCTATAACTATAGCATATTTAGGGATTTTGTGTCAATTCGGTCTTGTATATGGTTGTATATAGTTTATAGTTTTCTCAGCTGAGTAGGAATTTTGGCTGCCTTCTTCCTTTCGAAGCTTGAATCCATGGAAGTTTGTTTGTTACCATGGAAGTTAGTTTTTAAAAGGGAGGAATTGAGGTCAATTTCAGCTCAAAGATTTTATGGCTATTTCTAAAGCTCATGATATTTCAGCTTTAACTGGGGTTTTAACTTTCACCTCTGGTGTAATCAAGTGTACTATTATATTTTTGCACTTAATCACACACACACAAATCTATGGCCTAGTAATGACATGGGATGATGAAACCAAAATGAACTATAATGATTCCAATAGAAACATGAAAGTACAATTTGGAAAGAAAAGTTCTTCCAAGTGTGTGTGTATGGTTGTGATCCTATGAAGACATTGTTCATACACATATTTTTAATCCTCTTAATCTTACTGCTGTGTAATAAAAATTAAATTAAGTTATATGGTATCAAATGCCTTTATAAAACAATTATCGAAGGTGTATGGGTTGAAGCAATTTTCAAAAATAGAGTTCATTGCAAAAATTCATATAAGGATGATTATTTGATATTTATTTATATTTTGGGACTGTATTTAATTGATAATTAATTTCTTCAGGAGTAGGGTTTGGAGTGCATGCACTTATGAAATGTTAGGTGAACAATATAGAAATATTCTTGTAAATCTTTATTATAAATCAGTGAAAAATCTAATTATTATTATGATGATGTAGTGTTAAGACTTATGAAGTAGATGGAAGATAAAATTAAGAGAAGATAATTGTGTTTTATTGTTTATTATGAAGAAAACAGTTATAAAAAATAATGATTTTAAAAGCCCATCGTTTAATAAAATTGGGTTTATTTTTTTGGATGAATTTTGTGCATTGTGGTAAAGCAAAACATAATCCACTCTTCAATCATGAATGCTTTTTATTGTTGATTACATGAGTGAGTTACATTCTAAAATTAGTTAAGATGAGTAGTGTTTAACTAGGTTGAGGATTTTACTTAGGACACATGTCTGTGAATATAGCAAATAGACAGAATGAAATAGGAAATTAATCATATCATTTTCAAGGGAGTTATTTGCTAATATTTTCATGTAGAGGGACAATGAAGATTCTTGGCTAGTAATTTCTCTTCATTTTTTTACAAACAGAGAACAGTAAATTTACCTGTATGGTACAGATTTCTGATGTTTATTATTGGAATTCCAACTGTTCTTGTCAGTTTCATATATACTTCTTTCATTTCTTCAGTAAGATGTGTTCCTTTGGCTATATTTAAGGGGGGGAAAGATAAACGTGATAGCCCAGAGAACTTGCCTCAAGTGTTTATTCATCGAACTTTCCAAGGGAAAATCCTTCTGCAAGCTCCAGCCTACTGTGTTCATGCTAGTCATGAAAATCTTAACAAAACTGTGTCACAGAACAGAGGACACACCCAGAATTTATCACTATATTTCTTTTTCTGCTCCTAGTAAATTGATATCTTGCAAGGTAATTTTTCTGTATTTTATTTTATAAACTTATTTAGCAGTTAAACACCATTCAGGACTTGTCAATGATTTCTGTGAAATTTCCAAAAGTGAAATATTAGGACATTCATGATACTTCTTTCTCTCATGAAAAATCTAACACAAAATATATGTGTCACAAAACCAAAGACACAGTAATTCAGTGAAATGATCACTTAGCAAAGATCATTCACAGATTTGCCTGTATTATGGACCTAAATAATTTTCAAACCATTACAAATAATGTTGACAATATTAAGTTTTAGGAAAATTAAATCAATTAGATTACAGATATGACCAAAGGAAAATATTAATAACTTTTGTGTTTTTTTATGGATATAAATTCTACTGAATGATGGTAAATATTTCCTGCAAAGTTACATGATCCTTATTGGCATTAATGTGATAGCAGAAATGATAGATAACACTTTAAATGATACTCTGTTATGTTTTCATACAGGAGAATTTTGACCTCTGAAAGTCTCCACACATTATTTGACTCAGAAAGATACAGACATCCACATCCAAATTTTGGAAGGCTGCATGGAGACTCTTATGGAAGTAAATGGGAAAGGAATGCAGGCCCCAAAGGGGATAGAAACAAAAGAGGAAGGTGGAGAGAGTCAACTAACCAAATCCTCAGTGCTCTCAGAATTGAACCAACCAAAGAACATAGAAGGGATGACTCTAGGACTCTCTGCTCATATGTAGCAGATTTGCAGCTTCACTTTCCTGTGGGTCCTGAACAACAGGAAAGGGGCTATCCCAAAAGCTGTTGCTGAATGTCAGATACATTCTGCCAGCTGGGCTTCCTTGACTGGCCTCAGTGGGAAATGAAGCACCTAGCATCACAGATACTAGAAGTGACAGGTTGGAATGGATACCCAGAAAATATGGTACATTACACAGTTTCACTCAGATATTAAAAACAGTGACTTCGTGAAATTCATACGCAAATAGATGGAACTTGAAAATAGCATCCTGTTTTGAGGTAACTCAGTCACACACACACTCACACACACACACACACACTCACACTCTCTCACACACACACACACACACACACACACACACACAGAGACACACAATTTGAACTCACTGATAAGTGGTGGATGTTAGCCCCAAAGTTCCGAATAGGTAAGATGCAATTCACAGATCATATGAAGTTCAAGAAGGATGACCAAAATATGGATGCTTAAGCAATTCTTAAAAAAGGGAACTAAATATTCAAAGGAAGAAATATTAAGAAAAAATGTGGAGCAAAGACTGAAGACCATACAGCGACAGCACCACCTAGGGATCTATCCCATATACAGTCACCAAACCCATACTCTACTGAGGTTACCAAAAAGTGCTTGCTTACAGGCACCTGATATAGCTGTGTCTTGAGAGGCTCTGCCAGAGAATCACAAATACAAAGGTGGATGCTCACAGACAACCTTTGGACTGAGCATAGGATCCCCAATGAAGGAGCTAGAGAAAGGACCCAAGGAGCTGAAGGGTTCTGCAGCCCCATATGAGGAACAACAATATGAACCCACCAGTACCCCCAGAACTCTCAGGGACTAAACCACCAACCAAAGTGTTTACATGGAAGGACCCATGGCTCCAGCTGCATATGTAGCAGAATTTGGCCTTGTCATGTATCAATGTGTGTGGAGCCTCTTGATCCTGTGAAAAATTGATGACCCAGTGTAATGGAATGCCAGTGTGGGAAGACAGGAGTAGACGGGTGGGTGGGTGGGAGAGTGGGTGGAGAGCTCCCTCTTGGAGGCAGGGGAGGGGGGTGGGATACGAGGTTCCTGACAGAGAGACCTGAAAAGTGGAAAATATTTTTAATGTCGCTAAAGAAAATATCCAATAAAAGAAAAAGAATATAATGTGTAATTTACCTTTTTTTGTTGATGTTTCTTGAAAAATTTCCATGGCAAATTTTAATAATTTTTCTTATTTAAGCTTGATGCCAATTCCCCCACCCTTTTCAATTTGTTGAGATATTTTGTCTTTCTTGCTTGTATAATATGATGTAGTTGCTAAGTTTTGCTAGGATTGGCCATTTCCATTAATGCCTCCACTGAACAGTGATCTTTACCAATTATATGGCAGTTACTTTTCCTGTTTTGATGACTTTATTATATGAGACATGGGTTGGAGATGATAGAGATAATGTATTTGCTTTCCTTGTTTTATAGGAAGGGAATAACATGTGAAATGCAAATAAATTAAATAACCAATAAAAAAATCAAAGAAGTCCAGATTTGTTTCTCAAGTAGAGAATATATATGCTCCAGAAATGGAAGATATTTGCAGTAGATGCCAAGAGGCAAATGTTGGTGGACAATTTTTTTTTTCCATGAAGAATCACCAGCTGCCAATTCATCAATGATTCTGATATCCAAAATTAGTGGGAGTGAGTAGAGGGTGAATAATTAAAATGCAATCAAGATTTGGATACTGTAATTACTCTTGTATTACAGCCAAATCTCTCTCAGCTTCAGCTGATAATTTTCTCAGACAATTTATTCCTCATGAACACATAACATTTGAAACAAATTCCTTAGCTCTTTAGTAGTTTACTCAATTATGGTTCAAAGCCAGTTCTATGACCCAGCACGTTTGAAAATGCTTAATAGTTTTTAACTGATATCTCCTGGATTTTTACTTTC
This sequence comes from Mus caroli, assembly GCF_978045245.1. Classification (NCBI taxonomy): domain Eukaryota; kingdom Metazoa; phylum Chordata; class Mammalia; order Rodentia; family Muridae; genus Mus; species Mus caroli. The sequence continues at coordinate 5,716,173 of NW_028227277.1, read as the reverse complement.
TGCCTGCAAAGTTCCTGCAAACCTATCTTATGTCTTAGATAACTGACAGCATACCCTCTTTATATATCATCATGTGCAATTCCTTATTACCATTTGGTAAAATCCTAGCTACTTAATAATTTATCTCTATGGTATTTCTGTCTAATCAACCATTAAATATCATCCACATAATGGTAAATTTCAGACTGCAGAATCTGTTTACAAATTACTTATTATAACAGTTCTTGAGCAAAATATTTCTATAGGTTGAATATTTTTTTTACGGTTCTTGAATCAGTTAACATTTTCCCTTTACTTTAATTGTTTTTGTAAGAAACAAACTATCTATGGGCTCATAGATTCTTCAATGTGTTCAGCATTTACCTCATTCTGTAACAGCTCTTCTAGTATCTTACATCCTGATGATATTAATGGCAATTGTTCTACCCACAGATGTTTTTCAGTTAACAATTTTAAAGGTAGCACCATTTGATTTTTTGGGAAGGCCAACAGCTGTTGTGGCATTTTAATGGTCATTCTGAGCAGTCAGTAAATTTTCTTGATAATAGATTTTAATATTTTACTTCAAAGCATTTTTTATTTTATGGCATCCTTCTGAGATTGCAGAAATGTTTATCCCTGTTTTCCATTCCATATCCCTGCCAAATTCCCATCTCTTATATCCACTTGAGATTTTAATTTTTCTATTTTTCTTTCTGGCTCTATAATCTTAGATCAAACTTGCAGTTTATTTTCCCAAAATGGAGCACCAATTCCTAGAAGTTGAATATCTACTTCTTTAAAAGCCCAATCTAGATGCTACGGTTTAGGTGAATTTAATTTTACACCTGTTCCTGTGTCTACTAAATCTTCTATTTCAATATCATTTATTGGTATTTTTAGCTTTGGTATCTTAGCATTTATCGGACTTTGTTACAATGCTAGTTTCTTTGGTCTCTCATAACTTTTTTGTTTTATGTACTAGAGCTGTCCTATCCTTGATTGTATCTAGAACAATCTTCTTTTTAAGAGCAGATTTTAAAATTTTAATTGTTCTGTGGCTGTTTCTCCAATGAGACGTCATCTTTTTATATTATTTCTATAAAAAAGAATTATTTCTATGATTGCATTGCCTACAATCCCTTCTCAAATGACCCTGTTTACTGCAATTGAAACGTTTGCCATCTGGGTTTTTTCTCAAAATTGTGAGAATCTTTTGTCCCAACATGATGGCATCATAAATGTGAGATTCAATATAGGCTGTGCTCCTAATCCCTTCATCTCTTGGTTCTGATCTTGCTTTAAAGGTCCCCTCAGCCTTTGGCATTCTGAAATAGCATTTTTAGTAGCCCAAGATTCATTTGGTATTTTTCTGCCTTCTGAACCTAATACTATTTTATTTACAAATGTAGGCAATCTTTACAAGAAATCAGTGAAGGCCTATTTTTGCCTTATAAAATTTTAGTAAATGACTCAGATTTTTACCTGATTCCTCAGCCTTGTCAAAAGCATTTAATACTGATAAATGAATAACTCCAAGGTGTGATAGTGAAATTTAATATGTCTTTGTAACTCAGTTTATTAGGATTCTGAATTCCAACAAGATTAAATTTTGATGCAAATGTACATAGATGAGATTAAAATGAATTTATTCAAATACTAGTGTGTCATGAGAAAAATCACAACACCCCACTTTTCTAGATATGGGTGAAGTTTGCAAGTCTGTTTTTCATCTATAATTTACCCTTTTTAAACTCAGATATAGGAAGTGCAAGATGACCCTCAACTAACAACTGACCTTGGTAAATATTCATACCTCTATCACTATTTTGTAGAACTGTGGTCATAGCTTGTTCTTTCCTCGTTGTTTGTCATTGTATCTGATGACTGGCTTCCAATACTGCTGCTGTCAAATATTTCAAGTCTTGGGGAATAAGTCTGTTTTAATTTGCCCATGTATTTAGTATCTGCTTGCAACAGGAAGAATGCATGTCATACAAAATAATCATTTCTCTTAATTTGCTCATGTCTAATATATCTATAGGACCCCTTCTAATTTCTTCATAACCTTGGGATTTCCTATCATATGCTGTTTAGTGTTGTTCAGAAACAGGGTACATTATGTTTGGTTTTCAATCAGTCTTGTGTTGTCCTTTTTCAGTTTCTCTATGTGGTGGCATGGTACGTTCTTATCTAAATTGCTCTGTCAGTGTCTGATGTTGTTTTATTCCCATTTCTATGTTGCATATGTATTGAGAAGTTTCATATGTATTGAAAGGAGAGCCTGTCAACTTCATGAATTCATGATTGTATTTAAAAATATACAAAAATTATACCAAGATAATTCCTGCATTTAAAGATGCATATAAACTAAATTTCTGTACTCTAATTAAAAATAAAGAAAAAAATAATTTTGTTCCCTGCAGTATCAGATGTACTTACACAATGCTATGGTCACTCTTATGCATCTCCATTCCACATCAATATACAGTAATTTAAATAACATTGTTGTATCTGATATATAAGTAATTGTAAGTACAAATATAAGTGCAACAGTCAAAAGAATATAGAACATTATGTCATTTAATTGATACAACATTTTGATATAAGTTGTCTTTTCTCAAAGTATCATTCTTTATTGACACACATATTTATCCCAGAGTATATAAAACCGTAACATTACTTTACACTTAAATTTTAAATATTGGATCATTATAAGAAAAGCACTGTATCCACAACAATGCAATAGATAAAATACCATTTTATCTACATTTGCTCAAATATAACAAAAGCCTTTTTTATTACATGTTAAAATTTACCTTGTAGAAGTACTATTATATATATATATATATATATATATATATATATATATATATATATATATATATATATATGTGTGTGTGTGTGTGTGTGTGTATATATGTATATATATGTAAGTTCCAATGTCCCAAGTGATCCAATTACTTTAGGAAAGCTGTTTATTTTATTGTACACAGTTACTCAATGGTCATCCCCACTTGCTATTTCTAGTAAATAAATACACACTAGGCACATATACTTTCAAATTAATATTATATCAAACATATTTGATTGGAACATAGAGAGACAAATAAATCTGAATGTCCTGTTTTAGGAAAATGGTCCAGAGATTTGTAATATAATTGTTGTCTAACTCATCTTGCACTTCCTATATCTGAGTTTAAAAAGTGTAAATTGTAGATGAAAAACAGACTTGCAAACTTTACCCAAATCTAGAAAAGTGGAGTGTTGTGATTTTTCTCATGACACACTAGTATTTCAATAAATTTATTTTAATCTCATCTATGTACATTTGCATCAAACTTTAATCTCGTTGGAATTCAGAATCCTAATAAACCCATGTAAAAATATCCAATACAGATATTTTATGTCTAAGACATATGCATATATTGTGAAGATTTAGGGCTATTTAATAATTTACTTCACAGCTATAATGATCTTTCTACATATGTACTTCTGATTCTTGGTCGCTGCCACCTCCTCTATGTTCATCCACCCATCTCTCTCTCTCTCTCTCTCTCTCTCTCTCTCTCTCTCTCTCTCTCTCTCTCTCTCTCTCTCTCTCTCTCTCTCTCTCTCCCTCTCCCTCTCCCTCTCCCTCTCCCTCTCTTTCTCTCCCTCTCCCTCTCCCTCTCCCTCTCCCTCTCCCTCTCCCTCTCCCTCTCCCTCTCCCTCTCCCTCTTCCTCTCCCTCTCTCCCACTCTCCTCTCTCTCTCTGTTTCCCCCCTTCTTCTCCCTCTCCCTCTCCTCTCTTCTTCTCCTCCTATTTCTAGCTGTAACAACCTTCCTATGATCCTCAAGTCCCACATTTCTCCAGTGCCCAATAACAGGCTTTAGCCTTTTATTGAGCAGTTAAATTGGGGAGAAAATTCACAAGGCATCACTTGAGTACATGAGAATCTGTTTTTGGTGGGCAACCACCTCTTGAGGAACCACTATTTATCATTAGAATTCAAACAGCATCAGACCAACCAATTTCAGTCTACTATGGATCATTTGTACAGGAAATACATGACAAAATACTGTTGTCAATTTTTGTATATGTTATAAAAAAAAGATGATAACATTCAAACAGGAATTCATTGATAACTACATAGGCAATATGCATGTATCTTTGAATGTGTTCGAAATTCCAATTGATTGGACCTTTTTTTTTTTTTTTTTTTTTACATTTGAGTTCTGAGTATTGTAACTTTCGATGAACTAAGTAGAGTAAGTCAGCTTCATGGTCATATCACTTTTTATCCAAAAATAGATAGGAATTCATCTGATTCCAGATTTTTTTTGTGATTCTATACTGTTTAGCTGGAGGACCAGACCCCCAAGCTGATTTCAATATGGCATGCAATCACTGAACCCCTAGAAAACAAAACTCATACTTTGTTTTTTCTTTTAACTTACACATCTCATGTGGATATTATTCAGTATGAAAATATAAGACAGAAAAATTCTCATTTTATATACCCATGTGTTAATGTCAAATAGGCTAATTGTTAATACTAGCTAAAAATTGCTTCTTAAATCAAAATTAATGACATTTTCATACACAAAAACCCACTCTCACAAGTATTCATGATTTGTTCCATTTAAATATTTTAATATTTTCCTAGTTCACTCCATTAGAAAAATGACTACCAAATATGTTTAATATAAAGGTATAAAACATTTACTTAATTTTTAAAGTAGCTTTTGGATCGATCAAGTATCATAATATTTCTGTATTCAGATATTACATAATATTAGAACAAATGTTTAAAATACTTGAGTTATCTATTCCTTCAAGCACTTCATGACTATAATAGCTTATTTCATTGCATTTTGCACAATGTTGGGAGTTTGAAAATGATTTGAACTGAGGATCCTATTGATGAGTAAATTCTACCAAGTTTTGAAATTATACCTACCCATGATCCTGTCTCCATTTTTGTATTTGTTGGTACGGATATTTGGGAAATAATGGTTTACATTATACAAGTGCCAGTAACCAATAATAGCGTTGTTAGGATCATGAGCTTCTCATTCTTTGTGCATGAGATAAACTGAGAAAATGAGAAAAAAGAAACTTGTAATCTATTGTTGCTTACATTATCTATTTTATTACTTTCTTCAAAAGGAAAGTGTCTTAGTTAGGATTGCTATTCCTGCTAAAACATTATAACCAAGAAGCAATGTGGGTACATAAGGGTTTATTCGGCTTACACTTCCATACTGCTGTTCATCACCAAGGAATTCATGAGTAGAACTCAAGCAGGTCAGGAAACAGGATCTGATGCAGAGGCCATGGTGGGGTGTTCCTTACTGGCTTGCTTTCCCTGGCTTGCAGATCTCTTATAGTACCAAGACTACCAGACCAGAGATGCCACCACCCACAGGGGGACCTCCCCCCTTGATCACTAATTGAGAAAAATGACCCACAGCTGTATCTCAGGGAGGCATTTCCCCAGCTGGAGCTCCTTTCTCAGTGATAAGTCCAGCTGTGTCAAGATGACACAAAACTAGCCAGTACAGAAATAATGTAGAGAAGTGCATCCACACTAATACTTGTCCCAAGATGAAGTCCTGAAAGTTCAATACTCACAAAATATATTTTTGCAATTGGCAAAATTGGGTCTAACTGCAGTAAATGTGTGCTGTTGGCATTTCCCATGTTTTCTAAATATAAAGAAAAATAATATTCATCACCAGTTATTATTCCACATATAATTTTATGTTAGTATATTACATTACTACTGAATTATATAAGATAAGAATAATCCAGACCATTGCCATTCTACTATTTCTATTCTAAGCTAAAGAGCTTCTCTCCGAATGTTCCAAGATTTTCAAATATGTTCTAGGTTTTATTGTGAGTAAATTTTGTTATATGAATTAACGTGTGAAGAGTAGGACAAAATGAGTACATTGGAACATGGACAGAAAATTCTTTCTTTAAGGAGTAATTATCTATGGGTATGTGTGGAAGGAAGCTATTCTGTTTAGAGTGAATGATATAAGATGATTTTATGGATGTCCAACACATACTTTCCTGATATAATATGCCTTTGGCACTTCTTAGTTATGAATAGTTACACAAAGTGCATATGACTTCATTTATTAACTCACTCTTCCTAATTCTGCTTCACAGACAAAAATTTAAAATAGTATCAGTTGTGTACAGTATAATGTGGAAATATGTTACAAACTTGCATCCTAGGGAAAGGTTTTCATCAGTCTTGAATCTGTGATTCATACTTTCTGGACTGCAAATGTTGCCAAACTCAAAAGACATTTGGTCATAGACACTAACTTTGAGTATCCCAAGAAACTTTCAAATGTCATACTATCCTAGCAAATATAACAGTATAAATAGAGACATTTGCCATTATATTCTATTTCTGATGAGTTTTGAAAAATTCTTATTGCTCTCAATAATAACATCACACCCTCAGTCTTGATGTGGTCTTTTGAATAGGGCCTGAATAAATTCCTTGTGCCCATATCAGGCTACTTTGTCCCAGTAAATAAGCACAGGTACTTGTAGCACTACAAGAGTTACAAACATTTTTTTGCTTTGTTGATGCACCATAGCAGACAATTGTAGTACACAATTGTGTGGAACAGAATGTTTTCTTATAAAACTCTTAAGAATGAAGTGGATTTTTACATTTGAGCAGAGCATATTTTTTACATATAAATAAATAAAAATATTAAAATCTCAATTTAAATAAAATTATAGGAATCATTTTTCCATTTTTCATCAGGCTTGTCCATGTACCTCTCTGGAACACTTAGAATATATAACTATCCTTTTGATGAAATATGTAACTTATATAATGCAATTAAATTGTATATAATTATATAGAAATATATATGTGTATATGCTACCCTGCTTATATTTGTTGTGTGGATATATATTGAAGACTGACTACTTTGAATGAGGCAGCTAATAACAATAATCTCAACGGTGACACAGTTTTAGAAAAACTTCTTTACAATGAGTTTTGTATAGAAACACTTGGTTATATTCAAGAACAAAGTATACATGGGCATTGCTCAGAGATACCTAGATGGAACACTGAGAGATAGATAGAGGGATTAATGGCTTTTCCATATACCAATTTATATTGAATATTGCTTGATAGACATGGGTCTTTGCTCAAAAAAAATACTCAGAAATTCTTGTTAACATAATCTTGATTATTTGACATTCACAGCTTTTTTGCCTTTTGTGTTGTAAATAATGGATCAGTCTCTCAGTCTCCTACTCTCCAACACTACTGAATTTCTCTCATGGGTAAAAGAACACAGTCATTATATTAAGAGAGCAATGAATATATCCTGCCTTATAAAACACAATCATGATCATGGTGACTTCCCTACTATGTAAGTATATTCTTTTTAATTTTTTTGTTTCAATTAAGGTACTCTTACCATATCCAATTGTCAACAAGAAATAAGTAATTCATCCATATATGTACAGGCCCAAGTATTCTATAACACCTGCTTGCTAGTCTCTACTGCTCTCTGTACAAGAACAGAAACTTAAGCTTAAAAACAATGATTGTAAAAGCAATTGCTACAAACATTTACTTTGTTAAAATTCCCAGGCATGACAGTGAAAAATCTGTGAGTATTTTAGATGTAAGAATTCAGTATATCTGATTATGTTTGCTATAGGATTCTTGGTGAATGGATAGACATTCTGCCCATTGTAGGACTGAATGAGGCTCTAGAGATTTCTAGACTCTGTTTATAATTCCCCTTTAAATAACTTTTACTTACTTGGTGTAGTAAGACATTGTCATTTCCTTCTAGTTCCTTAAAAATGTAACATTACGCATAAGCATACCCACACTCCCATTTTCTCCAATTTCTTTAAATCATTTGAAGCCATGTAGATTGTGTTAAATTTTCCTGAAAACTAAAACACAATGTCCAGATTGATCAAGTGACCTAAACATTGGCATTCCCCTCTCTCTCTCATCTGTTTCACACATTGCTTCTGTGTCAAACAAAAGTTACCTCACATGTAACATTCATGTTGCATTCTTTTGAGTGGTGAATATATGTGTAAGTAACATTATTACTACATAGGATAAATCATTTCTTAGAAGAGTGAATTAGGTGCAATATTTCAAACTACTCAAGTACTTAGCTTTTGTCAAAAATGCAGTGTAAGCAATAACAGTTTTTATGTCTTGACTTAATTTTTGACCTTTTATTTTATTGCGTGCTTACATTTCTTCAGAAATTAAGAACTTATTTTCATGCATAATGAAGTTGCAAACTGGGGAGATGATTTGTGAACAAACACGAGAATTGTCCTTTTACCCTTGAAATGAGAGTCAACACAACAGCAAAGACAAGAAAAGGAGGAAAAACAATTCACATAACATAAATGATACTAAAAAGTTTAGAGTAATTAACCAAATATCTTGAAGGAAGTATTTTTATATTTTCCAAGAAGTCATGTCTAGCTTTTCTGACGAGTTATATTTTAATAGTGTCCTTTTATTGGAGGGAAATACTTAAAACTGTGGCATTGTGCCTATAGAGATGACTATGTTGTTAAACAGAAGTCATAAAAGAAAATAAATATATATGAGATCAAATCTCCAAAACTGTAGTAAAATTCAAATGCATTACTGTGTTTTTCCTCTCCTTCCTCCTACGGTGAAAAATATTTAAAATGGTGAGGCAAATATTAAAATATAGGCTAAATAGCCTATATACAGAGGAATCATGAGATAACAAGCCGACATGTGGGCCACAATACTTAATGTCTCACTCTGACTTCTATGTGTTTACTATAACCTATGTCCATAACAAACAAATTTCCAAACCTACAAATACCTTTATGGGAGTCATAATTAAATATTAAATTTGGGATAAGCATATGTCATGTATTCCCATACAAGGGCATTTCAAACAATTTTGGTACATGCATGGCCAAAGAAATGACCCTATCATTGTCAATTACTTAGATTTTTTATTTCACAATGAATATAATGTGACATGACAAGAAATTCAATCAAACAAAAGAGGTATCAACTTACTTTTAGTTGTTGTACTTGGTGAATTTTGTACCTGAACTCTTGGAAGATAATTCTGTATTCAAGAAACTTGTATTACTTTTCAATGACAAAACCAGACTTACGATGCCATTTATTAAATATCAAGTAAATCATATTAGTTTTTACTGCATTTATGCAAAGAATGTTTTAACACAGATAATATTGTGAGGGATGTCACAAATGCATACTTAGTGGAAAGTTGTCTGAAATAATATATCTGTAGAATTACACTGATTCACAGATCAATGTGAAAAGCACCACACACATACACACACACACACACACACACACACACAAACACACACACACACAAACACACACACACACACACTTTAATGCCCATGATGTACTTTTTCAGGAATTATCAGAAAGGGTAACAGAGCAAGCAGAAAAACTTCACTATCTTGTCTTGGACTGTAATGATACAGGGACGAGTTTCTCTTGAAAAGTAAAATGTAAACACATTTAAAGCATTCCTCATTGGCAATAAGAACAGTGACCTGATATTCCTTCCTTCTTCCTACCTTAAAAAACAGTTGGTGGACATATTTTGGCTGTTTTCCATTATACTGTTCACGAATGAATATTCATTGGACCACAATGTAACTGGATATTTGATACTGTACATATGACAAAGAACCTTTTTAGTTAAATGATTTATTTCAAGGACATATTTAGACTTTTACCATTCTATATTTATGTGCTAAATGATGAAAGAAAAAATACTGCAATTTACAAACCCTGTTTCCCTGAGTAAGAGAATGTTTGTAATGTTAATTTCTACAATCCCTAAAATTCTTGCTACTGTAGAGCTTAATTAAAAAATAATACTACCTTTACTAACATATCAGTTAGATCGATCGATCGATCGATAGATAGATAGATAGATAAATACATACATACATACATACATACATACATACATACATACATAGAAAAAAAGAAATTATATAAATCAGAATTTAAGGAGGAGAGATTGAACAATAAGCCTTACAGAAAGAATGTGAGCTAAGAAGCTTATTTTTATCAACCGTTCATTGGAAAGTACTAAGGAGAATGCAAATATAATTTGTGTAAATGCATCATGATTTTTAGAAAATGATCTTGACCATAAATTTCAGATGTGCACTTCCAAATCATCCCATTCAAACCTTTTCAAGTATTATGGTGCTAACTTAAATGTTCAACATTGTTATGGAAAAAGCAGACATGAGGACCTGTGGCACTCAACTTGTTCACTTTTCTTGCCCATAGTCCAAAAAACACATATTAGCAGCTGATAGGCTCCCATTAATGAGCACAGTACATGACTGTAAATAGGATGGAAGGCAATCACAAAAAAATGATTGTTGTATTGTGAAATGATTTGGAAATTTACTGAAGATTAAAAGTGTTGACATAACAGCCAGTATAACATTTTTTCAATACTTTGATTCGCTTAAGTAGGATAATCAATAGTAGTAATAAACTACCATGGTAGGTTTAGAATAATACCCACATGAAATTGACCAACCATGGACAACCAGTGGAATTTAGGAAAAAACATATTTTCCTACAGTTTGGTTAGAAAAGGATGTAGTATAGACTTTTTTACAATGTAGTAACCACTTACAGGTGCACCCAAAATACAATGTTTCCCTACTTCACAAATTAAGATGTAGAATGTTGATCCAAAGTTACCACACCAAATCCATCTGCTTAATAAAGATCAAATCAAGGGAAAACTCAAATATGAAATGTGCTTTAACTGAAGAAAATTGATTAACTACATTTTAGGTCATGTTCTGTGTTAGTTCTAGGAAATCCATGAAATAAATATCAACATTTTCTGAATTCCAAGATCTAGAGAAGAAAATATGGAAGATCATTAGTGAGTAACTTAGAATATTATATATATATGTGTGTGTGTGTGTGTGTGTGTGTGTGTGTAATTAATTAAAAAGAAGAGGAAATATTAAAAAATATGTCATATATATGTATATGTGAAGGAAATCTCTTCTCCTAAAAGTGACTCATAATTGAACAAGAAAATCAAAGAGAAAGAAAATCTTTCAAAGTGAATACAAATAAATTACAGAAGTAACTTGTGATAGATATTAACTGGTTATAAACACAGATACCCACTATGTCTCAGCAAAATGTCTGAGGTGAAAGACGGGAAGCATCTTAAGATGAATACCAGAATAAGTTTCTTTGAGAGATAGAAGTGTGGCATAGTTTGAAGTGTTCTGTATACTTAAATATCTAACGATTTGTGTGATTTATTTGTTACCGCATCAGAAAAGATGCTGATGGTTTTTTGAGCACAGGAAGGGCACACTTTTGCTTACTGAGCTCTGATAATTTTTATTCATATGGTTCCTGTTATTTCAGAGTGTTGAGAATCATCTATGATTTAGATTTGTCTCACTCAGAAAGGTAGAGACTTAATGTCCATAGTGAATATGGGTGCTCAGAGCTACATATTTTACTCAAAATTACATTAAGAATGGACTCTGAAGCATATAGTATTTTACATTTCAACTTGGTGAGTTGCTAAGAACCTGAAAGCAGCTTCTCATTTGTCACTGTTTCTGCCTAAACTGGTTTGGTAAGTGTAGAAAGATTTATTCATGATGTGCCCTGCACTTCTTGAATTTCAAATTTTAAGACAAGATTGCATGAGATAAACTAAATATCCCTTTCTTAACTGCAACCTGTGCAATGAAACTTTAAGATATATTCACATATTTTTTCTTTTTAAATAAATAAAAATAATTGATTTATACACTCACATTTCTATATCAGCCCCTCTTCCTCCTAATCCCCTGTACAAATCCTCTCCCATTTCCCCTCCCTCTCCTATGAGAAGGGAGAACCCCCCACTAGATTTTAACCTTCAACATAGCCATTTGTCAGTTGTTGCCCCACACCTCCTTACTGTGTTCCATCTTCCAATCTCAGCAGTAAGTGTATACCTAAATCCAAGTCAGGTCTGATAGAATGTCAGTTAGGCTGCCTTTCTATAAAAGTTCTCAACTTTCTTAGTTCTTCTGAAAGGAAATTAAATAAAATAAAAGGTTTAAACTAAAAAGGCCTGGGACTGAGACAATCCCTTCAACAAGACAGAGGATGTTTAACCTAGTGAGAGGAGCCTTTTATGTCCTTCATAGAACTGATCCAAGTGCTACTGAGGACTGCTGGCTATGCCTGTCCTCAGGTCCTCCTTATTATGAAGGAATTGCCTTCAATGGAGATTTCAACAGAACCAGCAGCCATATTTCCTGTTCTTGGGGGACAGGACAAAAACTGACCGTGACTGAAGTATCTGCGAGGATTCTAGGTCTCTGTATAGGCACCCCACCTTCTGCCCACAAACACCTATGCGGACAAATTCAGTCCGTGTCCAGGATGGAACCTAATTACTATCTTGTACTCCCTGTGTATCAACTATCGTTTTTAATTCATCTCATGATTTTTGTGTCATGATCCAGCTTTTACCCCACTTATATTATCACCCTGCATCCAGTTTAGAAGAAAGCTATGCTGGCCTGCAGTCAATAAAGAACAATTACTTTAACCCTGGCTGCATTCATGGGAATAGGTATGGCAGTAGGAGTGGGGACAGGTGTGTCAGCTTTGATAGAATGAAGACAGGGAATTAATTCTTTGAGGGATGCTATCAATGAAGATCTAGTGGCAATAGAGAAGTCCTTTGCGATTTAGAAAAATCTTTGACCTCCCTGTCTGAGGTAGTTTTGCAGAGCAGGAGAGGTCTTGATTTGTTGTTCCTAAAAGAAGGAAGACTGTGTGCTGCCCTTAAAGAAGAGTGCTGCTTCTATGTAGATCATACAGGAATAGTTAGAGATTCTATGCAGAAACTGAGAGAAAGATTAGAGCAAAGGAAACGAGAACGGGATGCTCAACGGGGGTGGTTTGAGACCTGGTTTGAGTCATGACCATCTTGGATAACTTCTTTGATTTCTGCTGTAGCAGGGCCAGTCCTTATGATATGTTTAGCTTTAGTTTTTGACCCTTGTATAATAAATAAAGGGTTGGCTTTCATCCAGAGTAGAATTGATGCAGTAAAACTCATGGTTCTTCAGAGACAATAACAACCTATTTTTCAAGTAGATGAAGAGTTAGGGGCCACCAAACTCTACAATTCTATTATTAGAATTAGTATAAAGAGAAGAAGAGGGGATGAAAGGAAATTAAAATAAAATGTTTAAACTACAAAGGCCTGGGACTGAGACTGCAAAGAAAACAAGAGCAGGCATGCTCGAGTCCGTCTTGAAACTATGTCACCCAGTCTTGAAGATAAAGGAAGGAATGCAGGAACTGGTTCAGACTATGTTGGCTGACTCACTGACCATCTGGCAGCCCTGCACCTCCTGATTGCCCTCCCCCTCCCCTTTCTATAGAGAGCATATTTAAAAGCTTAAACATTAACCAGATGCATTGTCGACTTAGATAAGCCCCGGGCTTTAGAATCTTTATATGCCCCGACCTGCACATACTACTCTGCTGACTCATAATCATGTTGCTGATGTGTGAATGGGCCAATCGTGTATAACCGTGCCAAATCGTCCTAGCTCCTAACTGCTACCCTATAAAAACCCCGAGTTTTTGAATCGCAGGGCCATTCCTCTGTCTCCTGCATGAGATACATATCGACCCAGTGCTCCGCCATAAAAGTTGCCTTGTAATTTTGCAACAAGAACGTCTCTCATGTTTCTATTGGTGACCCCGAATCAGGAGACTTTAGTGGGGGCTCCTTCTTGGTGTCCTACACCTCTATTCTGATGCTATCCCTAATAACCCTCAATGTATTGTCACAATATTACAGTCAATAATTCAGGCTGAGACTTTCTGATAAACCAGAGGTCACAGAGGCTTTTAGAACTCCAGGTGATCTGGTTGCTCTCTTACACACTCTTGGTGGTTACCATATTATTCACACAATCCCTCCTTCACTCCTCATCACCAAATCCCCAACTCTAAGTTAAACGGGGACTCCATGATAGACCCAAAGATACTAGGCACCAGAACTGCAGGTAGGCCATTGACCAAAATTCCCTACAATCTAACTGTCCCACAACAATATTACTCCAGTACTCCATTTCTTGTCACATTTTGACAACTTCCAACTCAGGTGGATATTAGAGGTTTTCTGTTGTTGTTTTAAATTTATTTATTTTTCATCTTTAATCCTGTCTTACAGTCTAGAATTCATCGCCCTCCTGATCACTCCTGATTTCATACCTCCTTCTTCCACTCCACACCTCAAGAGGATGTATTCAACACCCCACCAACACTCCATTAGACGTTACCACTTTATGGGGAATCACATCTCTTGAGGGTTAGGTGCAGCTTCTCTTACTGAGTCCAGACCCATCAGTCCTCTTCTCTATATGTGTTGGGAGGCACATATCAGCAGGTTTATGCAGCCTGGTTGGTACAGGTTACTTGAGATTGCTGCTCTTCCTATATGGTCATCCTCCTCCTTGGCTACTTCCACCTTTTCTCTAATACAGCCACAGGGTTCACTATCTTCTGTTTATTGGGTGATTTTAAATATCTGCATTTGACTCTTTCAGGTTCTTGTTTGGCATTTCAGGGAGCAGTCATGATAGGTCCCTATTTGTAAGCACATCATAGTGTTAGTAATAGTGTCAAGCCTTGGGGCCTCCCCCTGAGCTTGAACATATTTGGGCCTGTCACTGGACTTCCTTTTCCTTAGGCTCTTATCCACTTTTCTCCCTGAATTTCTCTCATTCAGGAATAATTCTGGGTCTGAGCTTTTGATTTCAGGATGGCAACTCCATCACTTCAACTTTTCTATTCAAAGTGGATATTATAACTTTCTTCTCCCCACTGTAGGGCATGTCATCTAGGGTCCCTCCCTTTGAGTCCCGAAAGTCTCTCACCCCCCCCCCCAGGTCTCTTTTCCATTCTGGAGGGTCCCCCATCTCTTACCTTCTGAGGTTGCTTGTTTCCAATCTTTCCGCTGGCCCCTCTGGGTTACAGTCCTTTTTCCTCACCCAATACCAGATCTGATTCCCCTCTCCCCCGCATCCACTGTCCATGTTCCCTCATAGGTCCCTTCTTCCCTCCCCTCTTAAGGTTGCATTCTTCTCCCTCCATAATGGGATTGAGGCATCTTCACATGGGCCCTTCAAATTTTAATTTCTTGAGTTCTGTGGATTGAATCTTGGGCATTCTGTAATTTTTTGGCTAATATCTACATATTAGCGAGTACATACCATGCATGTTATTTGGATCTGAGTTACCTCACTCAGGGTGATAATTTTTACTTCTAACCATATTTCTGCAAAACTCATGATATCTTCACTCTTAATAGCTGTGTAGTATTCATTGTGTAAATGAACAACATTTTCTGTATATGTTCTTCTGTTGACGGACATTTTTTTTTCCAGATTCTGATTATCACAAATAAGACAGCTATCAGCAGAGTGGAATACATGCCCCTGTTTTCTGACCTTAAATAAGTGTGATGCGAATTATTCCATTGTTTCATTAGGTTTAGAAGTTTTGTCTTTCTTGCTTGTATGAGCTACATTAAATTTGGTGTAATACTGTCTTCCTATTTCTATTCATACCTTCATGTCACAGGTTTTTCCCTATCCAATTACATTAGCATAGAAGAGTTCTGGAATTGGTTCTGGAAAAGGAATGCAGAGCTAAATGTTGCATAGACAGTGAATGTCTCAGGTTAGGAGGAGAAGGAAGATAGTTGTGGCTTTGAAACCGCATGGCATTTACCAGCCACAAGTAGCTATCACAAGATTGGGAAAAAAATGTGATAAGCTTTCTTATCAATTGGCTCTGATATCATTGTATTGGCATTTTGTAAATTGTGATTTTATTTATCCATAAATCTGATTAGTTAATTAACGTTTAAGAGTCTTTATTTTACCGGGTTATTGTGTATTGTGATATGCAACAATGAGGGTTGTAGTTCCACTTAGTAATTGGAATGTGGGATAACATTAGGATAAAAGCTAGAGTAAAGTACATATCCAAGTGAAGGCATCACTCTGCCATTTGAGTAGATTATCTCAGATATATTCCATATATTTCCAGGATGCATACAACACCACTTTTAGAACTTTGCCTTACTCAGTCATTTGTAATTAAAATGAATATAATATTCTTTATCCTGCTTTATGAGGTAAAATTTCAGGGTGAAAATAAGGAAAATGAGTAGGTAATTATATAGTTCTTTCTGTACATACATAGAAAAACATAGTGAAACCTACTCATGGACATAGAATTACACACAGTCAAGATATAAACAATGACAGCCATGCACACAAACACTCAAGCTCACATAGATTTCATGCCTCAGGTAATCAGAGGACATCACTCTGGATTCTTAGTAAATAACCTTTTTGCTTTGTGAAGAACTGTCATATATCAACTGGATGTATATCTTTCCCTAAAGAAACCTACAAAGTAAACCTTATGATTGTTGAAATTTTGGTTAGTATCCATGTAAAGATACCACTCTTTCTATGGTTTTGAATGTGTAGCACACATATTCAGGGATCCCCTCTTGCCAACAAAAGGTCTTAACAATAATGGACATGATCTGACTTCCCACAAGAGCAGACTATGTAAATCCCATGACTTATCACATGCTACTGAACTGGTTTTCCTTCATTGTAATTCTCTCACCTCTCACAGGAGAAATGACAAATACCTTAACTAGAATAAATGATTCTGTACTTGTATTCTTGGACTCTATCCTATGTAAACCTGGGATCTTGTTGAGTGCTATGTCTGTATGTTATTTCCATCATAGGCCTACATTTACTTCTTTTTAAAATTTGAAGAGATTTAGTAGTATTCTATGTTTACTAAATAAACAGATCACTGTGGAATGCACCTTGGACTTCTTTTTGGCTTTGCTTTCTCACTAAGTTACAAATAAATAATGAAAGTCCCCTTTTCATTTTGTGGAAATTCTGAAACCAACAACATGATGGATAGCAGTTCTCCAGGGACTTCCGAACAGGCTGTTGTGAAATCCCACAGAATCTAAAAATAAACCATTTATTTTAGGAAGCAAGATTTTATTTCTTCCTTGACCAAGTGAGCATTGAGTAGATTGTTGTTTAGTTTCCATTACTATGTAGGCTTTGTTTTGATCCTCTTGTCCTTGAAGTCCAGATTTAATTTATGTTGGTTTAATAGGATACAGTGTTTTGTTTCAGTTTTCAATTGTGTTGAGGCTTATTGTGTTTCCTAGTATTTGGAGAGTTTTGCAGAATGTTGCATGAAGTGTAGAGAAGATGGTATAATATTTTGTGTTTGAGTAAAATGTTCTTAAGATATCTGTTAGTTCCATTTGATGCACAACCTCAGTTTCATTGTTTCTCTGTTTAATTTCTGGGTCAACAACCTGTCAGTTGTAGATAGTGGAGTACTGAAGACTCCTACTACTTTTGTTTGAAGTTTGATGAGCGTTTTAATCTTTATTAATATGTTGTTTATGAAAGTGATTACATTTTACTTGACGCATAGTTGTTCAGAAATAAGATGCTATATTGGAAATTTTTCTCTTGATGCGTATGAAATCTCTTTTCATGTCTCTATTAATAAATTTTGGTTGAAAGTTTATTTTATAATAAATTAGAATGGCTACTTCACCATGGTTCTTGACTGCATTTTGGTGTAAAATCTTCTTCCAGGCCTTTACTTTGAATTAATGGGTATCTCTGTTACTGTTTTGGTTTTCATGTATGCAGCTGGATGGTTTCTATTAATGCATCCACTGTGTTAACTTTTTTTTTTTTTTTTTTCATTTGAGAATAGTGACTAAAGATGTAGAGAGCTGTTAAGGACCAGTGATTTTTAATTCCTGCTATTTTGATGTTGTTTTGTTGTTGTTGTTGTTGTTGTGGTGGTGGTGGTGGTGGTGCTGGTGGTGGTGGTGGTGGTGGTGATGGTGATGTTGTGTGTGTGTGTGTGTGTGTGTGTACTTTTGTATTTCCTGATGTAGAATTACCTTTTACTTGTGTTTTATGTTTTCTGGGGTGTAGTTACTCTACTTGTGTTGGAGTTTTCCTTATTGTATGCCCTCTAGGTCTGCATTAGTCAAACTATATTGTTAATTTGGTTTTGTTATGTAATATCTTTTTTTCACATTTTTGTGGTGATTAATTATTTTGCTGTGCATAGGAGTGTATGGTGGTATTTGTAAATGCTTATAGCCTATTAGACATAGGCCCAAGCATTTCTGGATTTTAAAACTCTCTTTTGAGAAGTGTTGTGTAAATATAATAGGTCTGAATTTATATGTTATTTAGTCTTTTTCTCCTGTGGCTTTTAATACTCTATCCCTGTTCTGTGTATTTAGTGTTTTGACAATTTTTCTATGAATATATTGATGATATTTTCTGGTCCTCTGATTTAGAAGTCTTCTTATCTATTCAGATTATTCTGAAGTTTGGTTTTTTCATAATCTCCCAAATTTCCTAGATATTTTGTAAAAGACTTTTTGGCTTTAGCATTTTCTTTAACAGATGTGTTACTTTCTTATACTGTGTATACTATCCATGTGAATCTTTCATCTATCTCTTTTATTTTGTTGGGTATTCTTGTTTCTGTATTTCCTTTTCTCTTTCCTATGTTTTCCTTCTTCAGGATTGCATCAGATCGTATTCTTTATTGCTTCTATTTTCATTTTTTAGGTCTTGTAGAGTTTTAATCATTAATTCACCTGTTTGATTGTACTTTTAAGTATTTCTTTTTGTTTGTTAATTTCTTTTCCTTGTTAATGGTCTCTACATGACTGGTTGTACTTTGCCATAATTTTTTAATCGTTTTATTAGTTTCTTTTTTAAGGGTTATATCATCGTTCTAATATTATAATTAAGGTATTTTTTGTGTTATTCATGTGTTTTAGCAATTACAGGGCTTGCTGTTATATGACAACTGAGTTCTTGTTTTGACATACTGAATTGATCTTGAGCCTTTTAATAGTTACTAGTTTTGGACTGCCTAGTAAACCCACATGGTATTGTGGGAAATATTAAAAAATAAGCCCACCATCCCTCTGAAAGGCTTGATTACACTCCTGTGCTCCTGCCACCATCAACTCTCTCCATATAGTCCCCACATCATCTGGCTCAGTTGTTCCGGGAGCAGCTAGTACTTCCTCAGCTATGACTCCATGTAGTCTATGATCCCACATTTCAGTAACTAAATAGAACCACCATCCTAGCAATTGCATATAACAATACAAGGTAACTCGGTAAAATCAAGACTCTTAAGGCTTAAATAACCAATCAGACATGTATCAATAAAAATCACAGTTTAGAGGATGACAATACAATAATATCAGAGCTAATTAGTAATGATAAAAAAACTTTACCCCAGTATTTCTAACCTTGTGAAATCTTAGCTTCTTGTGGCTGGTAAATGCTACGTGGGTTCATGTCCACATCCATCTTACTTTTCCTCCTACCCTTAAATGATCCATGTCTCTTCAACACCTAGCTCTGCCTCCCTTTTCCCAGTCCAATCACAGACCTTCTCTGCAATAAAGTAATTGGGCGGGGAAAATCCTTCAGATCATATTAAAAAAAACAGTTATAAAAGGAATAGTTCTAATCCTTGCAGTTATAAAATTTTGTAAAAGTAGAAGAAATTTATACCAATGAAACCCTTGATTTTGCATCTAAAAAAACTATATACAATCTAATTAATTATGACTTTATACCCAAGGAGATAAAGGGGTCTGCAACCCTGTAGGTTATGAACAATATCAACTAACCAGTACCCCAGGAGCTCATGTCTCTAGATGCATATGTATCAGAAGATGGCCTAGTCAGCCATCGCTGGGAAGAGAGGCCTCTTGGTCTTGCATACTTTATATGCCTCAATACGGGGGAATGCCAGGGCCAAGAAGTAGGAGAGGGTGGGTAGGGGAGTGTGGTGGGGAGGGTATAGGGGACTTTTAGAATAGCATTCAAAATATAAATGAAGAAAATACCTAATTAAGTAAATCAATGAAAAAAAAAAAAGAAATTATGACTTTAGCTTAGTAACAAGGAGATTTCTACCAAATGAGGTCCTGACTATGCAATCAATTCTAGCTATGCCACTCTGTTCCAGTATGATCATTCCTCTATTCCCTAGAAAGATAGCCTATTAATAACCATCTCCAGCCCCAAAGCCCAGGGAACTGTCTAGATGGCTCTTCATATATTCTTCAAGCTGATTATGGGCATTGAGAAATTATGAAGGGGAGGGGAATGTTAGAGAAAATAGGATTGGTACTCTCTGATCTCCATGTCTCGAGTGGATCTGACTGAAGTACAGGACATCAGGAGTTCAAGCAGGTCTCAATAGAATATCCCCCAGGGCTGAATATTATGCAATATATAAATCCCAAAACTAAATTTTAGTATCATCAAGACATATATTTTGTTTGATTTTCTGTGACCTAGTCCTCTGGAAGCCTCTTTTCATTATATTTTATTCATGTAAATCTGGAAAGTGTAAATCACTTTGACCATAGACATAGAGAAAAAATCTTTTCCCCAAATCAGCATATCCTTGAGCCAGTAATCAGAAAATCCTTTATTTAGACCTCTCTCTCACAGGAATAATATAAACACAAAACACAAAATTATACCCAGTTTGAAAATCAAAACAATCCAAAACAAATGAAGTAAAATAAGATACGGTAGGTCCCGATACTAGGCATTTCCTATCTTGAGAAGCAGGAAAACACACTCAAGATTCCCGTTGAGCCCATGTTATCAGAATATGAGCTTTCTGTGGCTTCTTAAACATCTATCCCATCTTTCCATTTGGCTCTTGGCCAGAGCCACAGACATTGTATTAATACCTGTATAATATCTGTCTATTGAACTCAGTACCTGGAGCCACAGACATTGATAATTAATTCCTATTCAAAGCAGGCAATGATTATCACTGCACTCTCTACACTGGAGTCCGTGACTAATATTCCCTATCTAATTCTGAAATGTAGGTGATATTTACTATGTGATTCAGGCAGAATCTGAATATAAATTTATCCTAAAAGCAAAAAATCTTAATTTTAAATTCACAATTTAATCCCACAGCCTGTTTCCTTAGCTCTGATAGCAGTCTATTTGTTTTAACTCTAGCAGTTGAACTCATGTGACTCCCTTTTATCACTACCCAGTTACTCACTTATGGAGTACTACTCAGCTATTAAAAACAGTGAATTTGTGAAATTCATGGACATATGGATGTATCTTAAGGATATCATCCTTAGTGAGGTAAGCCAATCCCAAAAGAACACACATAATATGCACTCACTGATAAGTGGATATTAGCCCAGAAACTTAGAATACCCAAGATACAATTTGAAAATCACAAAAAAATCAAGAAGAGGTAAGACCAATTTGTGGATACTTCAACCCTCTTTAGAATAGGGAACAAAATACCCATGGAAGGAGTTACAGAGACAAAGTTTGGAGCTAAGATGAAAGGATGGACTATCCAGAGACTACCCCACATGGGGAACCATCCCATAATCAGCCACCAAACACATACACTATTGTATATGAGAGCAAATTATTGCTGAAGGGACCCTGATATTGCTGTCTCCTGTGAGGCTTTGCCAGTGCCTGGCAAATACAGAAGTAGATGCTCATAGTCATCTATAAGTTGGAACACAGGGCCCCCAATAGAGAAGCTAGAGTAAGCACCAAAGGAGCTTAAGGGGTCTCAACCCTATAGGTGGAACAACAATATGAACTAACCAATACCCGCACAGCTTGTGTCTCTAGCTGCATGTGTATCAGAAGATGGCCTAGTCAGCCATCACTGGGTAGATAGGCCCTTGGTATTGCAAACTTTATATGCACCAGTACAGAGCAAGGCCAGGACCGAGAAGTGGGAGTGGGTGGGTAGTGGAGCAGGTCAGAGGATGGTATAGGGAACATTTGGGATAGCATTTGAAATGTAAATGAAAAAACATCTAATAAAAAAATAAAATAAAAACATTTTAGCACATCTGGGGATAAAAAGCAAACAAACAAACAAAACAACAAACAAACAAACAACAACAACAGAACCCAAAAAACAAAATAAGTCTTAGCTCTGCCTCCCTTTTCCCTGTCCAATTAAAGACCTCCTCTCCACTAATGTAATTGAACTGTGAAAATTATGTGACAATATGGCCAGGAGTCCTGCTCTCCTGGATGGCAGCAGACTTCCAGAGTTGCAAGCAAGCTCCGGACCAGGATCTTGGTAGTGCCATGCTGGAATTGCAGGTAGAGATGTGAACTAGAAGATGTACCATGGAGGGGACATAGCAGATATCCTGGCTATTTTAAACAAATTGCTCTTTGTATTTTTAAATAGACATGCTTTGTGATTATCAAAAATTATTCCAATTATGGATCTTTTGATGTTTTGTTCTATTTCCACAGCATATATCTGAAGTATACCATGTTGAAAGAAGGGTGGGTGAGGAAGTATGTAGTTCATATGCATGGTTGATGTGAAGGTTTATTCAAGAGATTAGAAATAAAAGAACTAAATGCATTTGGAACCACACAGACTGAACACAGTGATATAGGGAAGGAGAAAGTGGAAGAGAAAACAAACAGATGCCAAGAGGCCAGGAGCAAGCCAGGAATCCATGTGTCCAAGAAACCACAAGGACATGATGTGTGGGATTATATACAGATTAGAGTCTGAAGGAAGGAAAGTGAAACTCAGGGACTAGAACAGTTTAGGGTGGTATGTGCGGCGAAAAGTGCTGAGGATTAAGGATTAAGGATTCTGTAGCTGTTACAGGGTAACAAATGTAACAGTGTTTATGAATAACTGGTGGTCTGTGGGGCAATGGGCTAAACACAGACAGCTTGGTTTCCAGTTGAGGCTAGAACTTAAACCCTTGGACCTGGTGGTGATAATTCACCTACATGGGATGGCATGCATTAGACCATGTCTCCTGGACCTCTGTCTCCTTTCCAAGTTACCACCCACACAGTCCCCATAGGAGAGGCCTAACTATTAGCCATGTAGGAACAGCACCAAGCCTTCCTACATGCAAATAAGTTTTTCCCAAAGTCTCAGTCCAAACCAATGAGAGATGCCTGATGTCAACCCTTCAATCACCCCCAGAACTGTATATAAATCCTTACGAGTCTGGGGCTCCTCACAAAGAAAGCTACCCCACATCTCAGCCATCCCTGCTAATGTTCCTCTGTTAGCAATAGACATAAAATAATGCTTTTCCCATCCCCCTCCACCCCTGAGATTGTAAACGCTTTGCATTCTTGGTACCCCCATTAAGAACTCTGGCCCAGCCTCATGATATTAATGGTCTGCTCTCCCGCAGGGAATGGCTAATAGTTCAATCATTTGTCAGGAGGCTGTTGTCACTGCATTAATAACCTATTTAGACTAAGGACTCAATATCTATCATTACATGGATGATATTTAAGTTTGGGGAGACTCTTCTACCTCGCCATCTGAACTTAAGGAGCAGCTAATAACCTCCCTATCTGCCCTAGTATTCAAAACAGCCCCTCACAAAACCCAACTTATTCCAACCATTGCATTTTTATGAACAGAGATTTCCCTTACTTCAATATGTCACCTCAAACCCACCATTTCCTTCTCTCAAAAATTAACTCTTGCCTCCCTCCAGATCTTTCTGGGCAACCTCAGTTGGCCTTATCCCTAGCTCCCCCTTCCTATAAGCACCCTTCAACCCCTCTTTAACCTCCTGAAAGGAGAAAAAAGTCTGTCCTCCCTGAGAACACTGTCCCCCAAGATAGTCCGTGTTCTAAATTCAGTCAATGCAGCCCTAAAAGATAAGGAATTTCCTAGGTATTACCCAACAAAACCTATACCACTCCTCATCTTTAACTCCTCCCCTGACCCATCCAGCATTTCCAGTTATTCAAGGGTCTCGAGGGGACCTTCTCCTAAGAACCAAATGGGGGGAGTGAGAGATGAGAACTAAGTGCTATGAAGGACAAAAGGAAGCACTCTGATTAGCATCAAGGTCTCACTATATTCAACAAAGCTCAAGGCTTAAATGGACAAGTAAAAGGGGAATTACTTCTCAGCAGGAGGAATGGGACAATGGAAATGCACAAGCAAAGGAGGAGGTACTTCTCAGTAGGAGGGATGGGCCAGCTGAATTTTTTTTTTTTTTTTTTGTGGACTACACAGGAAACAGGAACTTGGTGGTATCAGGGTACATCTTGTGGTCAGGACATCTGGCGCTGACTTAGGGCTGGAAAAATCTGTGGTTGTTCTCAGAGCTGTGCATCTGTGGCCCGCTTTTGATCCCCTTTTCTTCTCTGGGGCGAGGGAGGCCCAATTCAGAGATCAAGACAATATAGTTGTTAATAGCTCCCAACACTCCCGTATGCTTTTGGGGCACCTTTACCAACATCAGGGCGTCCTGGAATGGCTCCACACCCTGATGGATGGCAAACCCCAAATTTTAAATGAGGTAGATGCCATCAGTAGAATAATTTTAAATTACAGGGATGGAGCCCTGCAAAACCTACAAAAAGAACCCGACCTTGTCATCCCCTTCTCCCTCTCTGATATTCAGTGGCTAAACAAAAATCACTCCTGCTTGGCTATCAACTTAATAGGATTCCAAGGACAAATTGGCAACCATTATCCTGACGAGAAGTGGGCCTCTGCCCTCCCTCTGTTGCAATGGCTACCCCCAAAATATTCTCAAAAGGGTCCATAGCAGGAGCCCCGTCAATATTTACTGAATAGGGAAAGAGGGAGGCTCCTCCGATTCAAAGAGCTACCCAGTCACTCCCCCCAATATAAAGAAATACATATCATCTATTTATCCCTACAAGAAGTCGAGGTCCCCCTTCAGCTCTTTTCAGACAGTGTATATGACGTCAATTTTCTCCCCTGGTTGTCAAGATCCTTCATCAAACTAGATGTGAGAATTATTCCTTCGTCTGAGCCTTTTGTTCCAAGAGCTGTATGTAACACTTGGAAAGAGATCTTTTCTCCTGTAGAGCCACCTGAGGTCCCACTGCACGTCTCACTGGATTGTTGGATTTTCAGCCCAGCCTGATCCAACTCAGTTCAGAGAGGCTCTGAGTTACTGAGTTACATGGAAGGTGTGGCAGAGACTTTGTCTCCCTGCTTACACTCACTTCCCTTTGCTGGAAAATCTCTGAAAGCCAGGCCCACAGTGCCCAGCATCCACTTTATTTTATATAAATAAGGATCAGAGTGCCATCCTTACTATAGACAAATAGGCCATTTGTCCTAAGTTTGAGACTTAACACATTTAATTTCTGAATACAAGGATGGATTCTTGGAAGTCAGCTCTAAGTTAAATGATGTTGACATTATCTTGCTGGATAGTTATAGGAGAGTTGTGTACTTTTCTAGCAGCCCAAAGTCAGTTTGAAGTCATGGCATTTCAAATAATCATTGTTCCTAAAGCCTGATCTCTGTTCAGATGAGTGCATACCTGCAGTCGAGGAGTGCAGTCCCATTTTTTTAAGGTAACAAATTCCTAAGGAGAATATTATGGCAGGACACGAAGCATTCATTGATGGATCTCACAAACGCAGGAATTGCTTCTTTATAGAAATAATTTTAATATTAGTATTTAGTTCTTTTATTGTTCAGAATAGTTTTCACTATACTAGAATTTTTTTGTTGCACATGAAGTGGTGATGTTCTCTTTCAAAGTCTATAAAAAAATACCTTGAAATTTTGATGAGGATTCCATTTTATCAGTAAATTGATTTTGGCAAGATGGATACTTTCACTATGATAATCCTATCAATACATGAGCATGGGAGATCCTTTCCTCTTTTGGTATGCTCCTTATAAGATTGCTTTCTTCAGGGACACAAAGTTGTTGTCAAATGGACCTTTTAACAGCTTGGATAAAGTTACAAGATATTTTATAATATTTGTGCCTATTAGTGAAGTGTATTGTTTTCCTACCTTCATTTTTGGCCTATTTATCAATTCGATAAAAGAAGGCTACTGATTTTGAGGTAATTTTTGTTTAGCCACTTCTCTGAAATAGCCAGCCATACGAGTGCAATGGTAGAATGTTGATGGTCATTTATGTATATTAACATATAATTCATGAATAATGTTACCTTTAATTCTTCCTTGCCAATTTGAATCTCCTTCATCACTTTTTATCGTGTAATTGCTCTAGTTAGAACAGCTAGTACTATCTTACATTGAGACAGAGAGAGGGGGCAGTGTTTTCTTGTCCCTGATTTTAGAGGGACTGTTTCAAGTTTCTGTCCATTAACCTTATGTTGGCTCTTGGCTTACTCTATATTGCTTTTGTTATGTTTATATATATGCCTTGAATTTCTGATTTAAGTCTTTAATATGAAGGGGTATTGTGTTTTGACAAAGGCTTTGTCAGCATTCAAGAATGCGATATGTTTATTTACATGGACAATCCAATCCCCAACCACATGTGTCCTCTAAACTGCTTCAGCCTCTTGAGGTTATGAATCCACCTGTGAATGAATACAGACCTGGAAGTCCTATACAGTATGTGTGTTGGAGAACTCATATGAGATGGTATGTGCTGTCTATTTGGTGTTCCAGTGTCTGAGAGATCTCAGATGTCCAGATTAATTGTGACTGCTGATCCTCACAGGATCAACCTTCTCCTGAGCTTCTTTCAGCCTTCCCTAATTCAACAACAGGGGTCAGCTGCTTCTGTCCATTGATTGGGTGCAAATATCTGCATCTGACTCTTCCAGCTGCTTGTTAGGATTTTTGGAGGACAGTCACAATAGGTCCCTTATTGTGAGTGCTCCGTAGCCTCAGTAATAGTATCAGGCCTTTGGACACCCCCTTGAGCTGGAACTCACTTTGGGCCTATTGCTGGAACTTTTTTTCTTTAGGCTCTTATTCATTTCCATCACTGCAGTTCTTTCAGATAGGAACCATTATGGGTCAAATGTGGGAATGGGACAGCCACCCCATCCCTTACTTGATGTTCTGTCTTCCTTCTGGAGGTGGATTCTATAAGTTCCCTCTCTCTCCTGTCAGGCATTTCATCTAAGGTCCCTTACTTTGAGTCTTGGAGGTTTCTCACCTGCCAGGTCTCTGGTGCATTCTGTGGGGTCACCTCAACCTCCTATTTTCTGAGGTTGCCTGTTCATATTCTTTCTGCTGGCTCTCAGGTCTTCAGTCCTTTTCCCTCATCCAAATCCAGATAAGGTTTCCATTTCTCTCCAACTCCCTCCAACCCCATCCACTTTCCTTTGCAACTCTCTTCCTCCCTTCCGACTTGTGATTGCTTTCTTCTTTTCCCAAGTGGGAATGAGTTGTCCTCACTTGGGCACTTCAGCTTCTTGACCTTTTCAGTTCTGTGGACAGTATCGTCAGTATTCTGAATGTTTTGTTGTTGTTGTTGTTTGTTTGTTTTCTGGCTAATATCCTTTTATTTGTGAGTACATACCATGCATGTCCTTTCGGGTCTGAGTTACCCCACTCAGGATATTTTCTTATTCCATTCATGTGCCTGCAAATCTCAGGATGTCCTCATTTTTAATAGCTGACTAGTATCCCATTGTGTAAATGAACCACATTTACTGTATGCATTCTTCTGTTACTGGACATCTAGGTTGTTTCCAGATTCTGTCTATAACAAAGAAGGACACTATAACATAGTGGCACTCATACCCCTATGGAATGTTGGAGAATCTTTTTAGGTATATTTCCAAGAGTGGAACAGCTGGGTCTACAATTTGCAATTTTCTGATGAACCTGCAGACTGATTTCCAGAGTGTTTATACCAGTTTGCAATCCCACCAGCAATGGAGGAATGTTCCTATTTCTCCACATACTCACCAGCATCTGCTGTCACCTGAAGTTTGATCTTAGCTATTCTGATTGGTGTATGGTGGAATCTTAGGGAAGTTTGGGTTTTTCATTTCTCTGATCAATAGGGACTTTGAACATTTCTTTAGGTGCTTCTCTGCCATTCGAGATTCCTCTGTTGTGAATCCTGGTTTCATTGCTATTCCCCATTTTTGATTGGACTATTTGGATATTTTGTGGTTTACTTCTTGGGTTCTTTATATATTGTGAATATTAGCCCTCTATTGGATGTGGTGTTAGTGAAGATGTTTTACCAATCTATAAGTTGCTGATTTGTCTTATTGAATATGCCCATTGCTTTGCAGAAGCTTTCCAGTTTCATGAGGTAACATTTTTTCAATTCTTGGTCTTAGCTACTGAACCTTTGGAGTTTTGTTTAGGAAATTCCCCCTGTGCCAATGAGGACAAGGCTTTTTCTCACTTTCTCTCCCATTAATTTCTTCTGTTATGTTGAGGTTCTTGATCCACTAGACTTGAGCTTAGTGCAAGGTGACAAATATGGGTCTATTTTAATTCACTCAGCCAGTTAGACCAGTACCATATTGGAAGAAGCTTTCCTTTTTCCATTGTATATTTTTGGCTTCTTTGTTAAAGATCAAGTGTGCATGTATGGTTTTATTTATGGGTCATAAATTTTGTTCCATTGATCAATGTTTCTGTATCTTTACTAATACCATGCAATATTTTATCACTATTGCAGAAGTGCAGCTTGAGGTCAGGAATGCTGATTCTCCCATCTGATATTTTATTTTTTTTATTAGATATTTTCTTCATTTAAATTCCAAAGGATATTCTCATTCTTGGTTCCCCCACCTCAAAAACCACCCCTTGCTTCCCCACTATCTCTGCTCACCAACCCACCTACTCCCACTTCCTGTTCTTGGCATTCTCCGTTTAGACCGAGGCATAGAGCCTTTACAGTACCAAGAGTATTTCCTCCCATTGATGACTGACTAGGCCATCTTCTGCTACATATGTATGTAGCTGGAGACCTGAGTTCCACCATGTGTACACTTTAGTTGTTGGTTTGGTGTCTAGGAGATCTGCGGGTACTGGTTTGTTCATATTATTGTTCCTCCTATGGGGTTGCTAACCCCTTCAGCTCCTTAGTCCCCATGTCAAGCACCTTCATTGTGGAACCATGTACTCAGTAGAATGGTAGGACTTAGGATCCACCTCTGTTTTAGTCAGGCACTGACAGATCCTCTCAGGGGACAGCTATATCAGGCTCCTGTCAGCAAGCTCTTATTGGCATCCACAAAAGTGTGTGGGTTTGGTGATTTTATATGGGATGGATTCTCTGGTGATGCAGTCTCTGGATGCTCATTCTTCCAGTCTCTGCTCCACACTTGGTCCTTGTAACTCTTTCAATTGGTATTTTGTTACCCCTTCTAAAGAGAATTAAAGTATCCTAAAGTTGGTATCCCTTCTTCTTGTGTTTCATGTGGTTTACGAATTATATCTTGGGTATTCTAAGGTTCTGGGCAAATATCCACTTATCGCTGAGTGTGCACAATGTGTGTTCTTTTGTGATTGGCTTACCTCACTCAGCATGATAGTATCTAGTTCCAAACGTTTCCCTAAAAATTTCATAAATTTTTGTTTTAATAGTTGATTAGTACTCCATTGTGTAAATAGACCAAATTTTCTGTATCCATTCCTTTACTGAGGAACATCTGTTTTTTGTTTTTGTTTTTTTCCAACTTCTGGATATTAAAATAAGGCTGCTATGAAAATACTGGAACATGTGTCCTCATTACAAAGTGGAGCATCTTCTGGTTATATGCCCAGGAGTGGTATTGCTGGATCAGTTTTCTGAGGAAACACCAAAATGATTTCCGAAGATGTTGTACAAGCTCACCATCCCACCAGCAATGGAGAAGTGTTCCTCTTTCTCCACATCCTTGCCAGCATCTGCTGTCACCTGAGTTTTTATCTTAGCCAATCTGAGTGGTGTGAGATAGAATCTCGTAATTGTTTTAATTTGCATTTCTCTGATGACTAAGGATATTGAACATTTTTTAGGTGCTTCTTGGACATTTGATATTCTTCTGTGGAGAATTATTTGTTTAGCTCTACACTCCTTTTTAGTGGGGTTATTTTGTTCTTTGAAGTCTACCTTCCTCAGTTCTTTGTATATATTCGATATTAGCCCTCTGTCGGATGTAGAATTGGTAAAGATATTTTTTCCAATCTGTTGGTTGCCTATTTTACTTATTGACACTGTCCTTTTCCTTACAAAAGTGTTGCAATATTATGATGTCCCTTTTGACAATACTTTATGTTACAGCACAAGCCAGTTGTTCAGTTCAGGAATTTTCCACCTATGCCCATATGTTCCAGATTCTTCCCACTTTCTCCTCTGTAAGTCTCACTGTATCTGGTTTTATGTGGATGTCCTTGATCCAGTTGGACTTGAACTTTGTGGCAGGTGGTAAGAATTTGCAATTCTTCAACTTCCTTACTGCCAGTTGAACCAGCACCATTTGTTGAAAATGCTGCCTTTATTCCACAGAAAGGTTTATCTACTTTGTCAAAGAACCAGTGAACATACATGTTTGAGTTCATTTCTGGGTTTTCAATTCTATACCATTTATCTACCTGCCTTTCACTATACCAGTAC
The DNA here is from genome assembly GCF_978045245.1 of Mus caroli. NCBI lineage: Eukaryota > Metazoa > Chordata > Mammalia > Rodentia > Muridae > Mus > Mus caroli. The sequence continues at coordinate 5,685,594 of NW_028227277.1, read as the reverse complement.
CATGTGGTTTTTCTCACAATTGCTCTGTAGTTCAGCTTGAGTCAGGGATTGCGATTCTACCCAAAGTTTATTATTGAAGAGAATAGTTTTCAATATCCTAAGATTTTTGTTATTCCAGATGAATTTGCAAATTGCCCTTTCTAACTCTGTGAAGTATTGAATGGAATTTTTTTATGGGAATTGCATTGAATCTATATATTGTTTTCAGCAAAATGGTCATTTTTACTATATTAGTCCCGCCAATCCATGAGCATGGGACATCTTTCCATCTTCAGAGATATTCTTTGATTTATTTCTTCAGAGACTTTAAGATTTTATCATACAGAACTTTCACTTGCTTAAGTAGAGTCACACAAAAGTATATTATCTTATTTGTGACTATTGTAAAGGGAGCTGTTTCCCTAATTTCTTTCTCAGCCTATTATCCTTTGTGTAGAGGAAGGCCACTGATTTGGTTGAGTTAATTTTATTTCCCCCTAATTTGATGAAGTTGTTTATCAGGTTTAGGAGTTCTCTAGTGGAATTTTTAGGGTTAATTAAGTATACTATTATAGCATCTGTAAATGGTAATAGTTTAAATTCTTCCTTTCCAATTTGTATCCCTTTGATTTCCTCTTGTTGTCTAGTTGCTCTGGATAGGACTACAAGTATCATATTGAATAGGTAGGGAGAGAGTGGACAACCTTGTCTATTCCCTGATATTAATGGGATTGCTTCAAATTTCTCTCCATTTAGTTTGATGTTAGCACCTGTTTTGCTGTATATTGCTTTTACTATGTTTAGATATGGGCCTTGAATTCCTGGTATTTACAAGAATTTTATCATGAAGGGGTGTTGGATTTTGTCAAATGCTTTCTCAGCATCTAATGAGATGATCATTAGGTTTGTCTTTAAGTTTGGTCATATAGTGTATTGCATTGATGGATTTCCATATATTGAACCATCCCTGAATCCCTGTGATGAAGCCTACTTGATCATGTTGGATGACCTTTTTGATGTGTTCCTGGATTCGGTTTGGAATAATTTTATTATTTTTGCATCGTTATTCATAAGGGAAATTGGTCTGAAATCCTCTTTGTTTTTTGGGTCATTTTGTGATTTAGATGACAGAGTAAAGGTGGCTTCAAAGAATGAATTGGGTAGAGTGTCTTCTGTTTCTATTAATGAAATAGTTTGATGAGTATTGGTATTATGTGTTCTTTGAGTGTCTAATAGAACTCTGCCCTAAACCCATCTAGTCCTGGGCTTTTTTTGTTTTTGAAACGATTAATGACTATTTCTATTTCTTTAAGGAAAATGGGACTGTTTAGATTATTTATATGCTCTTGATTTAACTTTGGTACCTGGGATCTGTACAGAAATTTGTCCATTTCATCCAGGTTTTCTACTTTTGTTGATTATAGCCTTTTGTAGTGGGATGTGATGATATTTTGAATTTCCTCAGCTTCTGTTGTTATGTCTCCTGTTTCATTTCTGATTTTTAAAATTGGGATACTGTCCCTGTGCCCTCTAGTTAGTCAGGTTATAAGGTTTATCTATCTTTTTTATTTTCTCAAAGAACCAGCTACTGGTTTGTGTGGTCTCCCTTCCCCCACCTGCTTGGATGTGGTCTCCCTTCCCCCACCTGCTTGAACCTGCTTGCTCAAGGGTGGAGTTTCCTGATCATTCGTGCTGCCACGCCCACTGCTGGACCCTGTCGGCTTAGCTGCTTGGAGGCTCACATGTGTTCGTCCTGCTACTGGATCCCGAGTTAATTGGCAGGAAATTGGGTTCCCTCCCCCTTCCTTTATAACTGAATGTTGGAATTAAAAAGGCGGGCTTTGAACATGAAATCGTCTTAGCCCCATTCTTTCTTCCTCCCCGTCTAGATTCCTCTCTTTTCAGCTCGAACTGCCATTCTCAGTTGAACCATTTGTGTTGTGGACTGCGGGTAGGCCGCAACAGTTGGCGCCAGAACTGGGACCTGAAGAATGGCAGAGGGATGCTAAGAGAAACGGCAGCTGTGTGGAGCTCCACAAGAAAGGAAAGGATCTTTGTATTGGAGCATCGGAGCAATGGACAGGTACACGCGCTAGCGCCTGCTTAAAATTTCAGTTTTGTAAAGTGTTGCTGAGCATGCTGTAGGATAAGAATCAAGTTTGAATCAGTGCTAACCCAACACTGTTTCTGCTTGGGTCAGCAGCTTATTAATCAGAACTAGATACGGAAACAGGTGGTGTGCCGCAGCTTTTTAGAAAGCTGCTTAGGTGGAAGAAGGAAGGGTTTAAAGTCATGGATCAGGCGGTTGTTTTTAGTTTTCAGGAGTTGTTTCAGGCCAGAGGAGTAAGGCTTGAAGTACAATTAGTAAGAAATTTTTTAGATAAGTAGATAGCTGTTGTCCATGGTTCAAGGAAGAAGAAATGATAGATTGTGGAACCTGGGAGAAAATTGGTGAGGCCTTGAATATTGCTCAGACAGATAATCTTACCCTAGGCCTCTGGGCGCTTGTAAATGATGCTATAAAAGATGCAACTTCTCCAGGGCTAAATTGCCCTCAGGCAGAGCTTGTGGTATCTCAGGAGGAGTGCCTATCAGAGAAGGCCTCCTCAGAAAAAGATCTTCTTAACTCAAAAATTGATAAATGTGGAAACTCTGATGATGGTCTGAATTTTAACAAAAATCACTCAGATAGAGGAATTGCCCATTACCTTAATGAGAATTGGTCCTCTTGCGAATCTCCCACTTCACCTATAGTCACCACTTCGGGAGGTGCTACTCATAGGGACACACGGCTAAGCGAGTTAGAGTTTGAGATTAAGCTTCAGAGGCTGACTAATGAGCTTCGGGAACTAAAAAAGATCTCAGAAGCGGAGAAGAGTAACTCTTCTGTAGTTCACCAGGTGCCGCTAGAAAGAGTTGTGAGTCAGGCTCGTGGGAAAGGACAGAATTCGTCTAATACACTGGCCTTTCCTTTGGTCGAGGTAGTTGATCAGCAAGATACTAGGGCCAAACATTACCAGACCTTGGATTTCAAGTTGATAAAAGAGTTAAAGGTGGCTGTTGTGCAATATGGTCCTTCAGCCCCATTCACTCAAGCATTACTGGACACAGTTGTGGAGTTGCACTTAACCCCCTCAGATTGGAAGACTATTTCCAAGGCTACCCTGTCAGGAAGAGATTTTTTGCTTTGGGATTCTGAATGGCGAGACGCCAGTAAGAAAACTGCTGCTTTTAATGCTCAGGCTGGTAACTCAGAGTGGGATAGCAACATGCTTTTAGGAGAGGGTCCATATGAGGGACAGACAAATCAAATTGATTTTCCCGTTGCAGTGTACGTACGCGCAAATTGCGACAGCCGCACTCCATGCTTGGGGAAGGTTGCCAGTTAAAGGAGATATCAGTGGAAGTTTAGCTAGCATTCGGCAGGGTTCTGATGAACCATATCAGGACTTTGTGGACAGGCTGTTGATTTCAGTTAGTAGAATCCTTGGAAGTCCAGACACGGGTAGTCTCTTCGTTATGCAACTGGCTTATGAGAATGCTAATGCAACTTGCGGAGCTGCAATTCAACCGCATAAGGGACAGACAGATTTGGTGGGATATGTCCATCTTTGCGCAGACATCGGGCCTTCCTGCGAGTTCTCGCAGGGAACCCATGCGCAAGCAATGTTCTCGAAGAAACGAGGGAATAATGCATGCTTTAATTGTGGAAGTTTGGATCATTTTAGAAGTAATTGTCCTAAGAACAAGGGCGCCAAGGGTAGACAAACAGGCCGTACCCCAGGAATATGTCCCCAGTGTGGGAAGGGCCGCCACTGGGCAAAAGATTGTAAGCATAAACCAAGGGTTTTGAGACGCCTGGTGCTGGGAAACGAGGAAAGAGGTCAGCCCCAGGCCCCGAGTTACTCAAAGAAGACAGCTTATGGGGCTATAAATCTGCTGCCCAGCCAACAAGATCAGTTCTTGAGCTTGTCAGGTCAAACCCAGGAAATGCAAGACTGGACGTCTGTTCCACTGTCCACGCAGTATTAACCCCAGAAGTGGGAGTCCAAACTCTGCCTACCGGAGTCTTTGGACCACTGCCCATAGAAACCTGTGGTTTCTCTTGGGACGAAGCAGTTCAATTGTAGAAGGCCTGCAGATTTATCCAGGTGTTATAAATAATGATTATGAGGGAGAACTTAAAATCATAGCCGCTTGCCCTCGTGGTGCTATAACTATACCCGCTAATCAGAAAATTGCTCAACTTACTTTGATCCCTTTACGCCAGTCACTGTATAGATTCTTTGAAAATGAGGAAGGACAAAATAATTTTGACTCCTCGGGCATAAATTGGGTGAAATCTATCACAAATCAGAGACCTAACCTTAAATTGACTCTTGATGAAAAAGGCTTTGAAGGATTAATAGATACCAGGGCCGATGTAACGATTATAAGAGGGCAGGACTGGCCCTCAAACTGGCCCTTGACTATTTCCTTGACTCACCTTCAAGGAATTGGGTACGCCAGTAACCCAAAACGTAGTTCCAAATTGCTAACCTGGAGAGATGAGGAAGGGAAATCAGGAAAGATTCAGCCGTATGTTATGTCAAATTTGCCTGTGAATCTGTGGGGAAGAGATCTGTTGTCACAGATGGGTGTTATTCTGTGCAGTTCTAAGGAGATAGTGACTGAGCAGACATTCAGGCAGGGACCCCTGCCTGGTCGTGAACTAGTAAAGAAAGGACAGGGAATTAAGACCTTTGAGGATCTTAAACCCCACTCTAACATGAGAGGTTTAAAGTATTTTCAATAGCGACCACTATCTTGCCTGCATCCCACGCGGAAAAAATTCAATGGCGTATTGATATTCCGGTGTGGGTGGATCAGTGGTCTTTACCTAAAGAGAAAATAGAGGCCACTTCTTTGCTAGTGCAGGAGCAGTTAGAAGCAGGACATTTGGTGGAGTCTCATTCTCCCTGGAATACACCCATTTTCATTATCAGGAAGAAATCTGGAAAATGGAGACTGTTACAAGATTTAAGAAAGGTTAATGAAACCATGGTACATATGGGAACCTTACAACCGGAGCTCCCCTCCCCAGTAGCCATTCCTAAGGGATATTATAAGATTGTTATAGATTTGAAAGATTGTTTCTTTACCATCCCTTTACATCCAAAGGATTGTGAGAGATTTGCTTTTAGTGTTCCTTCTATAAATTCAAGGAACCCATGAAAAGATATCAATGGACAGTCCTCCCGCAGGGGATGGCTAATAGTCCCACATTATGTCAAAGGTTTGTGGCGAAAGCAATTCAACCTGTTAGACAACAATGGCCAAATATTTAGATCGTTCATTCACAGATGATGTCTTGATGGCAGGAAAGGACCCCCAAGAATTGCTTTTGTGTTATAAAGTTTTACAAAAAGCCCTAGCTGATAAGGGATTGCAAATTGCTTCTGAAAAGGTACAAATTCAGGATCCTTATAATTATTTGGGTTTTAGACTCACTGATCAAGCTGTTTTTCCCCAGAAGATCATTATTCGTAGAGATAACCTAAGGACCTTAAATGATTTTCAAAAATTGTTAGGTGATATTAACTGGCTTCCCCCCTATTTAAAGCTTACTACAGGGGAGTTGAAACCTTTATTTGATATTCTTAAAGGGAGTTCTGATCCCACTTCCCCTAGATCCCTAACCTCAGAAGGATTGCTGGCCTTACAGCTAGTGGAAAAGTCTATTGAAGAGCAATTCGTTACCTATATAGATTACTCCTTACCACTGCACCTGTTAATTTTTAATATGACTCATGTGCCTACGGGACTGCTATGGCAAAAATTTCCTATAATGTGGATACATTCGAGGATTTCTCCCAAACGTAATATCTTGCCATATCACGAAGCAGTGGCTCAGATGATTATCACTGGAAGAAGGCAGGCATTGACTTATTTCGGAAAAGAGCCAGATATCATTGTTCAGCCTTACAGCGTAAGTCAAGACACTTGGCTGAAACAGCATAGTACAGATTGGTTGCTTGCACAAATAGGGTTTAATGGAACTATAGACAACCACTACCCTCAAGATAGGTTAATAAAATTTTTAAATGAACATGATATGATATTTCCTAAGATGACTTCTTTACAGCGTTTAAATAATGCTCTATTGATTTTTACTGATGGCTCCTCTAAAGGGCAAGCCGGATATCTTATTAATGATCAACAGGTTATTGTAGAGACTCCTGGTCTCTCGGCTCAGCTAGCCGAATTAACAGCAGTACTAAAGGTCTTTCAGTCTGTACATGAGGCTTTTAATATCTTTACTGACAGTTTATATGTTGCTTAGTCAGTACCCTTATTGGAAACCTGTGGTATGTTTAACTTCAATACGCCATCAGGATCCTTATTTTCAGAATTGCAAAACATCATTCTTGCCCGGAAAAATCCGTTTTATATTGGCCATATATGGTCTCACTCTGGTCTTCCTGGGCCTCTGGCCGAGGGTAATGATCGCATTGACAGAGTTCTAATAGGAGAAGCTTTAGTTTCGGATCCTGTTGCTCTGGCCCAACGTGATCATGAAAGGTTTCACCTCTCTAGCCATACACTAAGGCTCCGACATAAGATCACTAAGGAGCAAGCAAGAATGATTGTAAAACAATGTCCTAAATGTATTACATTATCTCCAGTGCCACATCTAGGAGTCAATCCTAGAGGCCTTATGCCTAATCATATTTGGCAAATGGATATAACCCATTATGCAGAATTTGGAAAACTAAAATATATACATGTTTGCATTGATACCTGTTCAGGATTTCTCTTTGCTTCTCTGCATACAGGGGAGGCTTCAAAAAACTTAATTGATCATTGCCTACAAGCCTTTAATGCCATGGGGTTGCCTAAGCTTATTAAGACAGATAACGGGCCATCTTATTCTAGTAAATAATTTATTGCATTCTGTAAAGAATTCGGTATCAAACATAAAACTGGAATTCCTTACAACCCAATGGGACAAGGAATAGTTGAACATGCTCATAGCACCTTAAAGAATTGGCTTTTTAAAACAAAAGAGGGGCATCTATATCCCCCAAGGTCACCAAAGGCTCATCTTGCCTTCACCTTATTTATCCTAAACTTTTTGCAAACTGACATTAAAGGTCAGTCTGCAGCGGACCGCCACTGGCATCCAGTTACTTCTAATTCTTATGCATTGGTAAAATGGAAGGACGCCCTGACTAATGAATGGAAGGGTCCGGATCCGGTTCTAATCTGGGGAAGAGGCTCGGTTTGTGTTTTTTCAAGAGATGAAGATGGAGCACGGTGGCTACCAGAGAGATTAATTCATCAGGTAAACACAGATTCTGTCTCTTCTCGTAAGTATCATTCTAAAGACTAAAATTCCTCTTGTGCTAGAATTCAGCTGGGAATGAAAGCTCCCAGAAACGCTGTTTTCCTCTGAGCCAAATCCCCTACAGGAAGCCGGAGACTAGCTTTAGTTTTACAATTTGCATCTGAATAAGTACCTGGATTTCTCCAAAAAGAAAATTTGCATTGCTACTCTCTCATTGTCTAGATCTCTTTCTTTTCTCAAGCAGGTCAACCTCCGGCCGGACCTACAGGTGTGCCTTCCCCTCCCCTAAGAGCAAACAGGTGGTACTGCTATTCTCCCTTCCAAGGACATTCCAGCACGTGGTTTTCAGTCTGAGATAGGATTTAGATTTACCAAGAGAGCTAGGGAACTAGAAATTTCATACATTTACAGAGATTAGTTCTTATTTTGATAGAGATGGGCTTAGTCCCTTAGCTGGCCTCTGGCTTTTCACCCTTGCTGTTACTGCAAGGTGTCCTTAGTTCCTCAGGCTAGGGAATAACAGGGATGAGGAGGAAAGACTTCCAGCTCCTATTTTAACCACAATTTGTGGTGTTAATACTGATATAATTCTTGTCTAGGCCTTGCTAAATCTGAGGTTGACAAGTCTCCACTAGAGACCACGCAGGACTCAGACCTGCACTACTGATTCGTGATCAGATGAATACAGTATGGGTACTGCTTGGCGCAGGAGATTACTGAGGAGGGACGGTCCAGCTTGACCGTTTCTGAGTTCCCTGTGTGACACACCTGATTTGAAAGAGGTTGGTATCTGATTCCAGCTAAAAACCAAAAATACCTAAGGCTCTGCCTCCCCTCCTCAAAAGATACCAAGAGCCAAAGATGGGGGTTGTTATAAGGCCCACGGGAGGAATCGGGTCAATGTACACCCAAGCCAAGGTTAAAGGCCCTCTCATCTACGGATGAGAAAATCATTTGTTCACCTCAGTTAAGCGTTGCCTATTTAAACTTAATTAATAGGGGGGAGAGAGGTTGGAGACCTTACTGTCGAAATGGCAAGCCCTTCACTGCCTCCCACCCAAATAAAATAGCCAATTGCCCTTGTACTAGGAGCCAGCCAGTCTTGCCCCTTCTCCTTGTTTTCCCGCCTGTCATCCAAAATTGCGGAGGATTATCAACTCAGTGTTATTCTAAATTTGTTTGGTCAAACTTAGCCAGGGTTCCAATGCCCTACTTAAAATGCAACCTGGTAGTTACCTATTCAGCACTAATTAGCATTATAAAGTCAGAGCCTACAGCTAAGTGCTATTCCATTAGTGCTTTAAAGACAGTCTTAGCCAGATACAGTTTACCATTAGAAAAGAAAGGGAATCCCTCAAAAACAGGTTTTTTCTTTAGCCCTAAGAACTCAGGCAGAACTATTTAGCATAGATAATTTTTCTGCCTCAGGCCAGCCCTTTCTTTTTTTTTTTTTTTTGTTAACTAATGGGAGGAGATGTGGTCTCCCTTCCCCCACCTGATTGAACCTGCTTGCACAAGGGTGGAGTTTCCTGCTCATTGGTGCTGCCACGCCCACTGCTGGACACTGTTGGCTTAGCTGCTTGGAGGCACACACGTGTTCGTCCTGCTACTGAATCCCGAGTTACTTGGCGGGAAATTGGGTTCGCTCCCCCTTCCTTTATAACTGAATGTTGGAATTAAAAAGGCGGGCTTTGAACATGAAATCATCTTAGCCCCATTCTTTCTTCCGCCCCGTCTAGATTCCTCTCTTTTCAGCTCCAACTGCCATTCTCAGTTGAACTGTTCGTGTTGTGGACTGCGGGAAGGCCGCAACAGCTTTGGTTGATTCTTTGTATAGTTCTCTTTGTTTCCATTTGGTTGATTTCAGCCCTGATTTTGATTATTACCTGTCATCTACTCCTCTTGGGTGAATTTGCTTCCTTTTGTCCTAGAGTGTATAGGTATACTATCAGGCTGGTAGTGTATGCTCTCTCTAGTTTCTCTTTGGAGGCACTCAGAGCTATGAGAATTCCTCTTAGAAATGCTTTCATTGTGTCCCATAAGTTTGTGTATGTTGTGGCTTTATTTTCATTGAACTCTAAAATGTCGTTAATTTCTTTCTTTATTTCTTCCTTGACCAAGTTATGATTGGCTAGAGTGTTGTTCGATTTCCACGTGAAAGTTGGCTTTCTGTTATTTATGTTGTTATTGAATGTCACCCTTATTCTGTGGTGATCTGATAGGATGCAGGTGCTAATTTCAATATTTTTATGCCTTTTCAGGCCTGTTTTATGAACAATTAAAGAAAAATGATTGTTGCTTCCTGTTATTTTGTTGTTGTTGTTGTTATAGTTGGGATTCTTTTCTTTAGGCTATCATATTTTTGGTTTGTTGAAGCATTACTTTCATTCATTTTGTAAGTTGTAGTCTCAGTCCTTGTGTTGTGTTTTCCCTTTATTATCCTTTGAAGGGCTGGATTCATGGAAAGATATTGAGGGAATTTGGTTTTGACTTGAAACACTTTGGTTTCTCAATCTATGGTAATTGAGAGTTTTGCTGGATAAAGTAGCCTGGGCTGGCTTTTGTGTTCTCTTAGGGTCTGTATAACATCTGTCCATGATCTTCTGGCTTTCTTAGTCTCTGATGAGAAGTCTGGTGTAATTCTAATAGGTCTGCCTTTATATGTCACTTGACCTTTTTCCCTTAATACTTTTAATATTCTATCTTTATTTAGTGGATTTGTTGTTCTCATTATTATGTGCTGGGAGGAAATTCTTTTCTGGTCCAGTCTATTTAGAGTTTTGTAGGATTCTTGTATGATCATGGGCATCCCTTTCTTTAGGTTTGAGAAGTGTTTGGTTTTGTTTCTGTTTTTGTTTGGTTGTTTGGTTGGTTGGTTTTCTTCTATAATTTTGTTGAAGATATTTGATGGCCCTTTAATTTGAAACTCTTCACTCTCATCTACTCCTAGTATCTGTACTTTTGGTCTTCTCATTATGTCCTAGATTTCCTGGATTTCTTGGTTTAGGATCTTTTTGCATTTTGCATTTTCTTTGATTGTTGTGTCCATGATTTCTATGGAATCTTCTGCTTCTGATATTCTCTCCTCCATCTCTTATATTCTGTTGCTAATTCTCATATCTATGGCTCCAAATTTCCTTTGTAGGTTTTCTACCTCCGAAGTTGTCTCCCTTTGACTTTTCTTTACTGTTTTTACTTTCCTTTTTGGTCTTGGATGTTCTTGTTCAATTCCATCACCTGTTTGGTTGTGTCTTCCTGTAATTCTTTACAGGATTTCTGTGTTTCGTTTTTAAGGGCTTTTACTTCTATAGCAGAGTTTTCCTGTAATTCTTTAAAAGATTTTTGGTTTCCTCTTTATGGCTTCTACCTGTTAAACTATGTTTTTCTGTATTTCTTTAAGTGTGTTATTAAATTCCTTCTTAAAATCCTCTTCCAGCATCTTGTAATATGATTTTAAAAATGAATCGTGTTTTTCGGGTGTGTTGGCGTATCCAGGAGTCGCTGTGGTGGGAGAGCTGGTTTTTGATGATGGTGAGAGGTCTTGGTTTCTTTTAGTAATATTCTTACACTTGCCTTTTGCCATCTGGTAAACTCTGGTGTTAGTTGTTATAGCTATCTCTGGCCGGAGTTTGTTTCTACTGTGATTATGTTAGCCTCTGTCAGCAGTCCTGGGAGTCTAACTCTCTCCTGAGTCCCAGTGTTCAGAATATTCTCTGCATGCCACCTCCACTCTTGCAGGGAAGGTGCACGGAGATCTGGAGCTCAGCTTTACCTCCTGGCTGAAAATGCAGGCCTGAAAGGGGCGCTTTCCCAGAAGCAATGTTGCTTCTGCAGCCTGTGAGCCCTCCCTGGAGACCACATCTCTTCTGGCGGGAAAAGTGTGCAAATGTCTGGAGCTCAGTTCTGCTTCCTGGCTGAAGATTCAGGCCCAAAAGATGCTCTGTTCTAGCATCTTTGCTGCTTTTGCAGCAAGTGCACTCTCCTGCCCAGACTTGTCTCACCTGGACCTGGGACACAAGATGGCTCTCTCACTTACTCAGGTGCTTAGAGCCCTCCCTAGATGCCACCTCTTTTCTGGTGTAATAAGTCTCAGTGATTCTCCTTTAAAGTGCTTCTATCTGTTTCCTTTGCTCCCCTGTTTTTCTCTAAGGGAGTTATTTATATCCTCCATAAAATCCTCTGTAAGCTTCACGACACATGATTTTAACTCTACATCTTGCTTTTCTGGTGTGTTGGGGATTCCAGGACTTGCTGTGTTGAGGAAACTGGCTTATGATGTTGCCAAATAATCTTGTTTTCTGTTGGTAAGATTCTTATATTTGCCTTTTGCCATCTGGTTATCTCTGGTGTTAGATGTTCTTGCTGTCTCTGGCTGGAGCTTGTTCCTCCTGTAGGTGTGTAATCCTCTGTCTCCACTCCTGGAAGACTAGCTTTCTCCTGGCAGAACTTGTGCACTAAGGAAGGACTCTGGGACAGCCCAAGCTGTGGTTGCAGATTTTGGACAGGAAGAATCCTGTCCCAGCTGCTCCACTGATCTTCTTCTCCTTGTCAGCCCCTCTCCACAAAGTTATTGGAGAGAAAGTGGCTGTCTAAACTCCTTTCCCAGGAGCAAAAACACTCCTGGAAGAAGAGGTCCTTCCTGGTAGGAACCATGCTCAGCAGGCTGTCGAACAGCCTCAGGTAGCAGGTACAGATGCAGAAGTGATTTGTTAATAAACCAATATTATCGCTGTTATGTATGTGCTTCAAATTTGATGTGTTTTACAGTTATGTGCATCCAATAAGTGAGTCTGCATCCAATTTCATTCCAATATAGAATATGACTTTACAATATTAGTTGAACATAGTTGGTTATGATTTTCAACGATTTAATATATAAATTAGTTGTGAAGAAAAGTCTATATTCCATTTAATATATCAAGTGAATAAAAATGATGCAAAATGCCATTGAGATCAATTTTGTTAGCCATCTCAAGCTTAGAATGTAGTAGGGAACCATTTTTTTTTCTTCAGTTCATTTGTTTGTTTGTTTTTAATTTCATGTTACTCTTCTTTGTTTTTCCCAAACAGGTTTTTGTATATTATGGTTCTGTATTTTGACTATATTTTAATTGGAGTTTATTACTTCCTTTTTTTTTTTGGTTCACAAAAGTCTTACTATTTTTAGAAGAAATGTGATGTCTTCGTGATTTCAATGTCAAGTAAAATATGGAAACATAACAGCTTAGGTGAAAAGGCCAAATTCTCCAAACCAGTTTTTCTAGATCATATTCAAGGGAATATGGCAAAACAAATAAAAATCTGTAATTAAAATAAATACAGAAAAGGAAGATAAATTCTGATCTTAAAGGATCCCAAATCCTTTCAATTCTGGAAAAATGATTTATAAAACTTTCTTCATAAATTATATTTTAAAATTTAAATTATCTATTCTGGATTTTAAAAAATGAACTTTAATTTTTTTTTATTCTCTAGAAAATATGGCAAAATTTTACTTACTTCCCTACATATAATTGCTGTTATCTTCTCTCTCTCTCTCTCTCTCTCTCTCTCTCTCTCTCTCTCTCTCTCTCTCTCTCTCTCTCTGTCTCCCCACACAACAACAAAAACACAAAACCAAAAACTGAAAAGAAATGAAAAGTAAATCTTGGAGTACATTAAACACAAACTTTTATGTATCCCATTTACTGCTTCTTATGGTATTGCTTGGGATTCATGAATGTGTTATCCTTAAGAGATCATGCCAATAGCTTCAATTGTATCATGATGTTCATTCCTATATCAGTCTTTGAGGGTAAAAAGACAGAGAGTGTAAGGAATTTTTAATTATGTTTGTATTCCAGATATGGTAGGTTTTGGAGTATGGGTGTACAAAGTGTCAAGGCACAGGATAAATGGTCTTTCAAATGATTTTGAAATTATAAAATTATAAAACTCAATATGGATATTTTAAAACAGTAAGTTCTTAAACTGAGTGATTGTATATACAATCAACTAGAAATTATTATTATTTAAACAACAACAAAAAAAATTCCTTCTTTGGTATATGTGTAGTCTTCTATTGTTTACCAAGTAAATTAGAACAATATGCTTGTTCACACCGTTTACATGAGACCACAAAATCTATATGAAATGTATCACATGAACACTGTGCAAATCAACCTACATTTACAGGGTTGAGTCAAGCACTGAATTGTTATGTGCTCATTAGGTACTGATATGGACATTTAGGAAGTATGTCATATTCTAATTTCTTTCCAATGAAGAAAATAACTTCTGAGTATAAGTTATGCCTCAGTATCAAATTTTTATGTACAAATTAGTGGTAAAGGAGAGTCTATATATGGTTTAATATATCAACTCAATATGAGAGATGAAAAACGCTACTGATTTCACGGTTTGTGATGGATATCTACTGCTCTGGGTGTTTTTCTCCTTACTCCAAATTACTGGTTTTGGTTTCTATCAAAGAGGTATTTTTGTGGATTACATTTCTGTATTTTAATCTTTTTGTAAGATGAGTTCTGAGTCTGTGTGTTTCTCATGTATATTTTCATCAGATTCTGCTTGTTCCTTTTCTTTGTTCTATTCTGCTTTTTTTATTTATTGTTTATGTCATTTTATATTATATTTTAAATATTAATTTTTGTTTTAATAAGAGAAAATATTTGGGGCTGAGATGGGAAGTATAAAGGATGAGACATGCTTGGTGGCACATGCCTTTAATCCCAGCACTTGGGAGGCAGAGGCAGGCAAATTTCTTAGCTCAAGGCCAGCCGGGTCTACAGAGAGAGTTCCAGGACAGCCAGGGATATTCAGAAAAACTCTATCTCAAAAAAAAATATTTTAAATAACAGTACCTATGGAAAAAAGTCAAATTCTAATTTTAAAAATTAAATAAAAGCTAGAAAGATTTCTTTACCTCACTTTTAAGACCTGTTTTCCTATGACATGCCCAAGGCTCATTTTCATGTGTGCCTGAACTCAATTGTTGTTAATATCTATTTACTCATCAAAAAGATTAACAATTTCATGCAGGCACCACATTTCTTTGAGTACATGTACTCTAAGATGTATAAAAACATATTTAGCAAACTTAACGTTTGAAATATCTAATTAGGAAAATAAGGTAGTAAATGAATTGTGGTAATTTATAATCCTTCCTGTGTTGACTTTGAATGACATCACCGAAAATCTTAATATCCGTACTTTATTAACTGAAATGGTGAATTTAAGTTCTCTGAGATATGCTCACATTAAATTTCTTAGCCACAAATTTTAATTAAAATTGAAGACATTTATACAAGTTCCAAGATTTCTAATGAGACCAATCCATGTTAAAACCAATAGAAGATAAATACATAGTATTTCAATACTGAAATAAAAGTCATGTCATATTTTGCATGTTGTGGATATTTTAATTGAAAAAGTAGCCTAGAAAGAACACTTATTCAAATCCTGGAATGAAAAGAATTTATCAATGAATGACATAATTGTGCAGCATTTAGGTTTTAGTGTTAAAACAGAGGGTATGAAATATGTAAAAGCAGTACTTCATGACAATATGTAAAATATTATTGCGAGCAAATAGCACCATGAGTAAATCTGCAAGCCAGGAAGAACACACAGTTATATGGGCAGAATGAAACAATGTTGTTGGCATGGTGTCATCCATATTATTTCTGCTTTGGTGGAGAATATAAATGGGAAAGAAAGTAGAAAAGAAAATTCTCAGAAGATTATGCTAGGGGTGAAAACACTGAATGCAATGAAGAAAGGCATACCCTGATACAGCATAGAGTAGGTAGCGTATCAAAACCTGGAGAGAATTTGAATACATTGTATAACTGAATATTTGTCCTTTAACACATATGAATTAAGAAAGACTTTTTAAATTATTGTAAAAGAGTATCATAGGTTAATAGAGTATGGCCAGGGGCAGGAGGCAGAGCTTTCCTGAACATTTAGAAAAGCAAAACTTTTGTACATGTACCTTCAATGACTCACTGGGATAAATTTTGCAGGTTCAGGTAAAAAACAATCTGAGTCTGTCCATTAACAGTTAAGACTCATGACCTAACCATAGGAATGAAAAACAGACCCACATTCATAATTATCAGAGACTCTTATACCTAATGTGAACTCAGATAAATTAGGATGTAAACTTCACAGTACTGCAAAAGAAAAAAAAATCAGTTAATACCATGCTTTGAAATTGTTAAACTGTGCTTTCAAGTCAGGGAAGAAAAATGATAATTCAAAAGTGACACTAAGACTCACCTGGCTTTTCCTGCCTTTGTGCAGTCTTCGCAAGTAAAATACCAATTCAATCATGATATAGGTGGAAATGCCAAAGTCTACAAACCAGTTTCTGTAGGTCACACAATAGGAAAAATTCAAGATAATTATCAATCTGTACATAAAATTAAAAAATAGAAAGAAGACATATTTAATGGTTAACTCTCCTGAAAATTTCTCAAATCAGCCAAAAATTTTTTTGAAAAATCTGTTCTGTAATTTACATATAAACTTTAAAATGTTTAGTATTCCTAATTTTCAAACAGTATATTTTAATGTAATATTTATCTTCTCCCAAATATGTTCATGTTCTCCTCTGTTACCAACACACATTTTTTTCTTCATTATCTCTCTTAGGGTAAAACACAAAAACATAAACCATAAAACTGAAAAAAAAAAGGAAGGAAAGAAAGAAAGAAAGGTAAATCATGTAGTCCATGAAACACAAACTTCTATTATCTGCTGAACTACTAATTTTGGTTAAGCTTGGGGTGGGTTATTTTGTTAGCCTTAAAAGATCATGCCCATAGCTTCAAAAACTGTATCATGTTAATTATTTTTGTGCCAGTCTTTAAAGGTAACAAACATATTGAGTGTAAAGAATTTTAAAACTTGCAAGTGTTTTAGATGTGTTGACATTTTTACATGGGTAATGAGAGTCATGGGATATGATAAATTGTTATCTCAAAGACTTTTGGAATTCTATTTTATTTCATAATTTTGGAATTATAAAATGAAATATTGATACTTTCATCTAGTAATTTTAAAAACAATAGAATTGATTTGTAACCAACTTGCACATGTTTTTTAATTCTTGTTTGGTATATGCTGTAGCCTTGTTTTATTACCAAGGAGATTAGAATGATCTGGTTTTTTGACATAGTTTACATGAGAGGTTAAAATCCATGAGATGTTTCCCAGGATAGCTCTGTAAATCAACCTATATTTTAGGTGTTGTGTAAGGGATTGAACTGCTATATGTCCATAATTTATTTTTATTCAGTAAGGGTGTCTCAGTCTACAAAATGAGTTCTAGGCCATCCAGGGCTATACAGAGAAACCCTGTCTCAAAAATCCAATATATATACACACACACACTCACACACACACACATTTCCAATAAAGGAAATAACTTTTAATAGTAAGCTTGATCTCAATACCAAAGTATAATGTCCTAGTTAAGAAGAATCCATATTTAATTTAATATAACAAGTCAATAGGACAGATGAAAAGTGCAATGAAGTTCATATTTTTTGTTGGCTCTCTAATGCAGGGAATCTTGTGGAGCTTTTTTTTTTTTTTCTATTTGTCTTGGATTCAAATTTTATGTTAATGTTTTGTTTTTGTTTTTAACCAAAACAAGTGTTTTGTATATTAAGCTTTACATTTTGATTTTATTTTAATATGAGATCCATGTCTCTTTAATTCTCTTGTGTGTTCCCATCTCCTTTTATTAGTCTGTTTATTATGCTCTACTCTCGTTTGATTGTTTATTTTTGTTAAAGTCATTGGACATTAATTTTTTTATGTATTTGTCTTTTAATGCGATAAAATATTGAGGATGATATAGGAAGTATAAAAGATATAATACGGGAAGCTATCATAATACCTATCCCTGTGGGGGGAAAAATATCTAGTTCTAATTTTAAAAATGAAAATAAGCTAGCAATTTTTTTCTTTACCTCTCTCTAATTATGTTTTTTTACACAATGCCCAAGAATCATTCTTACATCTGCATAAACTTAATTTTTTTTAATATCTTTTCATCAAAAAGCTTAAATTGGCAGTTACACACATATTAACAATGATAAAGAGAAAACCCTGATACAGCATAGAGTTATTTAGCATATTAACACAAGATGAGATTTTGAATATTGGTGTTTGCCATGTATGAATTTTTGAAGATATTTTAAAAACATTGTATGAGAGTCTCATAGGCTAACAATTAGAATGTCCGAAGTGGGTGAAGGCAGGTTTTTCTTGAACCTATGGAAAAGGTCAAACTTAGTAAGGAAACCTTCCTTTACTTACTGAGATAAATTTGACATCATAAAGAGCAAAACAGTAGGAGTCTATCCATCGTGACTTAATATACATAAGATTCACAAATGACATGTTTTTGTTTTGTTTTTTTTTTTTTACATATAAGAGATGTCCTTAACTATGATTGTCTCAAAAATATTGTAAAACACAAACCTTTCTCTACAGTGAGTAAAATAACAAACATCAATTATTACCATGTACTGCAAGAGTTAAACTGAATGTACTGGAATGTGAAGAAAATTGTTAATTCACAATTTCTATCAAAATTCACACGGTTTGTTAGTTCCTTTTTACAGTCCACAATTTGTGCACAATTTTAATAGATTAAGATGGGCCCTGGCAGTGTTTGGACTGCCAAGTAAAATCTTATATCAATCACATATTAGATAGCAGGCCAAATACTACAATCGAGTTTCTCTAGGTCACTCACCAGGAAATGTGGCAAGATAAATATCAATCTGTACTTATAACAAAGACACAGATAGGAGAAAATCCAACATTCATAAGATCCTGAAAATTTCTAGACTCTGTAAAAAGTTCTTATTTCTGTTCAGTAAAGTATTTTCTTTAAAGATTTAGTTTGATTATTTTTTCTGGTTTTCATAAAATATACACTAATTGTATTCTTTATCACATAGATTTGTTGTAAATTCCTACATACATTTGCTGTCCATGTTCTCTCTTAGCACATAAACAAATACAAATCCCACAAAAATGAAAAATAAATCATAGAGTTCATTATACAATAAAATTTGTTGTTTCCCAAGTTCTCGACATTGAATTGCTTATTGTAGGATCATCTTTCTTTTCGTTCTCTCTTTTTTTTTTTTTTGCATTATTATTTGATTTTTTTTCAATCCAGATTCTATCCCCTTCTGACCCACCCTCTGACGGTTTACATGCTACATGTCTCCTCCCAGGCCCCATCTCCATGAGGATGCCCAATCCTCCAGGCCACCCAACCGGATTTCTTCACTTCCTGGAACCTCTAGCATCTTGAGGTTTAGCTGCATCTTATTTGACTGAGTGCAGACCTGGCAGTCTTCTGCTCTACTAGGGCCTCATATCAGCTGATGTATGCTGCTCCATTGGTGACCCAGTGCCTATGAGATCAAGGAGAGTTGAGACTATTGGTCTTCCTACAGTGTTACACACCTTCTCAACCTCTTCCATCTTTTCCCTAATTTAACCATGAGGGTTGGCAATTTCTATAAATTGTTTAGATATTAATATCTGCATCTGACTCCCTCAGGTGCTTGTTGGATCTTTCAGTGGGCAGTCATACTAGGATCATTTTTATAAGAACACCATAACCTAAGCTATAGGGTAAGGCCATAGAACATCCCCTTGAGCTGGATCCCACTTTGGTCCTGTCACTGAACCTCCTTTTCTTCATGCCTTTCTTCATTATTGTCCCTGCAGTTCTTTCAGATAAGAACAATTCTGTGTCAGAGTTTTTAACTGTGGGATGGCAACCCCATTTAGGGACATTTAATGTGTCTGCAAAAATTGCATTACCATGTTAAATTCAATGTCAATATTTGAGAGTTACAAACACTAATAGAGTAAATATTAAAAATATTCCAGCATAGCAAATGGAGTAAGAATTATATATGGGATTACACAGATACAGCAAGCTGTTATGGGTCCTTCTAGCCGGTGGTAACACAAAAGAAATGGACACCAAGTCGGGTACACACAGCAACTTTACTTTGGGCCTTTTCTTTTACAGCTCTCTTCCCCAGCAGCTTCTTCTTGGGGCAAGGGCTAAACTTCTCCTATTACAACAGCTTCTCTTACTCTACTTCTACTCATGACAAGGGCTAAACCAACTCATATTACAACAGCTTATCTTCTACTTCTACTCACAGCAGGGGCTAAAACTACTCCATTCACTACTTGTGCTGACTCACCTCTTTCTAGCTCCACCCCACCTCATCCAGTCAGAATTCACACACGCTCCAGGCATGAGCTCAGGTCATTAACAGATAGGCTGACAGGTCCCAATCATGAGGAACATTCCAGCCTGGCAGGCAGAACACACATGCAGCCTCACTGAGCAGCTCGGGCAAGGCAGTAAACAAGTGGGTTTCATGGGGCCTGCAGCCATACTGCTTCCCACAGCAAACAGGCTAATGTGTCACACCAAAAGCTTTTTAAACTCTAAGATGAGAAAATCAGTGGAGAGGCTGAATTGATGGCTTAGTGACTGTTCTTCCAAAGGTCTTGAGTGCAATTCCCAAAAAAACACATGGTGGCTCCCAGCCATGTCTAATGTGATCTGACTATGACACAATGATCATATGCATACAAAAAATCATTTATAAAAGTAAAATCAAAAGCAATACATGTAAATAATAAATTTGATAAACAGTATTCATGGATATGCATAGAAATGTCATTTATTGAGGGGTTATTTGGAAAGATATCCTGTTCGAAAGCACACTGCTAAGCTTCAAAAATATGCTACCATGTTGCTTGTTTGATTAATTGAAGTTGTCAAAACATAGTCTTTATGAGAACAAGAATGCTTGGAACTGGTTGCCGAAGGGATCTGCAATCCTATAAGTGGAACAACAATATGAACTAACAAATACACCCACCCTCCACACTCCCCGGAGCTTGTGTCTCTAGCTGCATTTGTATCAGAAGATCGCCTAGTTGGCCATATGTAGAAAGAGAGGCCCAGTGTTTGTGAATACATTATATGCCTCAGTACAGGGGAATGCCACGGCCAAGAAGTGGGAATGGGTGGGTGGGGGAGTGTGTTTGTGTGTGTGTGTGTGTATGTGTGTGTGTGACTTTTGGGATAGCATTGGAAATGTAAATGAAATAAATACCCAATTAAAAAAAAAATTAAAAAGATCTATTTTCAGTTGAAAGTTCTAACACTGACACTATTACTTATGCCATGTTGTTATTTCATACAGTAGCCTTTCATTGCTATCTTCTGAAAGGCCCTACAAGCACCTGACTGAGATTTATGCAGATAGTTACAGCCAACCATTAGATTGAGGTAAGAGACAACTATGGAAGAATTAAAAGAAAAACTGAAGGAGATGAAGGGTGTGACACCCCATTGGAAGAACAACAGTATCAATAACGTGGAAGCCCTCAGAGGTCCCAGAGCCTAAACAGCCACCCAAAGTACATATATGAGCTAGTCCATAGCCATGGTGTATATGTAGCTGAGGACTGCCTTGTCTGACCTCATGAGTGAGAATGCATTTAAATCAGTAGAATTTGTTCCCCCAGAGTTGATGGCAGTGAGGTTAGGATGGATGGGGGAGCACACTCTCAGAAACAAAGGGGAAAAGGGAAGGGGAAAATCACAGTAAGGGGAATCTAGGAGCTGCAGTAACATTTGGAATATAAATGATTAATATTATTTAATAAAAAAGTTTTAAAAAGATGAATTTGAATAGACATAAACACCTAGATAAATGCTCTACCTATTTTCAAGTTTATTACTTTTGTTGCTTTTGCTTCTGAATTCCTTTGAGTTTTGATTTCTATCCTGCATTTTATATAAAGAGGATTTCTCAATTATGCCTCCTGTATTTAAAATTTCCCTGAAATAGTAGTTGATAACTTTAGAGCCCTGAAACAACATGCCAAACATTTACTCTGAGAATGTTATCTCTTGAGCTCATATTAGAAAATATTTCCCCTTTATTTTTTTTCCTCTTGAAGGGGGTCTTGGAGTTTTATTACACACACCTACACACACACACACACACACACACACACACACACACACACACACAAGGAGAGAGAGAAAGAGAGAGAGAGAGAGAGAGAGAGAGAGAGATGATATATAAATGTACAAATACAAACGTAAATATATTGCATTTCTGATAAGTCCCTAGTCAAATTAACTAAAGGACCCAGAGGCAGCATTCCAGTTAACATGATTAAAAATGTATTTCTCTTTTAATTATTTTAGAAAAATATTTTTCTTTTTTTTCAGTCCACATTTTAT
This sequence comes from Mus caroli, assembly GCF_978045245.1. Classification (NCBI taxonomy): domain Eukaryota; kingdom Metazoa; phylum Chordata; class Mammalia; order Rodentia; family Muridae; genus Mus; species Mus caroli. Next base: position 5,663,965 of record NW_028227277.1, on the reverse strand, counting down.
CCCCATTCTGGTCTGACCCACCAACTTTTTCTCATCCCATTCCTCATCTCCCTGACACAAAGAGTATGTACCTACTCTCCCCTCCCTCCCAACCTCCACCCACCATACCAGAACTGCTCACTTCCTGGAACGTAAACTCTGTGGAGAGTTAGCGATGCCATCTCTCCCTAAGCCTAGACCAGGCAGCCCTATGCTTTACATGAGTTGGGGGCTCATTCTAGATGGTGTATGCAGCCTTTTTGGTGGCTCAGTGTCTGAGAGATCTCAAGGGTCCAGGTTAGTTCAGAATGTTGATCTTCATATGTCGTTGCTCAAATTCTTTCAGCCTTTCCCTATTTATGCCATACGGGTCCCCGATTTCAGTGCATTGGTTAGGTGTATGGATCTGTTCCTGTTTTAGTCATCTGCTTATTTGACTTCTTGAAAAAAGAGCTATGCTAGGCTTCTGTCTGAAAGTAGACAATAAGATCAATAATAGTGTCAGGCCTCGGAGCCTCCTCTTGAGCTGGATTCCAAGTTGGGTCTGTCACTGGACCTCTTTTCCCTCAGTCTCTTCTCCATTTTTGTCCCTGCAGTCCTTTTAGATAAGAAAAATTCCGTGACAAGCCTATCTCTCCACTTAGTACACTGCCTTTCTTCCGGAGGTGGACTCTTGGTTTTCTATTTTTTAGTAATCAACCATCAGGATTATATGATAGTCATATTTCCTTCTGTCAATTCATGTCCTCTTTTCATCCATCAGAACATCCATATACTCATCTCTCTACAAATCTAGTATAAGCATTATCTGATTTATCCACTGTATCATATTTTATTCCCAAATGTATTTGTCTAAAACAAATGTAAATGTGCATGTAAAGAAACAGGTACAGGGGCTGGAGAGATGGCTCAGTGGTTAAGAGCACCAACTGCTCTTCCGAAGGTCCTGAGTTCAAATCCCAGCAACCACATAGTGGCTCAAAACCATGCATAATGAGATCGAATGCCCTCTTCTGGTGCATCTGAAGACAGCTACACTCTACTTAGATATAATAATAAATAAATCTTAAAAAAAAAAGAAAAGAAAAGAAACAGGTACAGTATTCATGGCTGTCAGGTTTAGGACTATTGCAGTCACTATAGAATTTAGTGTAGAGTGTTTTCCAAAAGCTAGAAATCAATCTACTGCAGGATCCAATGAGGCTACATTCTTTATCCATTTAAATGTTAGTGAAAAGGAAAAATGCATTCTCTGTAGATTGAATTCTATGAGTATATATATAATCAGTTGGATGTGATATTGATCATTCTCAGTGCAATATATGACTATGTCAGTTTTTTATGTCACTCAAGGTTGTTCTTGAATATGCATATCTCCAGATATTTGTTGCAAACAGATGATCTTCGCAACTGCAAATAAATATCTGGGAATTTTCATTTTATAAGAAGTAGGTACTATGTCAGATTTTTATTAAATCAATTCAGTCTTGTAGGTTAGTATATGTATATCACAAACAAGCTTCTATTTAAGCCATGCTATGTAACCTCCAACCCCCATCAGGCTGAAACCTGTTTGCTCAGGTTTCACTATTTACGTCTGTGAGGAGCCTGCAACTCTATTGTTCTGCCACACCCATTGCCACCTTGCTCTTCTGGAGCCATACATGTGGTCACTCTGCATATGTAATATGGAAAATCATAGAAGGAAACTTTATTGAACATAGCCACATTGGAAAGAAGAACATAGTCCAATAATATCCAAATATACCATCTGATCAACTTGATTTTCTAGGCAAATGATTATATTTAAGTAGATGGTTAGAGATATACACAACAATGCAGTATTGTTATAAGTGTGGCCCCACCTATTTTTGACTCACCTTTATCTTGCTTTCAAGGTAGACCAGTTGTCAAAACTAATGAAACCACATTCAAAGAGGAAGAATGTACCTCTTGTTGGCCCAGATCTTCAGCTTTTACTTCTCTCATCTTGGTTTTCCTAGCAAAATTCCAGCTCCTTAGACCATTGTGTCAATGCTTGGAAGCCAAAGGAAGGTAAATGGGACAATGTTTCCATACTTGGCTAGTTATAGAGTGATGTCAGAACCAGTCCACTCATCAATCCTTCAGAAGCTCATCAGCTTTTGTACGGGAACATTTTAAATAAATAATATATGGGCTTTTAAGATTTTGTTTTATTATTAAAATGTGTGTGTGTGTGTGTGTGTGTGTGTGTGTGTGTGTAGAGGTATGTGCACATGAGTAAATTTCTGATCTCCCTGAAGGGTGTTCTGAGCCACCTGATGTGAATGTTTGAATCTGAACATTGAGCACCAGGAAGGGCAGTGTGTACCCTTATATTCTGAGAAATCTCTACAGACCATTAAAGTATTTTCTTAAGATTTTACTTTTAAAAGTTTCAATGACCGAAGTTAAAATACCATTAATCATATGGAACTAGAAAATGATTTATGTGTTTATATTTTGTGGACACTAGTGATCATGGATTGTCTTCTATGAGGTGACTTGTTGGACCTTTTTGATATAATCACTATGATTAAAGCAATGATTCACTCATGTGTGTGTAATATTCAGAGTTGAGTTACAATATTAATTTTATAAAGTTTTACTCTTTTTTTTTTTAGTGATGTGTAAAGGAAATCCTTTATGCCTAGCTTCAAGGGAGTGTACAGTGAAGACTTTATATCTGTTTTTAAGTGATTGATATTGAAGTGTTTCTGTGTAGATTTGAGTAAAATGTATGAATAAAGGCTTTTCTGTGTTTGGGTCACTAATTAGAGGGTGGAAAATTGTTTTGAGACTGTTTGAATCTTGAAAAAAATGTTGCCTCTGTGGAAGATCTGAGATGATATATGAGAACTTACAAAGGCACTAGTCCTGGTGCTAAGACACTACTGGCAAACCTTTAATTCTTATTTTTGATTATGTTTAGCCATGGACAAACAGGACAGGATAGAATTGAAGACCCAGAAATGAACCCACACAACTATCCTCACTTAAACTGTGACAGTGAGTACAAAACCATCTAGTGACAAGATGACAGCATTTTCAACAAATGGTACTGCTTCCACTGGTTTTCGGCATGTAGAAGAATGCAAAATGATCCATTCCTATCTTCTTGTACAAAGTTCAAATCCAAGTTGATCAAGGATATCCACATAAAACCCAATATGTAGAATGTCTCTTAGTATGTTCTATCTCGCCATTCTTCCTTATGTCAGAAACTTGAAGATTTAGGTTTTGCATTGATAGTTGAACTGGTTGATGAAATAAAAAGTGGGAAATTCTGGGTTAGTTCTTTTACCATAAACATAGGAAACATTATGTATCAAATATCATTTATACATGTATTTTCAAAACTTATAGAAATGAAATCTTTCAAAAAATTCTAAAAAGAAATATCTAGGAAACATTAAAATTGCCTAAATGTTCATGGACAAGGAAGCAGTGTGTCCTGGATTGGTGGTAAATATACATTAATCTAAGCACTCAGTACACAGAGGCAACAATTTTCACACTGTTGCCTTAACCAAATATATTTGATATACTAAAAAAAGAAACAATTTTCTCATTATAATGTTTAATTATTATATTATGAATATAAATGTATGTATAAAATGAAAGATGAAAACTTATTGTACTGACAATCCAATGTTGAATTCTTACATTCTTTTATTCAAAACTTGAATTTCAATTTGAATTTTAAATTACTAATAAAAGAATGGAAAATTAATAAAATGATAACTGATAGTTGAAGCAAAAGAAATTTAATTGTAATTGAAGATTATTTTGATCAGAATTTTTTAAAAATGCTATAAAAACCTAAAAAGAATACCCTAAGATTATGAAACTCAAAAATCCCTAAAACCCCTTTTAAAAACCTAAAAGTCTCTAAAACCCTAAAACAAAAACAAACCTAAATCCCTAAAGAAAATACCTGAAGCCCCCAAAAAACCTAAAACACTAAAACTCACCTAAAGCACTCCAAAAACCTAAAATCATAAAAAAAAACTAAAAGCATAAAAACCCTAAAGTCTTAAAACAAACAAACAAACAAAAAAAAAAAAACAACAAAATCCTAAAAAAATGAAAATACATAAAAATAAATAAAGAAATAAATCGCTATATCCCTAAAATCATTTAAAAAAAACAAAAAGAAACACAAAAGCAAAATAAAATAAAACATAAAACTAGAACCATGAAACACTAAAACCCTAGAAAACACTGACCTCTTGACCAGGTGAGGGCAACATTTGTATTCTGGTTCCCTCAGAGAATAGTCTGCTCAGGAGAGCACATTGGCTGCACAAGTAACATAGGTTCTGGGACAGGATGCCATTGGGGCATTCATCTTCAGAAATGAGGCAGAGCTAGGCTCAGATCTCTGTGCACCTTCCCTGCAAGAGGAGAGCTTGCCTGCAGGGAGTACTCTGACCACTCAAGTGGTCTTAAGGAGGCTCAAGAGAGAGTTGGACTCCCAGGAGTGCTGACAGACGCTAGCAGAATCACAGCAGGAACAAACTCCATCCAGAGACATCTATAACAACTAACAACAGAGATTACAAGATGGCAAAAGGCAAATATAAGAATCTTACTAATAGAAACCAAGACGACTCACCATCACCAGCAGCCAGGACTCCCACCAGAGCAAGTCCTGGATACCTCTACACAGCTGAAAACCAAGATTCAGATATAAAATCTTATCTCTTGGTGCTGGTAGAGGATTTTAAGAAGAAAATTAATAACTCAATAAAGAGATACAGGAGAACATGGCTAAAAAGGTAGAAGGCCTTAAAGAAGAAGCAAAAAAAAAAAAAAAAAAAAAAAAAAAAAAAAAACCACCTAAAAGATTTACAGGAAAACATTGCTGAACAAGTAAAAACCCTTAAAGAAGAAACGCAAAAACTCCTTAAGGAATTCCAGGAAAACACAACCAAACAGGTGATGGAATTGAACAAAACTATCCAAGATCTAAAAACAGAAGTAGAAACAATAAAGAAAACCCAACGGGAGACAATGCTGGAGATAGAAACCCTAGGAAAGAAACCAGAAACCATAGATGCAAGCATCAGCAACAGAATACAAGAGATGGAAGAGAGAATCTCAAAAGCAAAAGATTCCATAGAGAAACTGGAAACAACAATAAAGAAAATGCAAAATGCAAAAAGATCCTAACTTAAAACATCCAGGAAAGCCATGGTGGAACACACCTTTAATCCCAGCACTCAGGAGGTAGAGGCAGGCAGATTTCTGAGTTCAAGGCCAGCCTGGTCTACAGAGTGAGTTCCAGGACAGCCAGGGCTACACAGAGAAACCCTGTCTAAAAATAAACAAAAACAAAAACAAACAAACAAACAAAAACACCATCCAAGAATTCCAGGATACAATGAGAAGACCAAACATACAGATAATAGGAGTAGATGAGAATGAAGATTTTCAAATTAAAGGGCCAGCAAATATCTTCAACAAAATTTTAGAAGAAAATTCAACAAACCTAACGAAATAGATGCCCATGAACATACAAGAAGCCTACAGAAGCCCAAATAGAATGGTCCAGAAATGAAATTCCACCTGACACATAATAATCAGAATAAATGCAGTAAATAAAGATAGAATATTAAAAGCAATAAGAGAAAAATGTCAAAAACATATAAAGGCAGGCCTATTAGAATAACACCAGACTTCTCACCAGAGACTAGGAAAGCCAGAAGATCCTAGACAGATGTTATACAGACCCAAAGAGAACACAAATGCCAGCCAAGAATACTATACACAGCAAAACTCTCAATTACCTTAGGTGAAGAAACCAAAATATTCCATGATAAAACAAATTTCACGATGTATCTTTCAATGAATCCAATCCTTCAGCGGATAATAAAAGGAAAACACCAACACAAGGATGGAAACTTCAACCTAGAAAAAGCAAGAAAGTAATCCTTCAACAAACCTAACACAGCTGCAGGAACAGAATCCCAACTTTAACAACAAAAATATCAGGAAGCAACAATTAATTTTATTTAATTTCTCTTAACATCCATGGACTCAATTCTCCAATAAAAAATACATAGACTAATAGACTGGCTACACCAACAGGACCCAACATATTGCTGCTTACAGGAAACCCAATTCAAGGAAAAGACAGACACTACCTCAGAGTGAAAGGTTCAAAAACAATTTTCCAAGCAAATGTTCCCAAGAAACAAGCTGGAATAGCAATTCTAATATCGGATATATCTGACTTCGAACCCAAAGTTATCAAAAAAGACAAGGAGGGGTGCTTCATACTCATCAAAATTAAAATCTACCAAGATAAACATTCAGTTCTGATTGTCTATGCTCCAAATACAAGGGCAGCTGCATTCATTAAAGAAACTTTAGTAAAGCTCAAAACACACATTGCAACTCACACAATAATATTGGGAGACTTCAACATGCACTCTCACCAATGGACAGATCCTGGAAACAGAAACGAAATAGAGACACATAGACACTAACAGAAATTATGAAACAAATGGATTTAATAGATATCTACAAAACATTTTATCCTAAAAAAAAGGATATACATTCTTCTCAGCACAACATGGCACCTCCTCCAAAATTGTCCATACAATTGGTCAAAATTTGGCCTCAACAGATAAAAAAAATATTGAAATTGCCCCATGCATCCTATCTGAACACCACAGACTAAGTCTGATCTTCAATAACAGCATAAAAAATAGAAAGCCAATATTCAGGTGGAAAGTAAACAACACTCTACTCAATGATTCCTTTGTCAAGGATGAAATAAAGAAATAAATAAAAGACATTTTAGAGTTTAATGAAAATGAAGCCACAACATACCCACACTTATGGGACACAATTAAGGCAGTCCTAAGAGGAAAACTCAGCCCTGGGTGCCTCCAAAAAGAAACTAGAGACAGCATACACTAATAGTCTGACAGCACTCCTAAAACCTCTAGAACTAAAGGAAGCAAATTCACCCAAGAGGAGTAGACCACAGGAAATAACCTCAGGGTTGAAATTAAACAAGTGGAAACAAACAACTATTCAAAGAATCAACCATAAGATCTGGTTCTTTGAGAAAATCAACAAGATAGATAAAACCTTAGCCAGATTAACGAGAAGACACAGGGACAATATTCTAATTAACCAAATCAGAAATTAAAAAGGAGACATTACAACAAATCTCGAAAATATCCAAACCACCATTAGATCCTTCTACAAAAGGCTATACTCAACAAAATTGGAAAACCTGGAAGAAATGCACAAATTTCTAGACAGAAAACAGGTAACAAAGTTAAATCAGGATCAGATTAATTACGTAGACAGTCCTATATCCCCTAAAGAAATAGAAGCAGTCATCAATAGTCTCGCAGCCAAAAAACAAAAACAAAAACATAAACAAAAACATAAACATAAACATAAACAAAAACAAAAACAAAAACAAAAACAAAAACAAAAAACAAAACACATGAACTGATGGGTTTAGGGCAGAGTTTGGTCAGACCTTCAATGAAGACCTAATTCCACTTCTTCACAAACTTTTCCACAAAATAGAAGCATAAGTTACTCTAACCAACTCATTCTATGAATCCACAATTACTCTGATACCTAAACCACAGAAAGATCTAACAAAGATAGAGAACTTCAGACCAATTTCCATTATGGATATTGATAAAAAAATACTCAATAAAATTCTCGCTACCCGAATCCAAGAACACATCAAACAAGTATCCCTCCTGACCTAGTAGGTTTCATTCCAGGGATGCAGAGATGGTTTAATATATGGATATCCATCAACGTAATCCATTATATAAACAAACTAAAAGAAAAAAAAAACACAAGATCAGCTGGATAAATGCTGAGAAAGCATTTGACAAATCCAACACCCATTCATGAAAAAAGTCTAGGAAAGATCAGGAATTCAAAGCCCATACATAGACATGATAAAAGCAATCTACAGTAAACCAGTAGCCAACATCAAAGTAAATAGTGAGAAGCTGGATGTAATCCCACTAAAATCAGGGACTAGACAAGGCTGCTCACTTTCTTCTTACCTAGTTAACATTGTACTTGAAGCCCAAGCCAGAGCAATTAGACAACAAAAGGAAATCAAGAAGGTGCAAATTGGAAAGGAAGAAGTCAAAATATCACTATTTGCAGATGACATGATAGTATATATAAGTGTCCCTAAAAATCCACCACGGAACTCCTAAACCGGATAAACAGCTTCAGTGAAGTAACTGGATATAAAATTAAGTCAAACAAGTCAATGGCCTTTCTCTACACAAAGGATAAACAGGCTGAGAGAGAAATTAGTGAAAGAACACCCTTCTCAATAGTCACAAATAATATAAGGTACCTTGAGGTGACTCTAAGGAAGTGAAATTTTGGTATGATAAGAACTTCAAATCTCTGAAGAAATAAATTGCAGAAGATCCCCTAAGATGGAAAGATCTCCCATACCAATGGATTGGCAGGATCAATATAGTAAAAATGGCTATCTTGCCAAAATCAATCTACAGATTTAATGCAATCCCCATTAAAATTCCAACTCAATTCTTCACTGAGTTAGAAAAGGGCAATGTGCAAATTCATCTGACATAATAAAAAACCTAGGATAGCAAAAACTCTTCTCAAGGATAAAAGAACCTCTGGTGGAATCACCATGCCTGACCTAAAGCTGTACTACAGAGCAATTGTGATAAAAAAAAAAAAAAAAACTGCATGATACTGGTATAGCAACAGACAAGTAGACCAGTGCAATAAAATTGAAGACCCCGAAATAAACCCAAATACTTATGGACACTTGATCTTTGAACAAGGAAGCTAAAACCATCCAGAGGGGGGAAAAAAAACACAGCATTTTCAACAAATGGTGCTGGCACAAATGGTGATTATCATGTAGAAGACTGTGAATTGATACATTCCTATCTTCTTTTACTAAGGTCATATCTAAGTGGATGAAGGAACTCCACTTAAAACCATAGACCCTAAAACTTATAGAAGAGAAAGTGGAGGAAAGTCTTGAAGATCTGAACACAGGGGAAAAAATCCTGAATAGAATAGCAATGTCTTATGCTGTAAGATTGAGAATCGACAAATGGGACCTCATAAGATTGCAAAGCTTCTATAAGGCAAAAGACACCATCAATAAGACAAAAAGGTCACCAACAGATTGGGAAAGGATCTTTACCTATCCTAAATCAGATAGAGGTCTAATATCCAATACATATAAAGAACTCAAGAAGGTGGACTGTAGAAAATGAAATAACTACATTAAAAATGGGGCTCAGATCTAAACAAGGAATTCTCATCTGAGAGATCCGGAATGGCAGAGAAGCACATGAAAAAAATGTTCAGCATTCTTAATAATCAGGGAAATCAATATCAAAACAACCCTGAGATTCCACCTCACACTAGTCAGAACGGCTAAGATCAAAAATTCAGGTGACAGCAGATGCTGTCGAGCATGTGGAGAAAGAGGAACACTCCTCCATTGTTGGCAGGATTGCAAGCTTGTACAACCACTCTGGAAATCAGTCTGGTGGTTCCTCAGAAAATTGGACTTAGTACTACCGGAGGATCCAGCAATACCTCTTCTGGGCATATATCCAGAAGGTGTTCCAACTGGTAAGAAGGACACATGCTCCTCTATGTTCATAGCAGCCTTATTTATAATAGCCAGAAGCTGGAAAGAACCCAGCTGTCCCTCAACAGAGGAATGGATACAGAAAATGTGGTACATTTACACAATGGAGTACTACACAACTATTAAAAAGAATGAATTTAATAAATTCCTAGGCAAATGGATGGACCTGGAGGGCATCATCCTGTGTGAGGTAACCCGATTACAAAAGAACTCACTTAATATGCACTCACTGAAAACTGGATATTAGTCCAGAAAATTATATTACCCAAGATATAAGGCACAACTTGAAAAACACATGAAACTCAAGAAAAACGTAGAATATAGTGTGGATACTTTGCCCATTCTTAGAATTGGAAACAAAACACCCATGGAAAGAGTTACAGAGACCAAGTTTGGAGCTGAAATGAAAGGATGCATCATCTAGAGACTGTCATACCCGGGGATTCATCCCATACCCGGGGTTCATCCAAACACTGACACCTTTGCATACACCAGCAAGATTTCGCTGAAAGGACCCCGATATAGCTGTCTCTTGTGAGACTATGCCAGGGCCTAGCTAACACATAAGTGGATGTTCATAGTCAGTTATTGGATGGAATATAGGGGCACCAATGGAGGAACTGCAAAAAGTACCCAAGGAGCTAAAGGGGTCTGCATCCATATAGGTGGAATAACAATATGAACTAACCAGTACAAGCCCCCCCCCACCCCCCGGAGATCATGTGCCTAGCTGCATATGTATCAGAAGGGGGACCAGTTGGAAAGAGAGGTCCACTGGTCTTGCAAACTTTATATGCCTCTGTACAGGTGAACGCACGTGCCAAGAAGTGGGAGTTGGTGTGTAGGGGAGTGGGGAAGGGAGGGTATTGGGGACTTTTGGGATAGCATTGGAAATGTAAATGAAGAAAATTATTAATTTAAAAATAAATAAATAAAATATACTTTATATTTTATCTGATATTCTTAACATCCAACTTGTATATTTTAAAGCTATTCCAAAGTTAAGCGATTCTGTACTGCCATATGCATAGTGTCACAGTGCTTCACACTCTGCTAACTTTCACTCTTGTCTCTCTTTTCAAATCAATGCCTTTTATCACATCAGGAATCTATGACCTTCCAATTCCCAACAGAGACAATTTACCATTATGTGATTTCTTAGATTTTGTTGCTGGAAAAAACACCATGACCAAGAGAAACATGCGAGGAAAGTGTTTATTTATTTATCCACCTTATTTCGTAGTACATTGAATGAAGTCGAGGCATGAAATTGGATGCAAGAACTCCATGAAAGCAAATGGAACAATGTTGATTACAGGCTTCTTCATATTCATTGTGTATTCAGTACCCTTTCTTATAACTCAAGGACAGTGTACCTACAGGTGCCACTGTTCACAGACAGTAGGGTAACCTCATATTAATCATTAATTAAGGACATGGCTTAAACACACAACCACAGATCAAAATGATGGTAGCCATTACACATTGAGATTCCCTGATCTAAACATATTCATGTTTGCTTTCCTGTTTGTAAGTACACATATGTAATTACTTAATTTTTTTATATGATGAAGTACTACTTTTATTAAGATGAAGAATAACATAAGTTAAATATCATCTAACATTTTCTTACCATGGAAATATCAATAAAGCAATTTACCTTTTCAGTTCTTTATAAAATTTGAATCTGGTCTATTTAAAATAACATAACACTTTGGGAGAAAGAAACACATTTGGAACCCTACACTAGAAGGCAAGATTGAGAAAATTTCCACAACTACCATGACCTTCCCCCTGATGCTGTGGTAGACAGGGAGGAAGGTGATCCAGACACTGCAGAACACCAGCATGCTGAAAGTTAGGAACTTGGCTTCATTGAATGTTTCAGGAAGATTCCTAGACAAGAAAGTCAAAGTGAAGCTCCCCAGAGCCAACAGCCCAAGTATCCCAGGACAACGTGGAAGGCAATGACAGAAGGTTTATTGCAAATTATGACAATCTTCCCATGTTCAGATTGTATATCTCTGTCAATAAAGGGAGGAGATGTTACCAACCAGATTCCACAGAGAAGAAGTTGGAGTAGGGTACAAATGGGAATGACCAAATTAGGTGCCCCTGTTACCAATATCCCTCTCATTCTTCTTCCTGGAGTAGTGAGCTTGAAAGCCATGACCACAGATATTGTTTTGGCCAATACTGTAGAAACAGACACAGTGAAAAATACTCCAGATATGGTTTGCTACCAGAAGCAGGTGATCTGGTCAGGATTTCCAATGAAGAGCAGGGAGCAGATAAAGCAGAAGACAAAAGAGATGAGCAGGATGTAGCTGAGAATGTGGTTATTGGACTTCACAATGGGAGTATCCTTGTACTTCACAAATGTGATGAGGACTAGAATTGTGATGGCCGAAAAGTACACTGCCATGCAGTGTAGAGCCATCCCAAATGGATCTTCTTAAGCCAGAAATGATACAGCTCTTGAGAGAGAGTAGGTTTGCTCTATGTTGGCATTCTTATCGTCTGGAGATTTCACACACTGTTCCATATCTGCTGGCAAATGAAAACAATCCCTTATAAGTTATCATAATTACATAGGTAGTAATTTTATATTCATATTATTCTAAGGAAATATCAATAAATAAGTTTTGTTGAGCATCTATTCCCTTCCTTTTTGCTGTAGAACCAGTAAATTGAGATTGCTCTGTATTAACCTACACATTGTGATGGGAAAAAAAAACCATCATTGGAAGTAGAAAGAAAAAAAAATTATTGAACAAAAACAAGTATATGATGAATAATAATATGCATAATCTCAGATTATTTAATTCCTCTAAACATAAATCCACTATTCACAGAAAAGTGTAGTGTGCAGATATCAGTACTGGTGTCAGTTGATGAAATGCATCATGTGCTTTGTTTGCTCTATTGTTTGTGCCTTTGTCTGTATCTACACATAGGAACATACAATTCCTCATTCAAACACTATTTGCATAAAGGAATATTTTCATTCTTGAAGCTGTAGGCCTCATAGACCTATGCATGTCCCTTTCATTTTTTTTACAATCTCTATCTTGCCAAATACACATTCCATGCTATATGGCATGAGGATTATGAAGGTTCATATTTCTCCCTCTTTCCTTAGCTAAGCTCTAAGCAATCTCTTGTTGCATGTTTGAAATCTTCACTCTTGTTCTAATTCTTTAAGAGGAAATATTTAATCCTTTGTCCATCTAACCTCTTAAAATATATTTCATTAAACAACTGTTACACTGAGCATGTGGTCTTTTTCACAGAGTAAGCTGGGTGATAGAGGGAAAGATTATGGACTGATCAGGTGGTCAACTTTCTATGTACAACAAATCAAAGAAAAATAAACATATGCATAGATTACATCTAAAATGTTTCTTTAAAATATTTTTTACAGGTTTGTCCTCCTAAACACTTTCTATATTATATAAAAGCAGTAACCATCATATTGTGAGAGAAATGCCTTGTTTCAAGAAGACATTTGAAGTTATTTGCTTGGTCTAAAAGAAGTTGGCACTATTTAACTGATTATGTTTTCATTCATGGAGATTTTAAGTCTTTAGTTTGCATCCAGGCCATTTGATATTTCTAGTTTGGATAGAGAAGGTATTCAAATTCAGCAAATGTTCTTCTGTATGCAAGCATGTACCTCTGTCATTGGAAACCTCATTTTCTGGGCACTGAACACAATCAAAGCAGCAGTCTGCTGTTTCTTACTGAAATTTTTCCCTGAATCCCGCAGTACATATCACACTACACAAAGAAGAGGGAACCTGAGGCAGTGCATAAATATTATATAATATTCATGTGAGTCTATGTATTTCATGTATTTATCATATGAATAATGACCCATAGATTGATATATAGGGCACTAACAGAAATGGCTATACATATTCCTCTGATAACCTGTATCACTTAACAATATCAGGCACATTTGTATTCATATTACCCTGCAACACATTAAGTGTCACACAAAAATTACTACATTATGTAGTATTATTTATGTATCATTCAGGTTGTTGCAATTCAGAAATTGTCTTTCCTAAACTGATCAATCCAAAAAGAATGTTTAGTTGGCACAAGTTTTGCCTCTCATGATTTATAAATAACAAAAAAAAAAAAAAAAATACTGTGGTATATGGAGGGAGAATGTAGGGTAAATAAAGAAAGAGTAGTTTGAAGATTATGACCAAAATATTTTATATAAGGCTCCCATAAAATTAATGAAGTACTCCTAAGTGTAAAAGAAAACCTTGAACACACTGTCCCTTTCTCTCTTTCACCTGCATCTATGAGGGTGCTCCCTACCCACCCACTCGTGCTTCATCACTCTAGATTTCCCCTCTAGTTTTCCCCTGTACTTGGCCATCAAGCCTTCACAGGACCAAGGGATTCTCCTCACACTGATGCCAGATAAGGCAATCCTCCACGGAGGACGGGAATTCACGAAGGAAGATAACATTTGAAATGTAAATAAATAAAAAAACAATACAAAATAAATAAAAAGAGAAAACCATGAATCTATAGAAACATTTATGTTAACGAATGCATGTTATACTAAATTAGGCTATAAATACGTTTGCACAGAACTAAAAAAATTCACATATTTAAATTTTTTTCATTAATCATTTGTACCTATACATTATACTATAAATCCATTATATATATATATATATACATATATATATATATATATATATATACATATATACATATATACATACATATATATATACACACACACACACATATATATATATTCCTGTATTGTAGGATATAAGTAATTGTATCACTGTGTATATCTTGAAATGGATAAATAAAATTAAATAAAATGGATATTAAAATGAGTAGCCTGATTGGTGATATTAACAGTTGATTATATTAAAAGCATGATCTACAAACATACAAAACAAATATAAAATATGTTCTAACATATTACTCATAATTTTCTTCCTTTGAATAAAATTAGCCTTTTCTTAATGCTTAAATTCATAGAGTTTTTGTTATTTGGAAATATGTAAAATATTCTTACTGATAAAATATTTTCTTTACTTGAAACACTGATAATCTTCTTAAAGTAAGCTGATTGTTAGTTAAGATACACAACTATATAATGTTTTTTGAATACTGTCAGGTGGTATCTAATAAGGGCTTTTGAATATATTTCTTAATTATTCACTATATAAAATTTTATACTCCTTTATTATGCTTAATTCCCAAAGAGTATTTTGTATGTTTTGTAATAACTTAGTAGTGAACATTAGACTTAGTATCCTCAGTTATGGATATTATTAAATATGCATTAAAATATTATAGGGTATAAAAGGATAAGAATAAAAAAGTTGAAAGAACAGATATATTAGTTAATTCTCAAAGTATTCAATAATATTAAGATGTTTGATGTATAAATTTCAGTTAAGTATAAGTTATAAGGAGAATCTGTTAGGTATTTCATATGTAGTGGAAGTCATGCTCTTTTATATATCTGTGGAATGACAACTCTAAGGTTATTTTATAGCAGTTTTACACAATAGGACTGTAATTTAGTTCAAGGATGGCATTCAGAGATAAAACAATATTTATTTATTTTCATGAATACAAAATGTATCATATCATAGTGCTCAATGTGTATAAATACTTAAATTGTATTCAGCTCTAAGGATCCCTAATATGTCAGGCATATTTCAAGATATTTAGACAGAAATTTAGCGTATCTCATATTACAAACTTTACTGCAGTTGAAATTTTATATTTCACACATCTCCCTTAATCATCACTATGCCCTCTTGTAGAATTTCAGCAAGTGAATATGAGCTTCTTCTGGTAATGTTTTTTGCTACTGATGAGAGCAACAAGAATCCTTATCTTTTACCAACATGAGTTTGATGTTCTCCATCATTGGTGAAAACTGTCAGCATTTATTGAGAGATTTGAATCAAGAATATACACAAACAGAAGGACAAATGAGTTTTGTTAATTATTTCTATTATTTAGATGAATCATAGGTCTTACAGGAGCATCATGGAAAAAAACCTAAAAACTGGCAATGCACTCTTCCATGCGTCTGGTAAGAATTTGTGACACTAAAAGGGTTAAGAACATTAAATTACATTTACAGGTGCCTACCATCCTAGGCTGTTGCAGTCTTTTGGAAGTCATTTGGTGCACATGAACAATGGATTGAGATCCATATCATACTCATTAAAACAAGACTACATGTCAAACATTCAGGTCTTTAATAATCTTGAATTTGGGTTTGCCCAGATTTAGAGGTGAGGCTCCATGTGCTTTTCTGCAGAGACATCCTCCATGTTGCTTGGAGCACAAAGAGTATTTGTTAAAATTTATTTTATTTTGCCTAAAATTCATGTTATGTACTTGGTTTGGAGGACAGAAGGCAGAGCACATATCATCATGTCCTTCCTAATTATCAAGGCAATATGTGGATTCTATTTTCCTTTAAGTTTTTCTATTGGGTGGCAATCTTAAGCTATCCACTACAATACTTTTTGAGCTTATAAAACAAAGTTTTCTTCTGTTTCACAGATAATATTCCATAGCTTCTTTCCAGTTGCTTGTCCCTTTATTTCTTGTTGATATCAGATATCTGAGTCCATGTTATTCTCTGTGTAAGAGGTGATGGCCTCTATCCTATTTTCATGTCAGAGAATAGTCTTAGAAGTGTTGCTGTTGTATATTCATTAATTTTGAGGTCATTTATTAGTAAACCATTCTTATCCTGTTTTTCCCCATTAATCAGATACTGATTTGTGATTCTTCAATCACTTTAAACAAGGTTTAATATGGCACAGAAGTACGATTTATACAAAGCATTGAAGCACTTTTGAGTATCTGCACTCATCAATCTACATGGATGGAAGGACTTCCTCTTTCATGAAAATGTATGCAGTAGCAAATAGGTTATTCATGAACTACAGATATTTGAAAGGTAATGGGATGCCCGTTATACAACTATGCACCAACAAATATAATTTCAGTTTCTTTAATACAAATATCATATTAGTGTAATATACTTTAAATGATTTTTGTACAAAATTCAACTTATTCTAATGAAACTAATTCTGACATGTTATAGCTTGTTTACACACAGGATTTTTAACCCAATGCATTATAATTGGCACGACATATTACTTCACTAATACTCAACATCCATGCAGGATTGTTGATGGTGATTCTTCCAAGGTTTCCCCTTAAAACCCTTAATCCATAATACTAGGCTTACAATACAGGGTCCAATTTCCTTTCCAATTTTCATTGTCCCATATGCATAACTATACTAATATTGAATACCAAAATTAGAATTTCAATATTATATAAAAATTTTACACCTGTAGGACCTCTGCAGTCTGAACTTATGAAAGCAGGGTTTACCACCCAGCCCTACCAACCTACATGCCTAACAGGAGCTCTTCCATAATTAGAAACATAGGAGAACCCTTTGGCTGAATACCCATATCATTTTGGACCTCCACAGTGATAAGCAAATGAGGTACATATCGAGCTCTTCCTGAGTACTATTGTCTTTCCAGTTTGAATCTCCAACTGAAAATATTGAAGATCTATATGCTTTCCCTAGACCCCAAAGCCAACTTGGCTCCTATTAGATCTGCCAAATCCAGAGACTGTGTGATATATGATGGCTGTACCAAGCAAAGACACTGAAGGCATGTCCTAACCAGATACAGTACTTCCTGACTCCCAGAAGGCCTTCTGGAATCGAGGTCACACTATACTATTTGATTCCAAAGAGTACTGATCCAATCCCAGATACCCAGACAATTTAACAACAGAAATGACCAGATGGTGAAAGAAAAATGAAAGGACATAACCAAAAGAGGCCAAAGTAATTTGGCATTATCATAACCCAGTTTTCCTACCCTGGATACTTAAACATTCATGAATAGCAAGATTTTGACTAAAAATTTCATTTCATGAAGATGAAAAATACCTTAAATGAGGATAAAATAACACCTTTAAAGAAATACAGAAAACCACAGTCTAACAGGTAGAAGTCCTTAGAGAGGAAAAAAAATCACTTGAAGACATGCAAGAAAATACACTTTATTTTTTTTCCATTTTTTATTAGGTATTTAGCTCACTTACGTTTCCAATGCTATACCAAAAATCCCCCATACCCCCCCACTCCCCTACCCACCCACTCCCCCTTTTTGGCCCTGGCATTCCCCTGTATTTGGGCATATAAAATTTGGAAGTCCAATGGGCCTTTCTTTCATGTTATGGCCTATTAAGCCATCTTTTGATACATATGCAGCTAGAGACAAGAGCTCCGGGGTAAAGGTTAGTTCATATTATTGTTCCACCTATACGGTTGCAGTTCCCTTTAGTTCCTTGGGTGCTTTCTCTAGCTCCTCCATTGGGGACCTGTGATCCATTCCATGGATGATTGTGAGCATCCACTTCTGTGTTTGCTAGGCCCTGGCATAGTCTCACAAGACACAGCTATATCTGGGTCCTTTCAGCAAAATCTTGCTATTGTATGCAATGGTGTCAGCGTTTGGAAGCATATCATGGGATGGATCTCTGTATATGGCAATCACTAGATGGTCCATCCTTTTGTCACACTTCCAAATTTTGTCTCTGTTACTCCTTCTATGGGTATTTTGTTCCCTATTCTAAGAAGGGGCAAAGTGTCCACACTTTGGTCTTCATTCTCTTGAGTTTAATGTGTTTATCAAATTGGATCTTATATCTTGGGTATCCTAAGTTTCTGGGCTAATATCAACTTCTCAGTGAGTACATATGATGAGATTTCCTTTGTGATTGGGTTACCTCACTCAGAATGATGCCCTCCAGGTCCACCCATTTGCCTAAGAATTTCTTAAATTCATTCTTTTTAATAGCTGAATAGTATTCCATTGTGTAAATGTACCACATTTTCTGTATCCATTCTTTTGTTGAGGGGCATCTGGGTTCTTTCCAGCTTCTGGCTATTATAAATAAGGCTGCTATGAACATAGAGGAGCATGTGTCCTTCTTACCCGTTGGGACATCTTCTGGATATATGCCCAGGAGAGGTATTGCTGGATCCTCTGGTAGTACTATGTTCAATTTTCTGAGGAACCACCAGACTGATTTCCAGAGTGGTTGTACAAGCTTGCAATCCCACCAGGCTAGACAAGGCTGTCCACTCTCTCCCTACCTATTCAACATTGTACTTGAAGTCCTAGCCAGAGCAATTAGACAACAAAAGGAGATCAAGGTGATACAAGTTGGAAAGGAAGATGTCAAAATATCACATTTTGCAGATAATATGACAGTATATATACATATATGTGACCCTAAAAATTCCTCCAGAGAACTCCTAAGCCTGATAAACAGCTTCAGTGAAGTCGCTGAATATAAAATTAACTGAAACAAGTCAATGGCCTTTCTCTACACAAAGGACCAACAGGCTGAGAAAGACATTAGGGAAACAACACTCTTCTCAATAGCTACAAATAATATAAAATACCTAGGAGTGACTCTAACTAAGGAAGTGAAAGATCTGTATGACAAGAACTTCATGTCTCTGAAGAAAGAAGTTAAAGAAGATCTCAGAAGATGGAAAGATCTCCAATGCTCATGTATTCTCAGGATACATATAGTAAAAATGGCTATCTTGCCGAAAGCAATCTACAGATTCAATGCAATCCTCATCAAAATTCCAACTCAATTCTTCAACGAATTAGAAAGGGCAAATGGCAGATTCATCTGGATTAACAAAAACCTAGGATAGCAAAAACTCTTCTCAGCCGGGCATGGTGGCGCACGCCTTTAATCCCAGCACTCGGGAGGCAGAGGGAGGCAGATTTCTGAGTTCGAGGCCAGTCTGGTCTACAAAGTGAGTTCCAGGACAGCCAGAGCTATACAGAGAAACCCTGTCTAGAAAAACCAAAAAAAAAAAAAAAAAAAAAAAAACTCTTCTCAAGGATAAAAGAACCTCTGGTGGAATCACCATGCCCGACCTAAAGCTGTACTACAGAGCAATTGTGTTAAAAACTGAATTGGTACTGGTATAGCGACAGACAAGTAGAGCAATGAAATAGAATTGAGACCTGGAAATTAACTGACACACCTATGATCACTTCATCTCTGACAAGGGAGTTAAAACCATCCAGTTGAAAAAAAAAAAAAAAAAAAAAAAAAACATTTTCAAAAAATGCTGCTGCCACAGCTGGTGATTATCATGTAGAAGAATATGAATTGTTCCATTTTCTCTCCTTGTACTAAGGTCAAATATAAGTGGATTAAGGAACTCCACATAAAACCAGAGACACTGAAACTTATCGGGGTGACCTTGGGGCAAAGCCTCCAATATGGGCATGGGGTGAAAATCCTGAATAGAACAGCAATGTCTTGTGCTGTTAAGATCAAAAATCGACAAATGGAACCTCATAAAATTGCAAAGCATCTGTAAGGCAAAAGACACCATCAATAAGACAAAAATGCCATCAACATGTTGGGAAAGGATCTTTACCTATTCTAAATCATATAGGAGACTAATATCCAATATATATATATATATATATATATATATATAAAGTACTCAATATGGTGGACTCCAGAAAAATCAAATAACCCCATTAAAAAATGGGGCTCAGAGCTAAACAAAGAATTTTCACCTAAGGAATAACAAATGGCTGAAAAAAGGTTCAGCATCCTTAATCATTCTTAATCATCAGGAAAATGCAAACCAAAAAAATCCTGATATTTCACCTCACCGCAGTCTGAATGACTAAGATCAAAAATTCAGGTGACAGCAGATGATTTGGAGAAAGAGGAACACTCCTCAATTGTTAGTGGAATTCGAGCTCATACAACCACTTTGGAAATAATCTGGTGTTTCCTCAAAAAATTGGACATAGTACTAAAGGAGGATCCCACAATACCTCTCCTGAGCAAATATCCAGAAGATACTCGTACCAGTAAGAATGCTCTACACATGCTCTACTATGTTCATTGCAGTGTTATTTATAATAGCCCGAAGCTGAAAAGAACCCAGATGCTCCTCAACAGAGGAATGGATACAGAAAATGTAGTACATTTATACAATGGATTACTGCTCAGCTATTAAGTAAATGAATGTATGAAGTTCCTGGGCAAATGGATGGACCTGGAGGGCATCATCCTGAGTGAGGTAACTCAATTACAAAAGAACTCACATGATATGTACTCACTGGATAATAAGTGGATATAAGCCCATAAATTTAGAATTCCCAAGATATAAGATACAATTTGCTAAACATATGAAGCTTGGAAAGAAGGAAGACCAAGGTGTGGATACTTTGCCTCTTCTTGGAATTGGGAGCAAGCCACACATGGAAGTAGCTACAAAGTTAGAGTTTGGAGCTGAGACAAAAGGATGGACCATCTAGAGACTGTCATACCCGGGAATCCATCCCATAATCAGCCTTCAAACCCTGACAACATTGCATACACTAGCAAGATTTTGCTGAAAGGACTCTGATATATCTGTCCCTTGTGAGACTATGCCAGGGCCTAGCAAACACAGAAGTGGATGCTCACAGTCAGCTATTGGATGGATCGCATGGTCCCCAAAGAAGGAGCTGGAGGAAGTACCCAGTGAGCTTGGGGCATCTGGAATCCTCTAGGTGGAACAAAAATATGAAGTAACCAGTACTCCTCCAGAGTTCATGTCTCTAGCTGCATATGTATCAGAAGATGGCCTGGTAGGACATCAGTGGAAAGAGAGGCCCATTGAGCATGCAGACCTTACATGCCTCAGTACAGGGGAATGCTAGGGCCAAAAGGTAGGAGTGGGTGGATGGGTGTGTAGGTGTGGGAGGGTGTGGGGGATTTTTGGGATAGCATTGGAAATGTAAATGAAATAAATACATAATAATAATAATAAAAATGTCAATCTAAGAGTACATAAGGAGGGACCCATGGCTACAGCCACATATGAAGCAGAGGATGGTCTAGTTGGACACGAATGAGAGGCTCCTGGTCCTGAGAAGGCTCCATTCCCCAGTGTAGGGGAATGCCAGGACAGGGAAGTATGATTGGTTGTGTTGGTGAGTAGAGAGAGGATGGATGGGATAGGGGGTATTTGGAGGGGAAACCAGGAAAGGGAATAACATTTGAAATTTAATTAAAGAAAATATCTAATAAAGTAAAATAAAGTAAAGTAAAATAAAATAAAATAAAATAAAATAAAATAAAATAAAATAAAATAAAATAAAATAATACTGTGGAACAATAACTTCATAGCAGAAAAAAATTAAAGAAATCAAAGCACACAGAGGAATGCAGAAGAGCACTGCTCCCAAAGACAGCCCTGTCCTTATGATACTATAGCACATTGTTTCACAAAATGGATTTGATCATGTCCTCAGATAGG
This sequence comes from Mus caroli, assembly GCF_978045245.1. NCBI lineage: Eukaryota > Metazoa > Chordata > Mammalia > Rodentia > Muridae > Mus > Mus caroli. The sequence continues at coordinate 5,641,904 of NW_028227277.1, read as the reverse complement.
GCATTTGACTATACTATGTAGGTTATCCCCATATGATCAGAAGAAACAAACGGAAGCAAGAAGAGCAGAGTCAGAAGCAGATCTTAGACTGATGCCAAGGCAAGGCTGGGAGGCACAGCATGCTTTTGGTCTTCAAGGTTCCAGAGTGTTGTTCTCCACCTTCCTGATGCTGCAGTTCCTACAAATATATATTATCTTATGCTGTGGGGAGTCCCAACAATAAAATTATTTTTTTACTACTTCATAACTGTAATTTCCTAGTGTTAGGAATCGTGACATAATTATCTGACATACAGATAGTCTTAGACAACTCCTGTGAAAGTGTCACAAGGACTTGCAACCTATAGGTTGCCAACAACAGTTCCAGGCATGAGTAAAACTAGCTAACCCCTTGAGTTTTACACTTTCTGCCTTCTGGAATTGTACTAGAATAGATAAGCTCTGTTTTAGTTGTCTAAAGATGTGATCATTTGTAACACTAACTGGAAACACACATACCAAAGTGGATAAGGGAGTCCAATTTTCCTGTCCTGGAATCTTGGCAGGTCTTAGAGTCAGCTCTAATCAAATGGAAGAGAAAGGATGCTGGATGATTCCCTACTCAAAGTCTTTGGAGACAACAGGGAGTCTGTTTGTTTCCATGGAGAATGGGGGAGGAATTGTACTCCATTATAAAGATCCTTACACTCCCTAATTTTATGCCTGATGGCCTATTGGAGTGTACTTTGTACTTTTGTTTGCTACATGTTGTGTTCTGTGTTCATGATTATTAACTCTAGGGTTCTTACCATACTTTCAAAATGAAATTCTTCCGAGTTTTAAATCTTTCATATTTGTCCTTTGTATACTATATGATTCTTTTTAAAAAAAAATCAGTTTATAGGTCTTTTGTACAAACATCTATCTTTTGGGAAAATACTTTTTATTGAAAATACATCTTTTCTTTCAATTCAGAGATAAGTAAATAACATTTTCCAAACTGTTGTAAAGGGGCCTTAGGGACTTAAGGAGATCTGTCTACTTCCTTTCCATAAAGGTGAACAAGGCGTCATCATCTCACCCTGTGTGCGAAAGTCCATTATGGTTCAAAATTGCCACTTTTGAAGTCTTTAGCAAACTAAAGAACTCCTTAATTATACCTTAAATTCTGGAGAAACAAAAAAGTAGGGGATTTTGCTGTTTCACTTACAGGTGGAAAGAAAGGCTAAAAATATTACATCTTCCCCACCAGAAATTTCTGTTGGAGGGCTCCTTTAAAAAAATAAAAATAACAAATGCTTAAAAAATTTTAGAGACGTGATCACAAAGCACAGATTTGTTGAAAATATTAAAAGATTTTTCCGGAGGTTCCTGTGTCTGCCCTTCATATTTCCAGGAGGAAACCTCCATCAGAGACTTAGAAAGGCTGAATCTGACCTTTTGTTGACCCCACTAGCTCAGTTCTTTTCAGTGGACATTCACAAGGTCATTTTAGCTGTAGAAGACACATGTGAAATGAGTGATTCCTGAAGGTATGCAGGCTCACTTTTTGCTTCAAAAGACAAAAGAACCTGAGGAAGCCACATGGAACTCAGTCCAAGCCCACTGTGATGAGAGCCAGTCACCTACAAGTAAGTGCAAAGCAGAGATCTGGATGGTTGATGGCAGGGAAAGGAAATTCTTTCTTTCCTCAGGTGGTAGATAATTATCAGGAGAGGATCATTGATATTTACTGCTGTACCCCAGTCTCTGAGCAGGCTCAGATTCAGCACAGGATAGCTGTTAAGTCTGTGTGACTATTGGGCCAGACCCTTCTTAGCTCCAAGACACTTTACTGATGGCAAAGGGGAGATATTTCTGGAGCAGTCTTCAAAACCTAATTACTTAATGACTTTGCCTCGGGGTAAGCTGAGGCCAGCCAGTATATGGCCGATCTGAGGAGCTCTGATGTTCCAGAGCAGAACGTGACACAAGGGACCAGTCAGGTCTAGGAGGAAAGGAACTAGTTTTTAGCGCCCCACCTCCCACTCCCAGTAGCATCAGTTCCTGAGGTGCCTGAGACATGAGAGTCCCTGTTAGACCTGAAGTTGGGAAGAAGGCCGCGAAGCTGACTGTTCCTGCAACATCATTATCTTTGCTGAGGACTGAGTGGCTACTGGATGGTTGACAACAAGGAGATGAGGTTGCTTCTGGGAATTGGGAAGGAGACAGAGTCGGGCCGGTGATGTGTGGAGTGGAGTTTAGCATGTGGGGTCGTTTATTACTCAGAGAAGGGGCCTTGCAAGCAGACAGACAGTACTGTGGCATTAAGGATAAAGCAAACTTTGACCTCAATGGAGCCTGTGACTTTACTAACTTTAGGATGCAAATTGCACGGTTTGGTAAGTTGAGGTCGCCTGGTAAGCAGATGTTCCCTGGTAGGAAATCCTTACATGCTGACCTCTCTCTCTGGAACCCACCATAACAAGGAAAGAACAAACTGTCTTAGGTAAAGTTGTACTCTGATGACAACCAGCACAAGGCTTGCCCTTGACAGTATGGACACACAAGAGAACTAAAATGAAAGCAAATGGCTTGATTGGGAACACGGAGGGGGCATGACCTGGGTGCGAGGTAGCCAAGCTGACTAACCTCATAATGATGATGGGCCAGTTACTTGGTGACTGTGTTTTAGATTGCCTCAGATCCTAGGCGGGAAGGATCTTGATTGTTTCCTCTTAACAATCTTATGATTTATATTTCTGTCCAGATTTTTTTTCATATTTTTATTGATTATTGTTAATTTCATGTCATGAACCCCAAGCAAAGTCTCTTCCTAGTACTCCTAGGTCTGCCCCCACCCATCTGCCCTACCCCCTCCAAAAAAAAAAAAAGATAAAAAATACAAGTCCAGTTTGCATTGCTTATGCACTTTCACACTGGAGCAAGGTCAATCTCTCAGTGACCAGACAAAAGGACTCAGTTCCATCCAGTTTAATGAAAATTTTATTTCTTCATAGATGCATAAAACTCCATAGTTTATACATTTGGTGTGCATGTATAAATAGTGAAGAAAATTATATATAAATTCACTGGTGTGCCTTCTTCATATGGTAGTTCTAACAGCTTTAATTTAAATATTATTACCTTTTAGTTACTTTTTAAAATATTTAACTTTCAAAGAGCAATTTCTATAGCTAATGTGCTAGTTTGGTTTCCTTTGGTTGTCTTTTTCCCTTTCTTCCTTTCATCCTTGAGGCAGGGTTTCTCTGAGAAGTACTGGCTGTCCAGAACTTTCTCTTCAGGACAGGCTGTCATGGAACTCACAGAGAGTAAAAGGCCTCTGCTTCCCTAGTAGGAGGTTAAAGGCATGCACCACCACAACCCAGAAGTAGTTAGGTTTTTATCCAGCAATATATAATGTTTTTCCCCACATACTCACCAGTACTTATTGCTGTTTGTTTGATAGTAATTGTTCTGACTGCTGTTAGATCTCAATTTAGCTTTAATTTGTCTTCCTCTGATAGCTAAAGATGTTGAATGTTTTACATGTATTTATTGGTGACTTGTATGTGCTGTTTTGAGTAATATCTATTAACTCATTAACCCATCCAGTGATGAGATAATTTTCCTTAAGTTTTGAGGTTCTTTATAGATTTGTCCAGATTAATATTTTTACAAATGTGGTTGGCAAAGTTATTATTTTTATTTTTTAACTTTTTTCCTGTCCTGTAGGCTCGCTCTTCATTCTCCTTTGCCACTTGCTTCCTTTGGAGACTGGAATCTTTTACTGTCATGTAATGACATTTGTCAATTCTTGTACTATTTTTTTGAGCTATATGTGACTAATTTAAATTCCCTCAGACCTTAGACAGAAAAGAACTAAGCTTACTTCGTTTAACCTGACCTCCATCCCCATCTAGTTTACTAAATTTTTTATTCTTTATTGCTGAATAAACATAAAATAAGTTGCTATTTGGGGTCCTTTTCAGAAACTCCTTGATTTTGCTTAAAGTGGGATATTGTAATTTTATTTTCCTTTAGCAGTTTGGGTTTCAAGTGTCATCTTAAGATCATGGGTCCAGCCAGGCTTGGTGGCTCATGCCTTTAATCCCAGTACTTGGGAGGCAGAGACAGGCAGATTTCTGAGTTCCAGGCCAGCCTGATCTACAAAGTAAGTTCCAGGACAGCCAAGGCTACACAGAGAAATCCTTTCTGGAAAAAACAAAAATCAAACAAACAAACAAACAAACAAACAAACAAACAAACAAAAAGATGATGGATCCATTTTGAACACTTTTGGACTTTTGGACAGAGTGAGGGACACAGTTTTAGTTTTGTTCTTTGACATATAAACACTCAATTTTTTGCCAGCCCCATTTATTTTTCCTCTTTAGTTTCTTTACTTTCCTTTTTGGGGTTTTGGGTTTTGGGGACAACCTATGTAGTGAAGAATGATCTTGAATCCCTTTTTTCCTTACCTCTACCTCCCAAAGTACTGGGATTATCCACATCAACATTTCTGGTTTTATTACCATTTCTTGAAGACATTTTCTTGTTCATCAATGAATATTTTTAACAGCAATGTGAAAACAAAATGGCTGTAGCTGTGGGTTCACCTCTGCATCCTTTATTTTGTTCATGGATTTTCTTTATTGTGTCAGCATGTGACTGTTACTATAGCTCTTTACTGGAATTGTTGTAGTTGTTGTGGTTGTTTTTTTCTTTGTGGAGACAGGGTTTCACTGTGTAGCCTTGATTGTCCTGGAAATCACTCTGTAGACCAGGCTGGCCTTGGACTCAGAAATCCACTGGCATCTAACATCCAAGTGCCAGGATTGAAGACATGCACCACCCCTGCCTATCATATTATTGGAAATTTAAATTGATTATTGTGATCCATCTATGCAATTTCCTTCTGTTTAAGATTGCTTTGGAAAATCAGAGATGTTTTGTATTTAAATATGAATTTTTATTTTTTCTTTTTCAAGTTCTGTGAAGAATGGCATTGGAATTTTTGATGAGGATTATATTAACCTTGCAGACACTTTCTGGCAGAAGTGCCATTTTCACAATCTTAATCTTCTAATCTAAGAAGAGGGAAATGTTCCCATTTTCATGTGTTTGGTTTCTTTTTACAATGTTTTTCAGTTTTCATCACCTTGGATAGATTTATTCTTAGGTATTTTATTTTTAAGACTGTATGGTTTGGTATTCACAATGTAGCCCAGGTTGGCTTCCAAGTCACAGCAGTTTTCCATGTATTAGTTTTCTGAATGCTGCAATTATCACAGCACAATACCCCAAACCCAGGTCTTCCTTTAACTTTAAGAATCTGGAATGAATGGAGTTCTCCCCTCCTGATTAACTTGTCCTTTATCATAATATATTTTTATATTATATTATATTTTTAATTATATTATTGGTATAGAAAAAACACTAGTTCTTATATCCTGACTATACATTATTTTGTTGAATTTATACATCTGATATAAGAGCTTTCTAGAAGGTCTCTAGGGTTTTTTCATGTCAGATTATGCTATTTATTATTAAATTATGTGACTTCAAATTTCTCTATTTGAATCCCTTTTATTATTTTTTTCCTTGTTCTCTAGGCAAGATTCTAATCAATGTATTAAATGCTACTGGAAAGAGTACATGGCTTTGTTTCTTGATTTTAGAAGGAATGTTTTCAATTTTCCACAGTTTATTGTAATTGGCTATAGGTTAATTACATATAGCCGGTAAGGAAATTTTATATAGTTTATTATGTTACACTTATATATTATAATTACATTATCAATCACTACATTAATTATATTATTACTATATTTAAACCACATGTAATCATATTATCAGTAAATTATTAAATAAATATTATTAATATATAAATGTGTAATATATAAATATATTGTAATTTATATGATTTAATATAATTGGTTAAAGGTTTGTTACATATATCCTAAATGGACATTTTTTATATGTTTTATTTTAACATAATCATATATTATAATTATATTATTACTATATCATATTACTATAATGTTACTATAATATATTATAACCACACGTTATTATTGTATGATTAATTAATTATTAAGAATATATTATTAATATATTAACATATTGTGATTTATATGATTTATGATTATTGACTATAGGTTTGTTACATATACCCTACATGGAGATTTTTATATGGTTTATCATATTTCTCTATTATAATTATACTATTAATATTATTAATATAATATATTCTAATAATATTATTCTAACATTATAATACTATTATTCATAAATTATAATTATGTGATCAGTACATCATTATTAATTTTATAATATAAATATATAAATATATAATATATACATATAATACAATTTATATTAATTATTATTGTTGGCTATCGTTTTCTTATATATAGCCTAAATAGACATTTTTATATGGTTTACCATAACATATTCCTATATTATAAGTATGTTGTTAATTATATTGTTAATATAATAATATATTCTCAGTCAATGATTAATTAACCATTATTAATATATTAATATAATATAAAATTATATATTATAATTTATATGATTGATTATAATTGGCTCTATGTTTGCTGAATATAGCCTATATGGAGTTGTTTATACGGAAATCTCTTTTTTCTATCCATATTTTTTCCCAGAGTTCGTACCAAGAAGGGATGTTGAACTTCGAAAAGTCCTTTACCTCAGCTATTGAGATAATCATGTGATTTCTGTCCCTGTTATATTTGCTCTAGAAGTATGTTGATTGGAATTCTTAAGTTAAAGTCAACTTGACCATGGGTAGGGTCTTTTTAATGTGTTCTAAAATTTGATTATTAAGTATTTTGTAGATTATTTTTGCCTTTGTGTTTATCAGGAAAAATGGTCTAGTTTTTGTTGTATCCTCTGATTGTTGGAATCATAGTAATACCAGCTTTATAAAATGTATTTGGTAGTGCTTTTTTTTTTTCCTAGTTATTGGAAATAGTTTGAGAATTATTGCTCTTTTTTCCATAATGGTTTAAGATATTGATAGTGAATCAATCTGACCTTGGGCTTACACACATGCATAAAACCAAAACCAAACACACACACACACACACACACACACACAAAAAAAAAAACAAATAGAAAAAGAAAGAAGAGGAAAGAAAGAAAGAAAGAAAGATAAAAATGAAAAAGAAAGAAAGAAAGAAAGAAAGAAAGAAAGAAAGAAAGAAAGAAAAAGAGAGAGAGAGAGGGAGGGAGGGAGGGAGGGAGGAAGGAAGGAAGGAAGGAAGGAAGGAAGGAAGGAAGGAAGGAAGGAAGGAAGGAAGGCAGGCAGGCAGGCAGGCAGGCAGGCAGGCAGGCAGGCAGGCAGGCAGGCAGGCAGACAGACAGACAGGCAGATGGTACGTCAGGCAGGCAGGCAAATAGTCAGACAGGTAGAAAGAGAGAGAGACAGTGAGAGAGACAGAGAGAGAGACAGAAAGAGACAGAGGCAGAGAGACAGAGAGACAAATATCCAGAGAGAGACAGAGAGACAGAGACAGAGAGAGCAAGAGAGGAGAGAGAGAGAGGAGAGAAAGAGGGAGAGGAAGGAATTGAAGGAAGGAAGCAAGGAAGGAAAGAAGGAAGGCAAGAAGAAAGGCAGGCAGGCAGATAGACTGACAGGTCAAAAAAGACAGAGAGAGAGAGAGAGAGAGAGAGAGAGAGAGAGAGAGAGAGAGAGAGAGAGAGAGAGAGAGAGAGAGAAAGAAAGATGCATGGAGAGAAAGAAAGAAAAAGAGAAAAAGAAAGAAAAACAGATAGAATGACAGAATTTATTAAATAAATGAATTAATGAATAAATGAATAAATGAATAAATAAATAAATAAATAAATAAATAAATGTTTTATGGATATTTCGACTTCTTACATATTCTTTTTAGATTTCTAGATTATTTTAAAGTTTTGGAGTGTTTTTAAAGAGTGATTTAGAGTTTTTGTTTTGTTTTGTTTTGTTTTGTATTGTTTTCAGGCTTACAGTGTATTTTTATTGTTTTTTTCTTTGTTTAAATGATTTTAGCGTGTTTTTGTGTTTGAGATTTAATTTAGCCTTCATTTGAATTCAGTTTTTTAACATTTTTCAGTATTTCTTACGGATTGTTTTTTTGTTGTGGTTGTTGTTGTTTTTGCTTTTTACTAAAAAAACATTAGGGTTATATATTTGGTGTTTTATTGTTTTGGTTTGCCAGGCATTGTTGGCCCCTGCCTTTAATCCCAGCAATTGGGAGCCATTTGAAGGCTTTTTTTGGTGTTGTTGTTGTTATGTTTTTTGTTTTTTGTTTTTTTTTGTTTTTTGGTTTTTTTGTTTGTTTGTTTGTTTGTTTGTTTTGTTTTGTTTTTTTTACATAGGATCTACATGGTTTCCACAGAGAGATACAAGACAGCCAGAGATACACAGGAAAACACAACCTTCCAAACTCAAGAGAGAGAGAGAGAGAGAGAGAGAGAGAGAGAGAGAGAGAGAGAGAGGGGGAGGGAGGGAGGGAGGGAGGGAGGGAGGGAGGGAGGGAGGAAGGAAGGAAGGAAGGAAGGAAGGAAGGAAGGAAGGAAGGGAGGAAGGAAGGAAGGAAGGAAGGAAGGAAGGATGGATGGATGGATGTCCCTGGCCATGTATAACCAAATAGCAGGATCCAGTCACCACACTGTGCAGAAGAGGAAAATCTAGTTTACCTTGGGTAGTGGGAGAAAAGAATGGCAGTGCATCATTTGATTCCATCTCTTCTTGCCAGTTTCCAAATATCGTATATACTATTGGAAGGAATACAAGATCAACATGCCCTTATAACAGGGTGAGTGGTTGTATGAACTCTAAGAATCCCTCATTGTTGTATTGGTCTGTAGATATCCATAAATAGAGATAAGAAAACAGCTGTTCTGACAACAACCTCTAGGAATATTACATGCAGTTTAGTTTTAGATTTCTATTTTCTGTCCACTCTCATACACCCAGAAAGATGTGAGGTCCCACTGTGAGGTTGCAGTTGTGCTTGCCTGGCAATCTTGGTCACAGAGAATGGCACTAAAGTATTATGGCTTTAAATTCAAGTTTGAGGTGGCCTTGGAATGACTAGATGCTCTTGGGCATCCCATAGATGGAGGCTATATAGGAAAGCCCATGTCTGCAAATCAGACTGTGGGAACTTTGCCTTCCACTCCAGGACCTTTGGGGTCTACCCAAATCACTGCGGTGGTCTCAGAGTCTTTGTCATCTAATCAGAAGTCTCTGGGAATTTCTTTATCTTCAACAGGAACTCTAGGCTCTTCATCTTCCTTAGAGGCTTTTGGACATTCCCTTTTTTCTTTTCTTTTTTTTTTTTTCCTTTATTCAGCATAATTCTTGTTTATTCTATTTTTAAATATATTTTATTACATATTTTCCTCAATTACATTTCCAATGGTATCCCAAAAGTCCCCTAAACCCTCCCCCCTCTCCCCCATTTCCCTACCCACCCATTCCCATTTTTTTTTTTTGGCCCCTGTACTTGGGCATATAATTTTTGTGTGTCCAATGTTCCTCTCTTTCCAGTGATGGACAACTAGGACATCTTTTGATACATACGCAGCTAGACTCAAGAACTCCGGGGTACTGGTTAGTTCATAATGTTGTTGCACCTACAGGGTTGCAGACCTCTTTAGCTCCTTGGGTACTTTCTCTAGCTTCTCTATTGGGGGCCCCGTGCTCCATCCAATAGCTAACTGTGAACATCCACTTCTGTGTTTGCTAGGCCCCGGCATAGTCTCACAAGTTATAGCTATATCAGGGTCTTTCAGCAAAATCTTGCAAGTGTATGCAATGGTGTCATCGTCTGGAGGCTAATTATGAGATGGATCCCTGGATATGGCAGTCTCTAGATGGTCCATCCTTTTGTCTCAGATCCAAACTTTATCTCTGTAACTCCTTCCATGGGTATTTTGCTCCCAATTCTAAGAACGGGCAAAGTGTCTACACTTTGATCTTCATTTTTCAATTTCATATGTTTTACAAATTGTCTCTTGTATCTTGGGTATGCTAAGTTTCTGGGCTAATATCCACTTATCAGTGAGTCCATATCATTTGAGTTCATTTGTGATTATGTTACCTCACTCAGGATGATGCCCTCTAGGCTCAACCATTTTCCTAGGAATTTCATAAATTCATTCTTTTTAATAGCTGAGTAGTACTCCATTGTGTAAATATATCACATTTTCTGTATCTATTCCTGTTTTGAGGGGCATCTGTTTTCTTTCCAGCTTCTGGCTATTTTAAATAGGGCTGCTATGAACATAATGGAGCATCTATCCTTCTTACTGGTTTGCATATCTTCTGGATGTATGCCCAGGAGAGGTATTGCGGGATCCTCTGGTAGTACTATGGTCAATTTTCTGAGAAACTGCCAGACAGATTTCCAGAGTGGTTGTAAAGCTTGCAATCCAACCAACAATTAAGGAGTGTTCCCCTTTCTCCACATCCTCGCCAGCATCTGCTGTCACCTGAATTTTTGATCTTAGCCATTCTGACACGTTTGAGATGGAATCTAAGGGTTGTTTTGATTTGCGTTTCTCTGATGATTAAGGATGTTGAACATTTTTTCAGGTGTGTACTGGCTAGTTTTGTGTCAGCTTCACACAGCTGGAGTTATCACAGAGAAAGGAGCTTCAGTTGGGAAATGCCTCCATGAGATACAACTGTAAGGCATTTTCTCAATTAGTGATCAAGGGGGGAGGCCCCTTGTGGGTGGTGTCATCTCTGTGCTGGTAGTCTTGGTTCTATAAGAGAGCAGGCTGAGCAAGCCAGGGAAAGCAAGCCAGTAAAAGAACATCCCTCCATGACCTCTGCTCAGCTCCTGCATCCTGACCTGCTTGAGATCCAGTCCTGTTTTCCTTTGGTAATGAACAGCAGCATGGAAGTGTAAACCGAATAAACGCTTTCCTCCCCCAACTGGCTTCTTGGTCATGATGCTTGTGCAGGAATAGAAACCCTGACTAAGACAAGGTGCTTCTCTGACATTCAGTATTCCCCAGGTGAGAATTATTTGTTTAGCTCTGAGCCCCATTTTTTAATGGGGTTATTTGATTTTCTGGAGTCCACCTTCTTGAGTTCTTTATATATATTGGATATTAGTCCCCTATCTGATTTACGATAGGTATAGATTCTTTCTCAATTTGTTGGTGGCCTTTTTGTCTTATTGACAGTGTCTTTTGCATTGCAGAAGCTTTGCAGTTTCATGAGGTCCCTTTTGTCAATCCTCAATTTTACAGCACAAGCCATTGCTGTTCTATTCAGGAATTTTTCCCCTGTACCCATATCTTCGAGGCTTTTCCCCACTTTCTCCTCTATAAGTTTCACTGTCTCTGGTTTTATGTGGAGTTCCTTGATCCACTTAGATTTGACCTTAGTACAAGGAGATAAGAATGGATATATTCACATTCTTCTACATGATAACCACCAGTTGTGCCAGCACCATTTGTTGAAAATGCTGTCTTTCTTTCACTGGATGGTTTTAGCTCCCTTGTCGAAGATCAAATGACCATAGGTGTGTGGGTTCATTTCTGGGTCTTCAATTCTGTTCCATTTGTCTACTTGTATGTCACTATACCAGTACCATGCAGTTATTATCACAATTGCTCTGTAGTACAGCATTAGGTCAGGAATGGTGATCCAACCAGAGGTTCTTTTATTCTTGAGAAGAGTTTTTGCTATCCTAGGTTTTTTGTTATTCCAGATGAACTTGCAGATTGCTCTTTGTAATTCGTTGAAGAATTGAGATGGCATTTTGATGGGGATTGCATTGAATCTGTAGATTGCTTTTGGCAAGATAGCCATCTTTACAATGTTGATCCTGCCAATCCATGAGCATGGGAGATTTTCCCATCTTCTGAGATCTTCTTTAATTTCTTTCTTCAGAGACTTGAAGTTCTTATCATAGAGATCTTTCACTTCCTTAGTTTAGTCACGCCAAGGTATTTTATATTATTTGTGACTTTTTTTTTTTTTTTTTTTTTTTTTGGTTTTTCGAGACAGGGTTTCTCTGTGTAGCCCTGGCTGTCCTGGCACTCACTTTGTAGACCAGGCTGGCCTCGAACTCAGAAATCCGCCTGCCTCTGCCTCCCGAGTGCTGGGATTAAAGGCGTGCGCCACCAAGCCCGGCTTATTTGTGACTATTGAGAAGGGTGTTTTTTCCCTAATTTCTCTCTCAGCCTGTTTATCCTTTGTGTAGAGAAAGGCCATTGACTTGTTTGAGTTAATTTTATATCCAGCTACTTCACCGAAGCTGTTTATCAGGTTTAGGAGTTCTCTGGTGGAATTTTTAGGGTCACTTATATATACTATCATAACATCCGCAAAAATTGATATTTTAACTTCATCTTTTCCAATTTGTATCCCCTTGATCTCCTTTTGTTGTCTAATTTCTCTGGCTAGGACATCAAGTACAATGTTGAATAGGTAGGGAGAGAGTAGACAGCCTTGTTAAGTCCCTGATTTTAGTGGGATTGCTTAGAGCTTCTCACCATTTACTTTGATGTTGGCTTTGGGTTCGCTGTAGATTGCTTTTATCAGGTTTAGGTATGGGCCTTGAATTAATGATCTTTCCCAGATTTTTTATCATAAATGGGTGTTAGATTTTGACAAATGCTTTCTCCGCATCTAACGAGATGATCATGTCGTTTTTGTCTTTGAGTTTGTTTATATACCGGATTACATTGATGGATTTCTGTATGTTAAACCATCCCTGCATCCATGGAATAAAACCTCCTTGGTCAGTATGGATGATTGCTTTAATGTTTTTTTGGATTCGTTTAGCGAGAATTTTATTGAGTATTTTTGCATCAATATTCATAAGGGAAATTGGTCTGAAGTTCTCTATCTTTGTTCAATCTTTTTGTGGTTTAGGAATCAGAGTAATTGTGACTTCATTGAATGAGTTGGGTAGCGTACCTTCTACTTCTATTTTGTGGAACGGTTTGTGCAGAATTGAAATTAGATCTTTGCAGGTGTGATAGAACTCTGCACTATACCCATCTGCTCCTGGGCTTTTTTTGGCTGGGTGACTATTAATGACTGATACTATTTCTTTAGGGGATATGGGAATGTTTAGATCCTTAACTTGATCTGGTATCTGTCTAGAAATTTGTCCATTTCTGCCGAGCGTGGTGGCGCACGCCTTTAATCCCAGCACTTGGGAGGCAGAGGCAGGCAGATTTCCGAGTTCGAGGCCAGCCTGGTTTACAAAGTGAGTTCCAGGACAGCCAGGACTATACAGAGAAATCCTGTCTCAAAAAACCAAAAAAAAAAAAAAAAAGAAATTTATCCATTTCGTTAAGGTTTTCCAGTTTTTTTTTAGTGTAGCGTTTTGTAGAAGGATCTGATAGTGTTTGGATTTCTTCAGGATATGTTGATTATCTTCCTTTGCATTTCTGATTTTGTTAATTAGGATGCTGTCCCTGTGCCCTATAGTGAGTCTGGCTAAGGGTTTATCAATCTTGTTGAATTTCTCAAAGAAACAACTCTTCGTTTGGTTAATTCTGTTAATAGTTCTTCTTGTTTCCAGTTGGTTGATTTCGCCCCTGAGTTTGATTATTTCCAGCTGTCTAATCCTCTTGGGTGAATTTGCTTCCTTTTGTTCTAGAGCCTTTAGATGTTTTGTCATGCTGCTAGTGTGTGCTCTCTCTAGTTTTGTTTTTTTTTTTTTTTTTTTTTTTTTGGAGGCACTCAGAGCTATGAGTTTCCCTCTTAGAAATGCTTTCTTTGTGTCCCATAGGTTTGGGTATGTTGTGGCTTCATTTTCATTAAACACTAAAAAGTCTTTAATTTCCTTCTTTATTCCTTCCTTGACCAAGGTATCATTGAGAAGAGTGTTGTTCAGTTTCCTCGTGAAGGTTGGCTTTCTATTATTTATGTTGTTATTGAAGATCAGCCTTAGTCCATGGTGATCTGATAAGATGCATGGGACAATTTCAATATTTTTATATCTTTTGAGGCCTGTTTTGTGACCAGTTATATGGTCAGTTTTGGAGAATGTCCCATGAGGTGCTGAGAAGAAGGTATATCCTTTTGTTTTAGGATAAAATGTTCTGTAGATATCTGTTAGGTCCATTTGTTTCATAACTTCTCTTAGTTTCAATGTGTCCCTGTTTAGTTTCCGTTTTCACGATCTGTCCATTGATGAAAGTGGTGTGTTGAAGTCTCCCACTATTTTTGTGTGAGGTGCAATGTGTGCTTTGAGCTTTACTAAAGCATCTTTAATGAATGCGGCTGTCCTTGCATTTGGAGCATAGATAATCAGAATTGAGTGTTCCTCTTGGAGGAGTTTACCTTTGATGAGTATGAAGTTTCCGTCCTTGACTTTTTTGATAACTTTAGGTTGGAAGTCGATTTTATTCGATAATAGAATGGCTACTCCAGCTTTTTCTTCAGACCATTTGCTTGGAAAATTGTTTTCCAGCCTTTCATTCTGAGGTAGTGTCTGCCTTTTTCCGTGAATTGTGTTTCCTATAAGCAGCAATATGTTGGATTCTGTTGGGGCAGCCAGTATATTAGTCTATGTGTTTTTATTGGGGAATTGAGTACATTGATGTTAAGAGAAATTACATAAAATTAATTGTTGCTTCCTGTTATTTTTGTTGTTTAAAGTTGGGATTCTGTTCTTGCAGCTGTCTTCTTTTACGTTCGTTGAAGGATTACTTTCTTGCTTTTGTTGGTATTAGTTTCCGTTCTTATATTGGTGTTTTCCCTTTATTATACTTTGAAGGGCTGGATTCATTGAAAGATATTTTGTGAAATAGGTTATATCATAGAATACTTTGGTTTTTCCATCTACAGTAATTGAGAGTTTTGCTGGGTATAGTATCCTGGGCTGGCATTTGTTTCCTCTTAGTGTCTGCATGACATCTGTCCAGGATCTTCTGGCTTTCATAGTCTCTGATGAGAAGAATGTTGTAATTCTAATAGGCCTGCCTTTATATGTTACTTGATCTTTTTCCCTTACTGCTTTTAATATTCTATCTTTATTTAGTGCATTTGTTATTCTGATTATTGTGTCAGGAGTAATTTCTTTTCCGGTCCAGTCTATTTGGAGTTCTGTAGGCTTCTTGTATGTTCATGGGCATGTCATTTTTTAGGTTTGGGAAGTTTTCTTTTATAATTTTGTTGAAAATATTTGCTGGCCCTTTAAGTTGAAAATCTTCATTTTCATCAACTCCTATTATCTGTAGGTTTGGTCTTCTCATTATGTCCTGGATTTCCTGGATGTTTTGAGTTAGGATCCTTTTGCGTTTTGTATTTTCTTTTTTTTTTTTTTTTTCTTTTAGAATTTTTTTTATTTATTTATTTTTTACCTGTCCTGAGCTTTGGAGCCTGTATGCACAATGTAACTTTTAACTAATCTCTAATATCTTGGCCAGTCCTTGATTTACCTGGGCAAGGAAGGCTGGTCCATTACCTCGGGAAGATTTCTTTTAGGATCTTTTTGGCTATCACATTGGCCATCTCAGTCTTTTAACTGTAAGGCTACTGCCATTCGTGTACCAGCTTGAACTCTCAGACCAAGAATGATCTGATCCTTCAGATCATTTTGAGTACCAGTTTTTTCTATCAGAATGTCAGCGCAGGGATGTGTATGTGAAGTCTTGGGCAGTAGGATAGAGATTGAGGACAGCAGGTGGAGCGAAGTTCACTAGTTCAGTTAACAAAAAGCTCTGATAATGGTTCACAGGAGAGTTGGTAGTCATCTATCAGTCAGAAGGGTTTTGGATAATGCTTTTAAGTGTGTGGGGTGCCAGTACAGTTATTTGCTGTCCCAAAGTGAGCTTATCAGCATCTTTGATAAGTAGAGCTATTGCAGCAGTATCTTGTAGGCAAGAAAACCACCTGCTGGCAACAGGGTCTAACTTCATGGATAGGTAAGCCACTGGCCTTTTTCAAAGTCCTAAAGTCTGTGTATGGATTCTTTTGGTGACCAGTGATCTCTCTTTTACATAAAGAGTGAAAGGCTTGGTTAGGTCAGGCAAAGGCTGGCCATCATTAGGGCCTTTTTTTATTTCACTAAAGGCTTTCTGGTGATCTGGGGTCTACACAGACACTTCCCCTTCCTTGGTTAGGGGGTACAACGGGCAGCTAAGGTAGCCAACCCAGGTATCCCGAGCCTGCAGAAACCAGCGGTGCCCAAGAATTTTCTTCCTTGCCTTGGTGTAGTTATAGACTTTTTTTTTTTTGTCTTTATTTAGCCACTGCTTCCCAACTCCAAAGGTGTATTTTAAATAAGTAACTTTAATCTGAAACAGCTGAGCCTTTTTAGCTGAGGCTCAGTCTTCTGTTGCCCAGATTTCTTGTCTAGATCTTGTTTTTTTCTTTTTCTCTTATCACTGTGGCCAAGATTCTAGTCAAATTTCTCTCTTGTTTACAATCCCTCTTATCTTCTCTTTTTTTGCCTCTCGCCTCTCTCTCTCTCTCTCTCTCTCTCTCTCTCTCTCTCTCTCTCTCTCTCTCTCTCCGTTTGAAATATGCCTTTTCTGCCTCTTACTTACTGGTTTTACTCTAAATATTTTTCATTTGGGGTATCTCTCTCATCTCGGACCTCTCTAATCTCTTTTATCTCTATTTTTACTATTATCTATTTCTCCTCAGTCTGCCGAAGCTTTGCTTTTTCTTACAATCTAAGCTCACCTTTTTCTAGTCCTCTATATGCATTTGTCAGAGCCTGGTGATTAGACTTGTATTTGCTCTTTACCTGGGACAGAAGTTTTAAGTGGGCAGATATCTCCCTCGCGGTTAGCAGCTTAGGGTGAGACCACCCTAGAAGAGAAAACATGTGAGGCAGGGAAGGGAAGGCAGCTCTCACAGATGGCTGTGCCAGGCCAACTCGGGGATGCAGGGGAAGGCGGCAGAAGAGGTGACTCTAGTTGGCCCTAGGAAGCCAGGAGAGGTCAGCGCTGTGGGACCCCCCTCAGGCCTCGCCCCTCTTTCTTTTCTTGCCCTTCCCGCAGGTGGTGAAATGTGTGGTGGTGGTGGGGCAGGCATCCCAGGGAAACCTCCATATCGGTGTTCCTGGGCCACAGTTTCCCACGTAGCGCCTTGTCTCGGCCAGTGCATGCCACTGTTGCTGAAGTTCTCAGTACGACCCTGTAGCTGCATGCAGCTCCAAGGGGTCTTTCGGGTTTTCTGGGTCATGCAGATCTCCGTGGAACCTCCAAATGAAAGAACCTAGTGGGGAAACACCCACTCAATTCCTGTTCGGTGTGCATCCAAGAATCACGAACAGACGACCATCTTAATGTAAAAGCATGTGGTAATTTGATGACGGAGCTCTGGCCGACACATATCTCCCACAGGAGACAGAGGTGTCGACCACATGGTGGAGCCATAATAGAGGAGCTCCGGGTCGAAATTATCTCTCGCAGAAGACAGTGGTATCGACCTGTATTTTCTTTGATTATTGTGCCGATGTTCTCTATGGAATCTTCTTCACCTGAAATTCTCTCTTCAATCTCTTGCATTCTGTTGCTGATCTATGGTTCCAGATTTCTTTCCTAGGGTTTCTATCTCCTGCGTTGCCTCACTTTGGGTTTTCTTTATTGTGTCTACTTCCCTTTTTATGTCTTGCATGGCTTTATTCAATTCCATCACCTGTTTGGTCATGTTTTCCTGCAATTCTTTTAGGAATTTTTCTGTTTCCTCTTTAAGGTCTTCTCCCTGTTTAGCTGTGTACTCCTGTATTTCTTTAATGAGTTATTAAAGTCCTTATTGATGTCCTCTACCATCACCATGAGTTATGCTTTTAAGTCTGGGTCTTGCTTTTTGAATGTTTTGGGGTGCCCAGGACTAGGTGATTGGGAGTGCTACTTTCTGATGATGGTTAGTGGAATTGATTTCTGTTAGTAGGATTCTTATGTTTGCCTTTCGACGTCTGGTAATCTCTGAAGCTAGTTGTTATAGTTGTCTGTGATAGGAGCTTGTTCCTCAGGTGACTCTGTTAGCCTCTATCAGCAGACTAGCTCTATCCTTAGCTTCAGTGGTCAGAGTACTTTCTGCAGGCAAGCTCTCTTCTTGCACAGAAGGTGGCCAGATATCAGTTGTTCGAACCTGCCTGGCAGAGGTTGTGTTCCACTCACCAGAGGTCTTAAGATCCCGTGGAGGGTCCTGTGAGGAACTTGGGGGTGTCCCGAAACTCCACGTGAAAGGAACCCCAGTGCTAGGGTGGACTGGAAGGGACTTTTGCCCCTGTTTAGGCTGGGTATCTGCCTCCCTAATTAATGCAATCTCAGGTCCTGCGCTAATGGATTGGTGCAGACGCTGTGTTCCACGCACCAGAGATCTTAGGATCCCATGGGGGATCCTGTGTGCATCCTTGCATGTGTCAGCAGACTCCCCGGGCAATGCACCCAAATGCTGGAGTGGACCCGAAGGCTTATTTTATTTCTTAATTTCTTTATATTTCTTTTCTTTTCTTTCTTCCTTTTTTTTTTTTTTTTTGAGTTTTTTGGAGACTGTTTTTCTCTGTGTATCCCTGGCTGTCCTGGAGCTCCCTTTGTAGACCAGACTGGCCTTGAACTCAAAAATTCCCTACCTTTTCCTCCCAATTGCTGGGTTTAAAGGCATGGGCCGCCATTGCTTGGCAACACTAAAACTATGAAACACCAAAATTAAAAACACTCAAATTTTAAATAAGTATTCAAGAACAAGAACAGCAAAATAACCTAAGAAAACCACTATAATGCAAAAAAAAAAACAAACAAACAAACAAAAAAAAAAAAAACCTGAAGGATAAATAAAACCTCAAAACCCTAAAACACACTAAAATCATTTAAAGAAACAGAAAAAAATACTAAAAATACACTAGAAGCCTGAAAAAAAAAGACAAATAAACACTCTAAAACACTCTTCTAAAAACCCTACAAACACTAAAAAAATCCTAAAAACTTAAAAAAACACACAAGAAGCCAAAAATATCACTAAACTTATTTTTTCTTCTTTTCTTTCTTTCTTTCTTTCTTTCTTTCTTTCTTTCTTTCTTTCTTTCTTTCTCTCTCTCTTTCTCTCTCTCTCTTTCTGTCTCTCTCTCTTTTCTTTCTTTCTTTCTTTCTTCTTCTTCATTTTTTTTTTTTTTGAGTTTTGGAGACGGGGTTTCTCTGTGTTACCCTGGCTGTCCTGGAGCGTCCTCTGTAGACCATGATAACCTTGAACTCTTAAATCTATCTACCTCTGCCTCCCAAGTGTAGGATTAAAGGCAAGGTCACCACTGCCTGCTAACACTAAAACTCTTAAACCCCAAAAATATAATTCTTAAATTAAAAAAAAGAAAGAAAAACTCAAAAAAACAAAAAATAGAAACAGTAAAATGCTAAAAATACCCTGAAGCCTAATAAGAACTGAAAATCACTAAAACACCGGACCAAGTAGCACTCTGAACCCAAAAGAAGGGGCTCCTCAGCGTCCCTCCTCATTCAGAAAGCTTGGATGATTGCATTACTACCTCAAGCAGAACTGCAAAGTGAGGAAGATCAGAACTGGCCAGTGCAGGCACAAGGACAGCTTCTCCACGGGCTCTAGACTGGCCAGTGCAGGCTTGACGACAGCCACTTTCCAGCTGAGGACTGACGCGTGCAGGCACAAGGACACTCACTTTCAAGGCTCAGGACTGGCCCATTCAGGCATGAGGACAGCCTCCCTCCAGGCTCGGGACTGGCCCGTGCAGGCATGAGGACTGCGGTTCTCGAGGTTTGCTTGATTCCTGAGGCCAATGGCCACTCTAGTTCTGTGTGCTTGGCCTTCAGGACACTTTCACAGTTCTAGGGAGAGAGAGCCTCTCTCAGAGGAAGCTGCTTAAGTGTTTATTTTATTTATTTATTTATTTATTTATTTATTTAGCCTCGAGTAACCATTTGCAAGTACATTCGCTGCCCCTCTCATGGGCAGTGGCCCATTTCATGTTTCTTGAACAATGTCCTTCACAATTAAATGGCCAGACGTGTGGAGAGGGGGCAGCAAGCCTCAGCCTGGACTTTACCCTCTGACCACAGACTGTCGGTTTCCCAGCCTCCACAGCCTTGGACCCCCTTCACTGTCCCCCAACCAGATGGTAACACCTTACCCCAACAGGGTCAGCACTTGACAAGCAGAGACCCGAGGGACTTTGCTACTCCAGGGCCCCTTAGACCAACTGGGTAAAAGTTCAGGTGCCCAAATCCCTATGAAGACCAGAGATTCAAAACACCTGATGCGCATGTGACAGAAAAGCTAGTGAAACTCAAAGCTCTTATCAAGGCTTCGGCCAAGAAGAGGACCTCGGACCCTTTGAATGATCTAAAAAAGAACAAAAAAATGGACACTTACACATCCTCTGAAGGTTCCTGAGAGCACGAGTCACCCACTGACCAGGGATACCAGACCATCTGTTTTACAGCCTGCCACCAGAAAAAGAGTAGCCTCCTCTTCTGTGCCCATCCCTGGGAAGGTGACAAGAAGCCAGTCTATATCCACTGTGTTTGAAGAACCTATGGATTTTTGACCAGTTGGGTGCCAGAGTGCCTGCAACATCTTTTAAACATGGGGCAGGAGATGTCAGTCAAAAGTTCAAAGAAGATCACTCAGTGCATGGGCCATCTTCTGCTGGACAACATGGACAGGTAATTTCCCTGCACATTCAAGGTTCCCCACACCCTTCCCGATTTAGCCAGGAAGATCTGGGATCATCCACTTCTCCCCAAGATGCTCAGGGACTGTCGCTATCCACCCAACATGCTCAGGGACTGTCCCTATCAACCCAAGATGTTCTGGAACTAACCAGATATTTCCAAGAGTCTATGGGACATTCCACTTCTGCCCAAGCATCCCAAAGACTTCCCACTTGTGCTGAAAGGAAAATCATACATGCCTCCTCTTCCAGAAGGAGTTCTAAAAGGATGTCCCCTACCCTACCTAACTCTCATCTTTCCAATTCTCCTCCAAAGCATGTTGGACAAGACTCCTCTGTTCAAGGGGACCTACCACAGGCCCCATCAGACAAGGAGGGATCCAAACCTCCTTCTCCCAAAGGTAACGTCAGAGATTTCTCCTTTGTCCCAAATGCACCGAGTTCCATCTCCTTTCCCCAAGAGAGTTCAACATTTTTGACAGCTGCCAAAGCAGAGCATGGAGATAAGTCCTGTCACAAAGACAGCCAAAGATGTTCCCCTTCTCCCCCAAAGTGCTCTATGCAATCTGTTTCTAGTAAAGTTAGTGTGAGACCTGACCCTGCTGACCAAGGGGATTTCAGAACTTCCCCTTTAAACCAAGAGCGCTTTCAAAGTCCTCTACCATTAAAAAACGGGCTCAGATCATCTCTTACAGTCCAAAGGGAAAGAAATGCAAACATGATTCCCCAAGTGAGCCTCAAACCGCTCATATCTGCCCAATCAGAGACAAAAATTTCCACACTTATACCAGGAGCTCAAGGACCTTTGCCATCCTTAGAAGGGGCTCTTGAAAGTTTCACACATAGGCTAGATGTGATAGAAACTCCCGAGTCGTCCAAAGGGACTCTTGTGCCTTCTGCACAAACACAAAGTGAACTAGAACCATCAACATCTTCGCCAGGGGTTCTGAAACATTCTCTATCTGTAAGGGGGCCACTAGGATTATCCCCCTCTATGGAAGAGCATCAAAGACATGTTCTTAAATCTGCTCTCCCACAGAAAAGAAGATTAAATCATTCTCCTGCTATGAAAAGTGACCCTGAACATTCTCATTCTAGCAGAGGACTGAAAGATGCTCTCTCCAAACAATGGGTCCTCAGAAAGTTCCTATCTGATCAAGAATTATTCAAATATCCCCCACCAGCCAAAAGGGCCCTCCAGACTTGTCATCAGGTCCCAAACAGCCGAGATTCTGCCAAAATGCTTCCAGGGAGCCAAACAAGCTCCATCTTTGTACAGTGTGCTGAGACCATACAAACCTCCATGCAGCCCTTGGGGGCCCTGGTACATTATGTATCTGTAGGAGAGGCTGTAAAGAATTCCCCATATACACCAAAGATGCTAGGATTTCCAAAACCTGTACAGGATTCTCTGAGTATTACCCTATCACATAAAGGGATTGTAGGACAGGATACCTCTACAAAAGGAATTATAGCCACAGTCCCATCTTTAGAAAGGACTCGTGGTTGTGACACATCTACAAAAGATGTTCTAGGACAGATTCCATCTGTACAGAGGTTCTGGATCCAATCCAATGTGAACAAGATGCTATGGGACGTGATTTGCACACACAAGAGTCTGTAGCATCCTGTACAGCTAAAGAAGGGAATTCCTTGGATTCTACCTGTGCACAAGAATCCATAGGACCTCCCCAAATTTCACAGGAGACTATGAGAACTACCCTATCTCCTCAAGAGGATCAACCATCTTCCCCAAATACACAACATGCTATAGACTCTTATCCACATGGACAAAGGGCCGTTGGTCCTTCTCCATGCCAACACGTCTCCAGAATATCTTCCAAATGCCCAGAAAGCTATGGGCTCTACTTCATCTTCAAAAGGCCCCGTGGAACCTGTTTTGACCATCAAGTTGGCTAAGACACCTGATACTTCTAGACAGAAGTTGTTATCCCCTTCTCCAGCTGAAGAAAGTTTTCTTGGAAATTCCATGAGTACACAAGTAGGGCTAGAAATCTCCCTACCTGCCCAAGAGTCTCTTAGATCTCTCAAATATGTCCATGATGCTCTAGGAGAGGCCACATCTACAGAGGTATCTCTAGGCCCTTGCCCTCATTCTGAAGCCACAGTCAAGTCTTGCACAGGTACACAAGACACATTAAGACCTTACCCATCTGTGCAGATGTGCATAGGATCTACCATATCTGAACAGGGCACTTTACAATTATGCAAGTCCCATTTTAGCAGAAGTTCTGGAGTCTCCTTTGTCAAAGTGTTGTTGAATGTAATATGATTATTAGGATGTTTGGACTCACATACAAGTAATGCTACTCATCTTCCAGAACTGCTGTTAAGAACAGTAAGATTATACTATACATGTCATGTATTATTCCTTTTAGAATTAGACTATTCCTGACAAGTCTGAAATTCCTAGAACACAGTTTTACCTGTTTGCACAGTACATCTATGAACTGATTATATATATATATATATATATATATATATATATATATATATATATATGTATATATAAATATATGTATATATAAATTTAGTGTGTGTGTTGAGTGTGTGTGTGTTTGTGTGTGTGTGTGTGTGTGTGTGTGTGTGTGTTTGTAGCAGTGGTGGCCCATGACTTAAATCCCAGCAACTGGGAGAAACAGTTAGAAGGATTTTTGAGTTCAAGACCAGCTTGGTCTACAGAGGGAGTTCTTGATCAGCCAGAGAAACCCAGTCTCTAAAAACTCAAACAACTAAAATAAAGAAACAAGGTCATGTACTCTCTCCAATAGTATTTAATAAAGTGAATAGAACAGCAATGGCCTGTGCTGTAAGATCGAGGATTGATAAATGGGACCTCATGAAACTGAAAAGCTTCTGCAAGGCAAAAGACACCATCAATAAGACATAAAGGTCACCAACAGATTGGGAAAAGATCTTTACCTATCTTAAATCAGATAGGGACTATTATCCAATATATATAAAGAACTCAAGAGGGTGGACTCCAGAAAATCAAAGGACCCCATTAAAAAATGGGGCTCAGAGCTAAATTAAGAATTCTCACCTGAGGAACACTGAATGGCTGAGAAACACCTATTTTGAATAGAATTGTAGTTATTTTTTTAAAGGAATTTATTATGAATCTTGCATAGAGAACAAGGCAAAAAAAATAATAAAAGTGATTCAAATAGAGAAATTTGAAGTCAAATAATTTTAGTAATAAATAGCATAACCTGACACGAAAAACCTCTAGAGACCTTCTAGAAAGCTCTTAGATCAGATGTATAAATTCAACAAAATAATAGAATAGTCAGGATATAAGAACTAGTGGACAGCATCATTGGTTGAATTGGAGAAATACTGAAGGAGGCTGACGTCACAGGCCCCTCCCATGACATGCATTTCCTGCCCTGGGCCTGAGTGACTTAAAAACCTTTACCCCCTGGCCCCGACCCCTGCAGCTCACTTCTTGCCCCTGGACCTCGCCTTTCTGGCCTCCATCAGAGGCTTCATCATTAACTTCAGGACCCTGGGACTCCCCCTGCACCTGCTTGTCATATTTAAATAAAAAATATCCCATGAGTTCCTGAACAGAAGGGATTTTTATTTTTGTATTTTTATTTTATTTTTATGAGAGCCCATTGGGTCAAAGGGGTACATTTTATGACACTGATCATCACTTTATGAGTCTTCAAATACTATAGCACATTGTTTCACAAAATGGTTTTATAATTTTTGGGGTCTTTTTAGGGTTCTTGAGGTTTTGTTGAATTTTAGGGCAATTTTTAGGGTTTGTACCTCTACCTCCCAAAGTACTGGAATTATTCACATCAACATTTCTGGTTTTTTAGACTTAAGGTTTTTTCGTGTCTTTTTAGGGTTCTACAGATTTTTTATTATTATTTTAGGTTGTTTAATGCTTTTTAAAAAACATACCTAAACCACATGATCATCTCGTTAGATGCTGAGAAAGCATTTGACAAAATCCAACACCCATTTATGATAAAACTGTTTATCAGGTTTAGTTTCTCTCTGGTGGAATTTTTTTTGCTTCCGTTTGTTTCTTCTTAGATTAGCAGATTAAGATTGTGAAAATGGCTCTTTTGGAAAATCAGAGGTCTTTTGTATTTAAAGAACCCATATAATGGCAGAATCTCTCTGTCCCTGTCTCTGTATCTGTCTCTGTCTCTCTGTCTAAGTCTCTGTCTCTGTCTCTCTGTCTCTCTGTCTCTCTGTCTCTCAATCACTCTGTCTCTCTGTCTCTCTGTCTATCTCTGTCTTTCTCTCTGTCTCTTTCTCTGTCTCTCAATCTCTCTGTCTCTCAATCACTCTGTCTCTCTGTCTCTCTCTGCCACTCTCTGCCTCTCTTGGTCTCTGTTTGTCTATGTCTCTCTGTCTGTCTCTGTCTCTCTGTCTATCTCTGTCTCTCTCTGTCTCTGTCTCTCTCTGTCTCTGTCTCTGTCTCTGTCTCTGTCTCTCTGTCTCTCTGTCTCTCTGTCTCTCTGTCTCTCTGTCTCTCTGTCTCTCTGTCTGTCTCTCTCTCTCTCTCTCTCTCTCTCTCTCTCTCTCTCTCTCTCTCTTTCTCTCAGGCTGCCTAAGAATCAATATTTCTCTATTGCTTCAGTTCTGTGCTCCCTGCCATGATGATTGACCAAAGTTCTGATGATGTATCCCATCGCCCAAATAAATGCTTTATTTTCTAATAATAGTCTTAACCATGGTGTCACTTCACTGCAATAGAACAGTGACTAAGAAAGGGACAAGCCAATAAACAGTGTTTCCTGTTATCACTTCAAGTTCCTATTTTTGGCTTCCTAGGAGATAGTCTGTAACCTGTAAGCAACTAACCCTTTTATTCACAAGTTATTATTGATTGTAGTATTCTTTATGGTGAGAAAGAAGCAAACTAGAACAATTACCTGTAGTTGGCCTATGAGGAGGTGTGGACTTGATGGAGTAGGTGTGTCCTTGATGGAGGAAGCATATCATTCTGGGTCTTTAAAGCTCTGTCCAGTGTGGAAGAGACTCTCCTCCTCCCTGCATGCAAAACTAATCTTTTCTCCTGGCTGCAATTGGATCAAGATGCATAACTCTCAGATTACACTCCACCACCATGCCTGACAAGACACAACCCTGTTTCCTGCCTTGATGATGGTGGATTGAACCTCTGAACATGTAATGAAATGTTGAAAAGCGCTCATGAAATGTTGTCCCTTATGAGAGGCCTTGGTCATGGTGACTTTTCAAATGAATGAAACCCTAACTAAGACAACCAGCTAGTACAGAAACTCTCCCAGATATCAAAATTAATCAACAATAGAGAGTATTTTCAAGTCATGCAGCATACAAACTTATTCAAGAGAGAAAAACAGCAATGAATGAGTACATGAAAAGCCTCCCTCAAAGAGACACTCTTAGAGTGCAGATTTGGACAAGGCAGACGCCCATGAAGCTCAGGGGCTCCTCAGGAGAAGTGACCTACCAAGTGGGAAACCTCAAAGCATTTGAAACCCATGACAAACAGCAGAGGAAAGATGTCAGTACAAATGCATTCGATATACCTTCTATGTTTTCTGAGAAGGAGGTCACAGACAAGTAAAAGACTGAAATTTCAAGGGCATAGACAGGTTGAAGTAGCACACAGATATGTAGATAGTCATAAGTTTGGTGGAGAGCCAGGTGGAAGAGACCAGTGTGGGAGATTTTGATGGTCATCTGGGTCATTCATCACAGATATCCAAAAGATCACAGGATTCATCAGAGGCAAAGAGTGCTCAGAGAAGGAACACAGGATCTATTCAACACCTGAAATTACCTAACAGCATACTCATTTTATTTTCTGAATTACTTATTTGAACTGATCATAAAAAAAATCATGGTGTTTATGATGTTTTAGGGAGACTCATATATATATACTCTTAGATTTGGATTCACTATTTATTCTGGTAAAATGTACTCTAAGAAACACACACACACACACACACACCACATCCTTCTGTAATGACTGGCTGGCTATTTGTTAAGAAACAAAAGAAGCCAATGTGGATATGGCACAAGTTTGACTATGTAAAT
Organism: Mus caroli; assembly: GCF_978045245.1. Taxonomy (NCBI): domain Eukaryota; kingdom Metazoa; phylum Chordata; class Mammalia; order Rodentia; family Muridae; genus Mus; species Mus caroli. Next base: position 5,615,226 of record NW_028227277.1, on the reverse strand, counting down.
GAACTTTCTATTCTTCATGAGTCTCCTGCTTCATTTTGTGAGAATTCCTTCTTTGAATTTATTTATCCCTCAGTGTCCTCTACTCCTTTGTGTGTCCATTGTTCTTTTTAAAGGTCACTATCAATTTGATCTTTCTTACCTTCATCGTGGTTTCTTTTCTGCATGTAAATAATGTATTTCTTAAAATAGATAAATTTATGGGATTAGAGAGATGACTCTAAATCCAGAAGACTAGATTTGGTTTCTTGAATTCATATACAAGGCTCAAAATCACTATTAATGGCAGCTCCAGGGGACCCAACAACTCATATCTCTGTGGTCACCTGCACTCACAAGCACATGTCCTACCCTCACACATATAAGAAAAGATAAAAATATTAAAAAGAGAGACAAGTTTCACTAGACTTCATTATTCAAATGAAACCTGATACTCTCTAATTGCTGAATCTGTTTGGATCATTTTTATGGGTTACTCCTTATGTTCCAAGGCCAAATTCCTTTTATGTGTCACTCTTTCACCAACTTTGTTTCTTCCTCAGACATCATACCAGAGATTCTACTGATGTTATATCCTTCTCCCCTACTTAATGAACATCCTTCTTTTGCTGTGATCCCTGCTCCACCACATCCCATCTCCAATTCCAGTCCTCCATACAGAGCAGAGATACTAAGTCCTATTAATTTTACCATGTGTGATATCAGATATATGTATTGTTCTTCCACCATAGCCCATCCCTTCCACCAAAGTCTTCACTCACAGCATGTCATATCACACGTTTTAAATTTTAGAGCAAAACAAATTTTATTGGCAATCATACTGGGTTTGTCAAAGACACTTAGGTAGACAACACAGGAAAACAAACATTATTTTTTCCTATTCTACAAGTTTATGGGCCTGTACTTTTGTGATTTTTTTCACCTTAAGGAGTCTTTGACACCAGATTATAGACATAGATCTGGAGATCACCATGAAACTTGATAAAGTACACAGAGGGATTGGCAAGAATTTGGTAAACAACCTTTCCAAGATTTTTGGAACCATCCTCTCTGGTGTATTACACCCAGTTTCCTATTAAGAAGTCACTGTTATCATGTGATGTCACCTCAGCATGAGGAGTCTCTGGAATGATGTCAAGGTTACCTTCATTGTAGTCATCCAGGAGCTGATAAATGTAGAGGACCGGATCCTTCTTGTAGCTAATGTAAAACCAGTCCTTCATGACTGGCACCTGGGCTAGCACCATCCCATTCCAGTTTTCCTCAGAGCCATGCTTTCCCTCAAATTTGTGTTGTACCACTCTGCCAACCAGGCTTCTGGCTAGGTGGGCATCCCTTATCTGAGGAAATACTACATTGTGAGGCAAGACCTTAAGATTTAAAATCCTCTCATCACTGAGGAGCTCCTGTCCATAGACGCTGTCAATACCGTCATACTTCAGCAAATAAAGAGAAGGGTTTGTTGGCAGTTGATCTAGAACTATGGCCTTCCAATGGCTGACAGGTTCATTACCTTCCTTCCAACTGTGAGAAATTCTGCAGCCGACAATAATTCTCAGGGCCTGGGATGAAGGCATCCTCCTCCTCTTCTTTTTGAGGGATGACATGCTCAGCCTCTTCAGAGGTATTGTCTTCTAAATGGTTGTAGAACTGGTGTAGTAGGCCACAGCAACCCTGGTCCACTGTCTTGTGACTATCATTCTTTGTTCAATCATCATACTTGGCCATTATCTGGGTTTGAAGATCTTGCCTGTTTAAACCAGAAACAATGCTGTTGCCTCTGTCATAAATATGAGATCTTAAAGGGCAATGGGTGTGGGGTGCGAGAGAATGCTGGACCAATGCTCTTCTTTAAGAGAACTTCTGGGTAGGTGAAGAAGGCTATGCTAATCAGATGTGTGCTTCTAAAGTCAATTTTATCAAAATAAGAAGTTCATAAGCCAGCCATTATGGTGCATGCATTTATTCCCAGCACTCAGGAGGCAGGGTCTGGCATTTTTCTGAGATAGAGGCCAACCTGGTCTACAAAGTTAGATCCAGGGCAGCCAGTGATATACAGAGTATTCCTGTTTCAAAAAGAACAAAAACAACAAAACAAAACAAACAAACAAACAAAACAAAGAACAAAATAACAAAAAATGAACAAAGAAAACAAACGAATAAAAAGAGAATTTAATAGGAAATGGTCGTGACCTAAGTCTTTAATCCCAGATTTCAAGGGGCAGTGGGAGGCTGACCTTTGTGACATCAAGGCTAGCCTGGTCTGACAGCCATAGCTACACACAGAGAAACTCAAAATAAAATTAAACAAACAAATAAACCAACGAACAAGGGATTCCAGGAAATGAACATAGGGAAATTAACAAGAAATTCTCTAGAGCTCAGAATAACATACTCAGAAAAAATTTTCTTCAGCCCTGAGCTAATTTTCCTCTGCTGAGGAAACTTTCCTTAAATGGGTAGGTCAGTGTGGAAGTTGGTATGTCTGTTGCCCTCAAGGATCAAGCAGAATAGAATTAAAAAATGAGCCAGAGTTGTCACCATACCTCTCTTGTATTTGCATGTTCTGAGCTAGGTGGCTACTTTCACAAATATCTACCTAGGGACAGAGCACACAACTGGCCTTCTGAATTGTGTCTCTAGATCCAGTCCCAGGCATATTATTGAAGCCATTGCATCTCCGACTTCAATAAGATCTCAACAAGTCCATGCCATATCAGCCATTTAGAAGTAATATCTTCTAAAATGCACATGGACAAAGGGGAGTTTTGGCATATTAGTGGAATTCTGAAGGAGATATTGTTAGCAAGGTTAATAAACTCAGGAGATCAAATAACCTAAACCATCCACCCTCCTAGATCCCAAACATGGGAGAAATTAGAATGTACTCACTGTAGGAGGGAAAACATATAGCCTTAAGGAGCCATGAGAGTCCAAGATACTCCATAAATATACAAACCCCAAACAAATGTCCTAGTTTTCAAGATTCTGTCTTCTGAACCAGGCCAGGCACCAAAAGCCTCTGGAACAACTTTATGGGTTAGGAGCTGACCTGGCATTCACACACCACTGTGAAGATACTGAACCCAGCTTCAAGGAATTCTAGTGTCTCCAAGTGGAATAGATGTGCAAACTCTGACCAGTGCTCTGTGACATCACCCTATCTCAGCTTACATCATAGAACCTCTATCAGGCTGGTTTTGTTTGGAGTTACACTCAGAAACTTTGAGCATCTAGAATTTACATTTTTATATGGCCTCCTAGAAATCCAAAATAAATCCCTACAAAAATGGCCTGATAACCTGATTCACATTTTGCCCAAGTAGATTCACTCTTGTATCATTTTTATTGTGTATTTGTTTGTTTGTATGTTTATTCGGGTTTTTGGGGGGAAGTTGTTTCTATTTTCCTTTGTGAAAGTCTTCAGTGTCTGACACACCAGCATTCTTGGTGGTTATTTTCCCTGTAAGAATCTTCCCCTTGGTTATCTTTAAGCTGTTCTTGGAATCAGAAATGTTGCCAGACTCTTGAGGCAACACACTGGATAGCACACTATTCATTTTATCAAAACCCACAGTTAGAGGAAGACAATTTTTTATTCAAAGAAAGCTGGAATTTGACAGGATTGAATACCTTGTATTGAAGCCAATGGCAACCATGAATTATGGATTCTTTGCAAAGTGCAAGGAAATCATAGTCCTTGGGCCTGCTTACAAATTTGAGATAAACTTAAAACAACATGATATCTAACAGTAACATGTTAAAGTTCTTTAAAATTTACCACCATTTCTGGTTACAAGGAATTTCATAGATTGAATGCAGTAAAACAGGATGAAATAGATAATGTAATTTTATTTTTGAAATATGGGTTGACAGAATACTGGACACAGGTAAGTATGGAATTTACTTACAAATTAGAGGGCACTTTAATTGTTCATGCCACATAGATCTTCAGTTCTTCAAAAAATCTTTTTCAGTCTCCTCCACTGTCCCCACCACACTGTACATCCTCTTCATAGTGGATGACACCTACTAATTAGTTAGACTCTTCCAGCTCAGCCATCAACAAAAGATCATTCCTTACAGATGTGGCCACATGTCAGTGTGATGGGAGGGAGTCTTCATCTGAGGTACTATCTTCCCAGTTTGATTTTTGTTCCAATAATAATCTAAGAAGGACCACTAAACATCCATATTATCAATGTTGATTGTTATACTGTGTGAAATAGACAAGCTATGGAGGAAATATAGATATCAACCACACTATGAATTTCTTAAAATGAGAGAGAGAGTGAGTGTGTGTGTGTGTGCGTGAGAGAGAGAGACAGAGACAGAGAGAGAGACAGAGACAGAGAGACAGAGAGATAGAGAGACAGAGATAGACAGAGACAGAGACAGGGAGACAGAGAGACAGAGAGACAGAGAGACAGAGAGACAGAGAGACAGAGAGAGAGACAGGTATTTCTCATCTAAGTTTACTAGTGAAGGGTTTTGTTTTCAGAAAGAATAGATGGGAATGGGAATTATGTTAGATGAGACAAGCCAAACTCAAAATGACAATTGTCAAATTATAATTTTAATAAGGCACATTAAATAAAAGGAGATATTTTGAAAGTGTATGGGCAGCAGCAGGGGGGCTGAGCAGGTAGAAATAGAGAATAGTGGGGAGGATGAAGATGGTTAAAGGACAGTATAAACCTGTGAAAAGAGTCACAACAAAGTCCAGTGACTTAAACACTTAAAGCACATTGATATTAAGTAGAAGATTCTAAATGATGGTTTGATTAAATTGGGAATTTTAGCTTCAAGATACTATAAAATTTATTTTTATGTTTCTACTCTCATGTGGATGTTGCATTTTGGGCTAGATATGGTTGACAGGATATGGCAAGGTGTTTACATCTTTGTATATCATTATTCACCCTAAACACATGTCACTCACTGGGCTGCCATGCTTTCATAGGGAAGGAAGTAGCTAGAGATTTTAAGTGTACATGAGGTAGAAAGAAAAATGCCCCCACATGACTATAGATTTTCCTTATTCACCTTCATATGTTGTTTGAATGTGTTTCTCCAAATGTAATTTTCTGTAGACTAATCCTCAGGTTTTAATATATTAGGAAAAATTGGACTGGGTCAGGAGGGATAGGACCTACAAATAAAAATCAATGAATAATGCTGTCATAGAAAATATTTAATTATGACAGGGAGTTTGGTTCCCTCTTTTGTCTTTCTAGCCCATTGGATCCCTTCTGTGATTTCAACATCTCACTAGAATTTCTTTATCTACTGATAGTGTCTTCTTCTTGAATTTCCTGACTCCTGAAAAGAAGTCTTGCAAAATAGGCTTTATTATATACTAGAAATTAGTGTCATTCTTTTGTTCAATACAACTTGTATGATTATGTCTCAGAATCATGATCAACTGAACCATAGGGGAAAATAATTAGGCTATTTGTGCTGACTAAAGACGAGATGAGTTCAGTGTTATCATGCGTTCTCTTCATGAAAGAAAGCTGCATAGTGGGTGAGAATAGATCAGAGAGGTACAGCCCAGGAGGGACTCAGCCATCTGCTGTTGGCCTTGGAGATATAAAGGGACACTACATAAGGGATCCCTAGGAAGAGTGCCAGCCACTGCTTTTAGCTAGTAGAACTATTTTTAGAATCACCATTTTCTAGATTTTAAGAGATAACTGGATTACTTTAATTTACTAAGTAAGGCCATTTGATACATCAGTGATCATCAACAAGCTGTACAGGTGTGGAAAGAAGTTTGGGGACTCAGAAGAAGCCTGTTCTTGAAAAATCCTCTGCGTTCAAGGGAGGGAGACATCTACCCAGCAACACTAGATAAACATTATACATTGGTAATGGTACCCCCATCGTGTCTAGACTAATGGTTTTCAAACCATGGGTTGAGACTCCTCTCAGTGCTCAAACAACCCTGATACAAGTGTCCCATATCATATATCTTGTTTATAAGATATATACATTACAATCAATGACTATAACAAAATTATAGTTTGAATTTGCAATGAGATAACATTACAATTTGGGAGCTGTGTTTTAAAGGGCCACATTATTGGGAAAATTGAGTATCACTAGTCCTGACTCTTCAAAAGCATGTGATTCAGGATCATCTGGAGGAATAATCCCCTTTACTCAATCTGATACTCCCGGAATACATCACCCAAAATTGTGAAAGTTAAACAGCTGCTTACCATAGACTATAAGCAGGGCATGCTCTCATCTTAGAATTCTTGTAATTTATTTTATTTTATTTTATTTTTAGAATTTAAAGGGATTTTTTTTTTTTTTTTTAGAACTTTAGCATTCTCTTTAGGGTTTCAGGTTTTTATTTAGGGCTTTAAAGTTTTGTTGGTATGTTTTACATCGTTAAAGGGTTTTTTTGGATTTCAGTGTTTTGATGGGTTTTTAGCTTTTTCTTTTTAAAGGATTTTAGGTATTTTATGGTTTTAGTGTTTTTTGTGTCTTTTTAGTGTTCTTCAGTTTTTCGGAATTATAGGAATTTTCTTAGTGATTTAAGATTTTTTTGAAGTTTTTTTTTTAAAAAGAAATTTCATGGTGTTTTCTTGTTTGTATATGTTTTTTAAAGAATTTTATTGTGTTTTTAAATTTTTGGGATTTTTTTTGGAGCCTTAGGGTTTTTTCTTATAGTTTTACATTTTTTTTTAGGGTTCTTGAGGTTTTGTAGAATTTTAGGTCTTTTTTAGGTTTTTAGAATGTTTTAGGATTTCTTAAGAGTTCTTGTTTTGTTTTGTTTTTATGTTTTATATGTTTTTTTTGTTGTATTTTTGTTTGTTTGTTGTTTTTTCTTTTTTTTTTTTACAGCTTTAAGTTATTTGAGGAATTTTTGGTTTTTGTTTTAGTGTCTTTGTAGGGTTCTTGGGTTTATTTTGGTATTATAGATTTTTTTTTTTTTGAATTTAGGATTCTTTTTAGGATTTCAGTTTTTATATTTAGGTTATTAGGATTTTATACGTTTTTAAAAGTGTGTTTCAGAGATTTGGGGAGATTCAGGGTTTTGATGTATTTTAAGTGCTTTTAATATATTTTAGGAGGTTTTTTTTTAGGATTTTAGGGTTTTTTTGGGGGGGTCTTTTTATCATTCTTGAGTTTTAAAAAGGAATTTTGGATTTTTGGTGATTTTTTTTAAAGCTTCATTTTTGTTTTTGTCTTTGTTTTTGTTTTTAATTTTATGGTTTTTAGGGATTTTTCAGGTTTTTTAAAAAAGATTTAAATGTTTTTTTTGTTGTTGTTTAATTCTTTAATTTATTTTTAGGGTGTCAGGGTTTTTTATTTTGATTTTTAAATAATTTTAGGGTTTGGGGAGGTTATGGTCTTTTTTTTTTAATAGTTATTTTTAGGGCTTCTTTTTAGGCTTTTATAATTTTTTTCACGGTTTAATTTTTTAGTTTTTTTCTGATTTTAGGGATTTTTATGTGTATTTTAAAAATGAGTTTAATTTTTATTTTTTTAGCTTTATAAGGATTTAGGAATTTTTTTAGGATTTTCATAAAAATCTTTAGGGTTATTTTGGGGTTTTGGGGGTCTTATGTATTTTTGAAGGTTGTTTTTTGATTTCTAGAGTTTTTTTTTGTTTTTTGTTTTTTTTAGAAGTTTAAAGTTGCTTTGTTTGTTTGTTTGTTTGTTTGTTTTATTGTGTTTCACGGTTTATTTTACAGCTTTAGGGTGTTAGGTTTTATATTGTTATTTAAGATTTTTGGGTGTCTGTGTGTGTGTGTTAGGTTTTTTTTTTTTTTTTGGAATTTTAGGGATTTTTGGGGTGGTTAGGTTTTTCTGAATTAAAGAATTTTTTTTAGAATTAGTGTTTTTTAGCATTATAGGTATTTATGTTTCTTTTTTTAAGATTTCAAGATTTGGGGGGGAAAATTCAGGGTTTTTTGAAAAATTTTTTAAGGAATTTTTTAGGATTCTAGAATTTATTTTTAGAAATTTAGGGTTTTTCAGGGTTGTAATTGTGTGTTTTTATTTTGTGTTTCTCTTGTTTTTGTCGTTTGTTTCATTTTAGGGATTAGGGTTTCCTGGTTTATTTTAGGGTTTAATGTACATTGTAATGTTTATATATATATATATATATATATATATATATATATATATATATATATATATATATATATATATATATATATATATATGTTTATTTAAAGGTTATAGATTATTGTTTTTGAGTATTGGTTTTGCGTTTCTGGTTCCGAAGATTTTGTTTTATTTTATTTATTTATTTATTTATTTATTTATTTATTTATTTTTTTAGAAATGTAGGTTTTTTGTTTTTTTTTTTAGGGATTAGGGTTTACTTGTTTATTTTAGGGTTTTAGGTTCATTGTAATGTTTATATATGTATATATATAACATAAATATATGTTTATTTGAAGGTTATAGTGTTTTGTTTTTGAGTATTGTTTTTGGGTTTTTGGGTCCTAAGTTTTTATTTTATTTTATTTTATTTTATTTTAGAAATTTAGGGTTTTTTGTTTGTTTGTTTGTTTGTTTGTTTGTTTGTTTTAGTGTTTTAAAATCTCCTGCAAGTTTTTGTTTTGGTTTTTGTTATGTTTTTTGTTTGTTTGTTTGTTTGTTTTTTTAGGAATTTTTTTAGGACTTTAAAAAAAATTAGGGTTTTTTAATATTTTTGAATTTTTAAAAAAAGACTTTAGGGTTATTTTTAGGGTTTTACGGATTTTTTAGAGTTTCAGGTTTTTTTCTTTTAGAGTTTTAGGGTTTTTTTAGATTTTTGAAAGTTTAAAAAAAATAATTTAGGGTTTTTTGGCTTCTTATAGGGTATTTCTTTGTTCTTTGTTAAATTCCCCCTCGACCCCTTCCTATTCCCCGGGATGTATGCTTTAAAACCAGACACATCAGCCTAATAAATGGAGACTTAATAGGACCCTCTGCTTGGTTTCTAGCTTTTCTTCCTCTTCCAATTCCATTTCCTCCCAGGTTTGCAGTACCACTCGCACCCATGTATAACTGAACCCTATGGGACTGGATAAGGAGCACCCAATGTGAGGGCGAGTTTTGGATCTTATTTCCTTCCAGTGCAGGTTCCAGAGAAGTTTGTCCTGACCCCAAGAATTTAGAAGTAGTGAAGGACCCCTTCCACTGCTCATAGAAGAGAGAAAAGTCCTTGGTGAGTTGATTCATCTCCACTCCAGGAACTGGGAAACAAACTATCAAAGGAAGCAGCCTTTATAATTTGCTTAAAGACAGCTCTCATGGAAAGAGGAGTTAGAGTTAAAAAGTAAGATTTGATAAACTTTTTTGTTTGTTTTCATAGACCAGGCATGTCCATGTTTATTATAGTTGGAGCAGAGATACATTGTAAGAAATGGAGAAGAGTAGGTAGAGGACTAAATGAAATTTTGACAAAGCAGGGCCCTGATGTGATGCTGTCCCTGAGAATTTATTTACTTATTGGAGTTTATTCCATGATTTGGTATAAAATGCAGCTGATGATCCAGAGAAACAGCACCTTTTGTCAGTTGCAGAATATTGCCTCTATCCCTTGTCTCAGGAAGCTTTAGAGGGCTCCCTCCCTACTACAAAGCCTCCAAAAGCTGCAGACAGGTCTGAAGTCCCACAGGCTGCTCTTTATCCACATGTCCAGGTAACCACTTTGTCTGAGCAGCCCGCCCTGGGCAATCCACCACTGATCAATCCAGTCTTTAAGAAATATTTGGCTTAAAGCCCTTTAATTTCAGAGGATTCAGACACTTTAGAGAAAGAGGTAGTTCGCCCAGTAAACTTGAGCTGCTGTCTTGCTTCAGACCCTCCCTGCAGTGCCCCTCCCTATCTGCTGCCTATTAGTTCTTCTGCACCATGGTGTCAGGTTTACAGGTTTCTATTCTCATTGCTGCTAAGGATAAGCTGGTGTCTCAGGTAGCAGGATTACAAGAAGGACTAAAGCTACAGCAGCAGTATGCTCGCCTTTCTAAAGAGCTAGCTTCACTTTAAATTGCTTACAACAGACTATCCTGGTTCCTCCTCCAGCCGCAGTCTCAGGAGGCATAAAAAAGAAAGCTCAGTGAGCCATAAAAAACAAAACATTGGCTTTCCTTGTAATCACTCTCTCCAAGAGAACTGCTAGCTCTGACCTGCCCACTTCTATGGCGGAGGAGCATCCCCCAGCCACCAGTGCCAAATCTCCTTCTGCAGAAATAGGGCCTTTAGAAGTACCCCATGCCTGTTTCTCTGTAGACACTAACAGTGAGGGTGGAGAAGATTATGAGAGTGATAATGAAGTAGAAATCAAGAAGAATTAACTGTCCCTATTCAACAGACAGAGCTTTGTAGGCTAAGTTTTAAAGACTTAAAAGAGCGTAACTCTGCAGTTAGAACTTATGGTCCATCTGCCCCTTATATGCTTTCGCTCCTAGAAGCGAAAGTAGTGATTGGATCAAAGATATTTAAACTGTGTTAACTCGAAGATAGTTTTTCTCATGGAGGGTTGATTTCCTCAATAGGTGCCAGACCATTGCATTAGCTAATCAGAAAAACCCTCTAGTGCCTGGACTGGCTGGACCTTGGAAAAGCTTTCTGGTCAAGAAAAATATTTGGCTAAGGCCAGGCAGAAATTGCCCAGTGGGTCTCTTGGCTCAAACTGCTAACACAGCATTGGGAACTTGGCATGCTATTCCTATGAAAGGTTCCATTATTTCCCCTTTAACTAAAATCATTCAAGGAACCCAAGAAGACTTTAGTGAATGTGTTAGTAATTTGCTTGAGGCTGCAAAAAGGACCTTAGGTCATGAGGATGTGAAAGAACCTAGTGGGGAAACCCCCACTCAACTCCCGATTCAGCGTGCACCCAAGAATCACAAATAGAACACAAAGACTTGATGTAACAACACGAGGTATTTTAATGGCGGAGCTCCGGGTCCAAACGCATCTCACACAGGAGACAGTGAATTAGACCACGAGGCTTGGAAGCTAGGGGTTTTTATAGAAAAAGAGTGGGGCTGGGGGAGGAATTGGCGCGGTTTCACATGATTGGTCCATTTAAACATCAGCAGCCTGAGGTCAGAGGGGTGGGAGATAGGGAGGCAATGGGCCTGCCCGGGCATGTCCTGGTCTGTTCTGCTATGTTCTCAGCCCCAGGTTTCAAAGCTCACAAACAACTCTTTGGGCTATTTGACATACATTACATGAATCACAGTTCTCAAGTTTTATTTCCTTTCATTCCCCTCTTCTTCTGTTTAGACTAATTCTAATCATAGAATTTTAGAGATTGGTGTCCCCTAACTCTTCATTTACCTGAACTATATGTTGATATTGTCTCTGAAGAACCATGAGTTTTACTGTATCAATTCTACTCTGGATGAAAGCCATTCCTCTATTTATTATACAGGGGCCGAAAACTAAAGGTAAGCATATCATAAGGATTGGTCCAGCTACAGCGAAAATCAAAGAAGTTATCCAAGATGGTCATAATTCAAACCACATCTCAAACCACCCACTTTGAGCATTCCATTCCCGTTTCCTTCACTCTAATCTTTCAGTTTCTGCATAGAGTCTCTAACTCTTCCTGTATGATCTGCATAGAAGCAACACTCTTCTTTAAGGGCGGCACACAGTCCTCCTTCTTTTAGGAACAACAAATCAAGGCCTCTCCTGTTGTACAAAACTACCTCAGACAGGGAGGTCAAAGATTTTTCTAAAGCATCAATGGACTTCTCTATTGCCATTAGGTCTTCATTGACAGCATCCCTCAAAGACTGAATTCCCTGTCTTCCTTATAACAAAGCTGACACTTCTGTCACCACTCCTACTGCCATACCTATTCCCATGAATGCAGCCAGGGTTAAAGTAATTGGTTCTCTTTTCGACCACAGGCCAGCATAGCTTTCTTCTAAACTGGATGCAGGGTGATAATATATATGGGGTAACAGCTAGATCATGACACAAAAATCATGAGTTGAATTAAAAACCTTAGTAGATACACAGGGAGTAAGTCCTGTATTGCAAACCCACCATCCAACCGGGGAAGATACAAGATAGTAATTAGCTTCCGTTCTGGACATGGACTTAATTTGTCTGCATAGGTGTTTGTGAGTGGAGGGTGGGGTGCCTATACAGAGACCTGGACTCCTCACAGATACATCAGTCAGGGTCAGTTTTTGTCCTGTTCCCCAAGAGCAGGAAGTATGGCTGCTGATTCTGTTGAAATCTCCATTGAAGGCAATTTCTTCATAATAAGGCGGACCCGAGGACAGGGATAGCCAGCAGTCCTCAGTAGCCCTTGGATCAGTTCTATTAAGGGCATAAACAGCTCCTCTCACTAGGTTAAACATCCTCTGTCTTGTTGAAGGAATCTCCGTGGTAATAGTTAGAGGTACCTGAGGATTGGGAGGTTAGGTGATAGCAGCCATACTAAGGGGGTCTGCAATCAATGGAGTATGCTGAGTAATAGTATGGGTGAAGGGTGTGGACTTGGTTGGGGGGCCTAAAGGATAGTACGGGGTCTCTATTTTTAATCTGATAGTGAACAATAATCCCTCATCATATCTTTCCTTGTAAATCCTAAGACCCCAGGTATACCCTTTTGTCCATCCCAGAGCTCTTTTCCCTGGTTCAGTAAAGGTGACACGGCGCGGATGGCACCAGTCAGTACACTCATCTAGGTCAAATCCTCCAGGTATATAAGACGCTAGGGAATAGTTGGCTGTTACTCTAATATAGTCCCAGCTTGAGGAGGGCTTCCAGTGGGCTGTACCTGAAGTCTCGAAACCCCAGCTCTTGCAAAAGAAGTCAGCCTTACCTCCACATGTTGGATTAAGGGATTGACTTTGGTGGGACCCGGAACAGACAAAGAAGGGATGGGTTTGAAGCATACTTCTATCCCTTTGGTTAGAGCAACCACCCCATGGGTCTCTCAAATGTTTTTCTACGTACGGACAGGGTGTTAAAGGTGCCCTCTGAATGTCAGAGTACCCCACCAAGTCCCATCCAGTAGGGGCTCCTATAGCCAACTTAAAGATGTCAGGGAAAAGATCAGGCCACCAAGTCCACAGAGGGTGTACCTTGGCTATTGTCCATACAGCCCTACCCCCCTCATTGAGTACCTCCCACGTTTGTTGAACAGGACTGTGGGGGTTGAAGTCCATTGGGATCACTCCTACAAAGCAGGCACAACTTAAAAGGGTTAGTAGTCTTCTCCAAAGTCCACTCATCATGGCTGACTCCAGGGGGTGCTCTCTTGACGTGGGATGCATGGACCCAAGTGGGGATTCCTTCCAATTTGATCACGGTGGGCGTTGTCAGTAGCACCAAGTAGGGTCCCTTCCACCTTGGATCTAGGTTTCCTGCTTGGTGTCTCCTCAGCAGGACTGCATTTCCTACTTCAAACTGGTGCAGCACCTGTGTGTCACCAGCAACATAGGTTTCTTTTAGCTGTTCCCAGACCTCTTTTCTTAATATTTCGAGAGCTTTTAATCGAGCCAAAATACTAGAAGAAGGAGAGAAAGACACATCCGGGCGATTCCTATCCCCTACAGTCATAAAAATGGGTGGGGACGCCCCATACATTAACTTAAATGGAGTTAGGTCAAGGGGTCCAGGTGTATTCCGAACCCTGAACAAGGCATAAGGGAGAACGGCTGTCCAATCACTTCCGCTGGATTCTAAGGCTATTTTATTCAGAGTCTTCTTTAGCGTTCTGTTCATCCTCTCTACCTGTCCTGAACTCTGGAGTCTGTATGCACAATGTAATTTCCAATTTGTCCCCAGTTGCCTGGCCAATCCCTGACTTACCTGGGAGACGAAGGCAGGTCCATTGTCTGACCCCATTACCTTAGGTATCCCAAAGTGGGGAAGGATTTCTTCAAGTATCTTCTTGACCACTACATTAGCCATTTCTTTCTTGGTGGGGAACGCTTCGACTCATCCCGAGAAGGTGTCTATAAAAACTAGGAGATATTTATTTCCATACATAGTTGGTTTCACCTCAGTGAAGTCAGTTTCCCAGTAGGCTCCAGGCCTGTCTACTCGCAGTTGTTTTCTTTCCTGGAGCTTGCTAGACTCAGCATTGGTAAGTGCACAAGCAAGGAAGTTTTTTATTATCTCCTCCACAATTCTCTTTAATCCAGGAATGTAATAGTGGGACTTACTAACCAATTTTAGTATTTTTTTAGTTCCTAAATGAGTCAGATGATCTATGTTAGCTAAGTAATCTCGCCCCTCTTCTTCTGTGAGGGTTCTTTTATTTATTTCCTCAGCAGCGGGCTGTTGGGTTCTCATAACCAGTCATTGGCCCTTGGGCTGCTTTTTTAGCTTCTTGGTCTGCCATTTGATTTCCCTTTTCAACGGGCCCAGTTCCCTTCTGGTGTCCTGGGCAATGGATAATTGCCACCCAACGGGGCAGATGAACAGCTTCTAATAAGCTGAGAATTTCTTCTTTATTTTTGATATCTTTGCTGGCAGACGTCAGCAGTCCATGGTGTCGGTATATTGCTCCGTGACTATGAGCCGTGGCAAAAGCATACCGGCTGTCGGTATAGACATTAAGAGTCCTTCCTTCTGCCACCTTAAGGCTTGAATTAGTGCAATTAGTTCCCCTTTTTGAGCTGATGTACCATCTGGTAGTCTGCTGGCCCATATGACAGACTTTCCATCCACTACTGCTGCCCCAGCCCTCTGCTTACCTTCTACTACAAAGCTGCTTCCGCCCGTGAACCAAGTCATCGCCCCTGGCCAAGGTTGGTCTGTGAGTTCTGGCCAGATTCCAGGCTCTTCTGCCAGTATTTCTTCACACTTATGTGCAGGGGTCTCGTCAGCCTCAGGTAGTAAGGAGGCAGTGTTGAGAATGGCTGGGGATGCGAAACTTACTTGCTCTGTCAGCAATAGACTCTGGTAAAGCGTCATTCGGGCATTGGTCATCCAGCAGTCCGGCGGTTGCCTGATGATGCTCTCAAGAGAGTGTGGGGCCACTATGGTAACATTCTGGCCCATAGTCAGTTTGTCAGCATCTCTTAATAGCATAGCCGTGGCTGCTATCACTCGCAGGCAGGAGGGCCATCCACTGGCCACAGGGTCCAGTTTCTTTGATAAGTAGGCTACCGGGCACTTCCATGGTCCCAAAACCCGGGTAAGGACTCCCCTTGCCACTCCATTTCTTTCATCAATGTATAGGGTGAAAGGTTTGTTTAAATCTGGCAGGGCCAATGCTGGAGCCTGCAACAGTGCCTTTTTGAGAGTTTCAAAGGCTAGCTGATGTTCCCTGGTCCAGGTGAATTCCCCTTTCTCTTTGGTTAGTGGATACAAGGGAGCTGCCAGTGAGGCAAATCCGGAATCCAGAGTCTGAAAAACCCGGCAGTCCCCAGGAACTATCTTACCTGGCAAGCAGTGGTTGGGGCCGGGATCTGCATAACAGCTTGATTTCTGGCTTCTGTGAGCCACCGTTGTCCATCTCTCAGGACATATCCTAGTAGGTCACTTCTATCTGGCATAACTGAGCCTTTTTAGCAGAGGCCCAATAGCCCAGCTTACCTAACTCGCCCAGGAGGTTATGGGTTCCAATTTCACAGTCCTTGCGTGTTTCTGCAGCTAGGAGCAGGTCATCTACATATTGCAGAAGAGTCACCTGTGGGTTATTGGCTCGGAAAAGAGCAAGATCTCGGTGTAGGGCTTCATCGAACAAAGTGGGTGAGTTCTTGAATCCCTGAGGCAGCCTCGTCCATGTGAGCTGTCCGGCGTGTCCACTCTCAGAGTCTCACCATTCGAAAGCGAACAAGGACTGGTTGTTGGTGTGTAACCTCAAACAGAAAAAAGCGTCTTTAAGATCCAGGACTGTGTACCATGTCCGACCAGGTGGCAAGGTGCTGAGGAGGTTATATGGATTTGGCACCGTGGGGTGTATGTCCTGAACTCTCTTATTGACTTCTCTAAGGTCCTTGACTGGACGGTATTCACTGGTCCCTGGTTTTTTTACTGAAAGTAAAGGAGTGTTCCAAGGGGATTTGCATGGGACCAAAATGCCTTGTTGCAGCAGTTTGTTGATTTGGGGGCATATACCCTCTTGAGCTTCTCTGAACATGGGATATTGTCGGACCCCTATAGGGGTGGCCCTGGACTTAAGTTCAATCACCATGGGGGGGACCAGTTTTGCCATCCCCACTCCTCCCGTCTTTGCCCATGCCTGAGGGTATTGATTCAACCAGTCCTGTAATCTCTCATGGGGCTTTACTTTATTTTGGTAAAGTCGATATTCCCCTCCTAGTTGTAAAGACAACTCTAGAGTCTGGGGCACTTTTATTCCCCAGAAAACCTCTGGTCGATGAGAGGTGAAAGTTATTTGTGCTTTTAACTTGGTTAGTAAGTCTCTCCCCAATAAAGGCATAGGACACTCTGGAATGACTAGAAACAAGTGAGTTACTCGATTTCGCCCTATGTCTACTACTTGGGATGTGGTCCATGGATACATTTTTTGTCCCGTGGCCCCAATCACCAAGGTTTTTTCATTTTTCTTCACTTTTCCTAGAGGAGTTTTGAGTACTGAAAATTCGGCTCCCATGTCGACTAGAAAATCCTCGGGGGTCCCCTCCACTTCTAAGTTTACCCTAGGCTAGGGGAGGGGGTCCGAGCCCCTTTCCCCCTAGTCTTCATCTTCTCCAAGAGAAAGCACCTTTACCTCTTGTTTTTTTTTGTTCCCCCCCCCCCCGGACAGTTGCTCTTCCAGTGGCCCATTTCCTTGCAATATGCGCATTGGTTCCTCTCCAGGTGCTGCCCGCTTTCTCGGGGTCTCCTTGGTCCCTGCTGTCTTTTGTCTCCCAGGTTTCCTGAATGTTTACCTCTTCTTCCTTTATCTCTTTCTCCTACTGCGGTCAGGATCCTAGTCAAAACCTTTTCTTGCATCCTGTCTCTCCTATCCTCATCCTCTCTTTTCTCTCTTTTCTCTCTCTCTAACATTTCATCTTCTGTTTCTTTCCTATGATACACTTTCTCTGCCTCTCTAACTACATCCCTTATAGTGTAATCCTGCAAGCCCTCAATTTGCTGTAACTTCTTCTTAATGTCAGGAGCCTACTGGTCAATGAAGGCCATAAGTACTGAGGCCCTTTGACCCTTACGTAGGGTGGAATGGAGTATATCTCCTATAAGCATCCATGAGCCTTTCGAGGAAGACTGAGGGGGGCTTAGTTGCTCCCTGCATAACCTCTATTACCTTGGCCAGATTCGTGGGCTGCCGGAGAGCACCTTAGAGACACGCCACTAGGACCCAGCTATAATTGGACAGTCGTTCCCTACCTGGTGCCATATTATAATCCCATCATGGCCTGGTTAGCGGGAATCCTTCATCTATTTCAGCTGGAGTTTGGACAGGGCGCCCAGCCTCGTCTCAGACGTTTTTCTGAGCCTGGAGGAGAATTCTCTCTCTATCCTCGGTTGTGAATAGAGTCTGCAGAAGCTGCTGGCAGTCATCCCAGGTCGGCTGGTGTGAATAGATTAATGATTCAACCAACCCAGTGAGTTTTGCAGGGTTCTCTGAAAAAGGGGGGTGATTAGCTTTCCAGATATAGAGGTCAGAAGAGGAAAAAGGCCAATACTGTAGGGGCTGTAGACTGTTCAGATCAGCAGGGGGAGCTCCAATAGCCCTGAGGGGGAGTGCCAAGGTTGAATCCTCAGGCCCCTCAGGGGTGACTCCTTTCCGGCTCCTTGTTCCTGTGGAGGGACCCCCTCCTCCGGCAGGGGCCTGAGGTAGGGGTCCCGAGGGAGCTGAAGATTGGGGCTGGTGAGAATATGGTGGGAGTTGAGGGGTGTCAGACCACTCAGGGGGTTCTTCAATCTCTGGATAGATCTTGGGGGGTTTCATCACTGGTGTGCTGCGATCAAAATCTCCCCTGCACAGTGGTTTTGGTTTCTCTTTCTCAGAATTTTCTCAGATGGCTAGAATCTTGGTGCCAGGGCGGAGAGGTCGGAGGAATGGGCGAACCCATGGGGATGGGTAGCGAGCCAAGTCCTCCCATACTGTGATGTACGGTTGCTGCTCTGGATACGACCCTGGCCCCTCCTGAAAAACAATAGCCTTCACAGCCTTTATGGTGGGTAAGTAAAAAGTTCCTTCTGCTGGCCAACCTACTCCAAAAACAGGCCATTCCGAGGAATAGAAAGTCATCTATGGCTTTTTCTTCACTGTTACTGACAAATTTCGTCCTCTAGCCCTAACGTCCATTCAATGGTCCTTAGTCAAAGATAAAGAAGTAGACACAGTCTGTCCCATAGTGAAGAATAAGAATAAACACAACACAATGACAGAGACAGAAAACACTAAGACATCCAAACACACCCATCCGCGTCTGGACTTATACAACCAGCCAAATGCTATCTCTGATGGAGTGGGATTCCGCGTCCACTCCTCTGGCAGGAAGAGCACTCACTCTTCTTCACTCTGCCAGGCAACAGCCAGGTCCTCCTGACTGTTCTGTACCCTGGGCACTCCATGGTCTTCCTCGGAATGTCTTCCAGGGGTGCAGCCTGTGGGGAAATAGACTGTCCTCTTCCCACAGCCACTAGGGTCCTTATGGTCCTCAGTGGCAGCTGCCAGAATACAGAATACCAGAACTGGTAACACAGGTGGGGCTCAAACCCACAATCTCAGAACTGAAAAACTAAGACACAAATTCAGCAGTGCCACACTTAGACACTTAGACAACAGACAACATAACAAGACTCACACAAACAAAAGTACCTCCAAGGGGTCCTTCGGGGTTCCTGGGTGTCAAGCAGATCTCTTTGGTACCTCCAAATGAAAGAACCTAGTGGGGAAACCCCCACTCAACTCCAGATTTGGAATGCACCCAAGAATCATGAATAGAACACAGCGCCTTGATGTAAAAACACGAGGTATTTTAATGGTGGAGCTCCGGGTCGAAACACATCTCACACAGGAGACAGTTGATTCGACCACGAGGCTTGGAAGCTAGGGGTTTTTATAGAAAAGGAGTGGGGCTGTGGGAGGAATTGGCACGGTTTCACATGATTGGTCCATTTAAACATCAGCAGCCAGAGTTCAGAGAGGGGTGGGGGAGATAGGGTGGTGATGGGCCTGCCTTTGCATGTCCTGGTCTGTTCTGCTATGTTCTCAGCCCCAGGTTTCAAAGCTCACAAACAATACTTTGGGCTATTTGACATACATTACATGAATCACAGATCTCAAGTTTTATTTCCTTTCAGATGCAGACAATAATCTTGTAAAACATCTGGCTTTTGAGAATGCTAATTAGGCTTGTAAGGCAGTCCTGCCTGGTAAGATTAGGGACAAAGATCTTAATGAGATGATTGATCTTTGTCGTGTTCCCTTACAAGATGTCCAAGACAGTCAATCTTGCAATGGGTGCAGCTCTTCAACCTCTATGGCAATTGGCAAGGCTCTTCAGCATGCTGGCCTACAAACTAGTTTTTTTAAGTGTAGCCAGCCTGGACAATTTGCATGAAAGTGTCCCACTGTGCCCTCCCTTAATGGTGCTCCAGCACAACCTACTGACCAAACTTTTCGGCCTACATGGCCTTATTTTCTTTGTCCACGCTGCAAAAACGGCCAGCATTGGGTAAACACTTGCAGAGCTCAGACAGATGCATCTGGGAATCCCCTGCCTCCCGTTCAGGGAAATGGATATGGGGGACTGACCAAGTCCAAAAAACCATCGCATTTCTCCCAGACATGGTGTACAGCCAGCAGACAAATCAGCCACTGGTCTCTCTAGAGCCATCATGGGCAGAGCAGGACTGAACTTGTGTTCTGATACCACTGCAAATTTAACACCTGAGCATGACGTTTATATCCTCCCTATGGGGTCTATGGCCCTCCTTCACCTGATATTATTATTATTATTATTATTATTATTATTATTATTATTATTATTATTATATATTAGGGCGTGCTTCTGCCACTTTAAAATGACTTACTGTCCATCCCTCAGTAGTAGATAATTACTACACTGGAGAAATTAATATTTTAGTTAGTGCCTCTCAAAGACCAATTTCTGTATCAAAGGGCAACATTTAGCACAAGCCTTGCCTCTACCTTTAGATACTTCCGATCCAGCAATGGGCACACATCATGGTTCTTCACAGCCAGGGTCATCAGATCTGTATTGGGTACAAGCAATTACCAAAGATTGCCCTACAATCTGCCTTAAGATAAATGGCAAGAGCGTTGAGGGCCTTTTAGACTCAGGTGCAGATTCTCCTATGATTTTACAAAGTGCCTGGCCTGCTACTTGGCCATTAAAGGCCTCTTTAACTCATTTACAGGGAATTGGACAATCAAGAAATACTGTCCAGATTTCACAGTTATTGACTTGGGAAGATAATGAAGGAGATTTTGGTTCTATTCAGCCTTATGTTGTCCCTGGTCTGCCCATTAATTTATGGAGAATAGACTTTCTTTCTCAAATGAGAGTCATTATGTGCAGTACCAATGGAGTCATTACTCAACAAATGCATATTCTGTGTTAACTCTATGGACACAGACTGGGTAAAAATAGCCAAGGATGCCTGCACCAATAAAGGTCACCCCCAATAGTTCAACCAAGTTTAGGTTATGACTCCTATTTCTCATAAGGAACATTGCTCTCCCTGCTCCTCAGGCAGATAAGATTACATGGAAAGATGATACCCCTGTCTGACTTGACCATTGGCCCCTTCCTGCAGATAAATTGTCAGCAGCCATAGAGTTAGTGCAGGAAATATTGATAGCTGTACACATTGAATCATCCTCTTCGCCTTGGAACACTCCTTTGTTATAAGAATGTGAAATGGTAAATGGAGGATGTTACAAGATTTTAGAGAAGTTAATAAGACTATGGTCCCCATGGGGGGTCTTAAAACCTAGTATTCCCTATCCAGTGGCTATTTCCAGGGGATATGTAAAATTTGTGATTGATATAAAAGTTTGGTTCTTTTCCATTCCTCCCCATCCTGAAGATTGTAAATGCTTTGCATTTACCCTTCCAGTAGTTAATTGAATAGGGCCTTTGCCTCACTTCCAATGGATGGTCCTTCCTCAAGGTATGTCTGTCACATACTCAGGTGGAGTCTTCTTGACAGGCCTAGAGGCCTAGAAGCCACTAATGCGGCTGAGAGTTTCATGGAAACTCACCTCCAGGAGTCTAGTGTTCTCTCTAACCCATATATTAATATTCCATTCCCGAGTTAGTCTGGTGTATGGATCCATGTGCTCTGTTTTAGTATTATCCTATTATAAGTGCCTTTTAAGACTCTCTCTCTCTCTTTTGAGTTTGGAAGGTTGGGTTTTCCTATTTATCTCTGGTTGTCTTGCATCTCTCTGTGGAAACCACGCAGATCCTAAGGGAAAAAAAAATAACAACAACAACAACAACAACAACAACAAAAAACCTTCAAATGGCTCCCAATTGCTGGGATTAAAGGCAGGGGCCAACAATGCCTGGCAAACCAAAACAATAAAACACCAAATATAAAACCCTAATTTTTTTTAGTAAATATCAAAAACAAAAACAACAACAACAACAACAAAACAACAATCCGTAAGAAATACTGTAAATGCTAAAAAACTGAAGTCAAATGAAGGCTAAATTAAATCCCAAACACTAAAATACACTAAAATCATTTAAACAAAGAAAAAAACAATAAAAATACAAGGAAGCCTGAAAACAAAACAAAGCAAAACAAAAACTCTAAATCACTCTTTAAAAACACTCTAAAACTTTAAAATAATCTAGCCATCTAAAAAGAATACGTAAGAAGCCGAAATATCTCTAAAACATTTATTTATTTATATTTATTTATTTATTCATTCATTCATTCATTCATTTAATAAATTCTGTCATTCTATCTTTCTGTTTTTCTATCTTTCTCTTTTTCTCTTTTTCTTTCTTTCTCTCCATGTCTCTTTCTTTCTCCCTTTCTCTCTCTCTCTCTCTCTCTCTCTCTCTCTCTCTCTCTCTCTCTCTCTGTCTCTGTCTCTCTCTCTTACCCCCTCTCTGTCTCTCTCCCTCTCCCTCTCCTTCTCTCTTTCTCTCTCTCTCTCTCTCGCTCTCTCTTTTGACCTGTCAGTCTATCTGCCTGTCTGCCTTTCTTCTTGCCTTCCTTATTCCCTTCCTTGCTTCCTTCCTTCATTCCTTCCTCTCCCTCCAGTCTCTCCTCTCTCTCTCCTCTCTTTCTCTCTCTGTCTCTGTCTCTCTGTCTCTCCTGCTATTTGTCTCTCTGTCTCTCTGTATCTTTCTGTCTCACTCTCTCTGTCTCTCTCACTGTCTCTCTCTATCTTTCTTTCTGATTATTTGCCTGCCTGCCTCATTTACCATCTGCCTGTTGGTCTGTCTGCCTGCCTGCCTTTATTCCTTCCTTCCTTCCTTCTTTTCTTCCTTCCTTCCTTCTTTCTTATGTGTTTCTTTGTTTCATTGTTTCTTTGTTTGTTTCTTTGTTTCTTTCTTTCTTCTTTCTTTTTGTCTTTGTTTTTTGTTTCTTTCTATTTCTCTCTCTCTGTCTCTCTGTCTCTCTGTCTCTCTGTCTCTCTGTCTCTCTGTCTCTCTGTCTCTCTCTTTCTCTCTCTCTCTCTATCTCCTTCTCTCTCTCTCTTGAGTTTTGGAGATTAAATTTCTCTGTGTATCTCTGGTTGTCTTTCAGCTCCCTGTGGAGACTTGCTGAACTTTAAGTAAAGAAAAATACCTACCTCTCTCTCCCAATTGCTTGGGTTAAAGACATAGTCAAACATTGCCTGGGAAACCCAAAACATTGAAACCTCAAATATAAAAACCTAAATATTTTTTTAGAAAAAATCAAGTAGAAAAACAACAACAACAACAGAACCCTAAGCAATACAGTAATGTGCTAAAAAAATGAAGTAAAAGAAAAACTCAATTAAACCGCAAATCCAAAAATACAATAAAGTGATTAAAATGAAAAAAAAAAAACCCAAAACACTAAAAATACACTAGACGCTTGAACAAAAACAATAACAACCCCTAAGAAATACAGTAAAATGTTCAAAAGAACATGAATTAAAGTAAAGCCTAAATTAAACCCCAAATCCTAAATTACACTACAAAAAAAAGATAAAACTGTAAAAATACACTAGAAGCCTGAAAACAAAACAAATACAAACAAACAAACAAAAATGAAACAACAAAACTCTAAATCACTCTTGTAAAAACTATACAAACATTTTAAAAATTCTAGAAATCTAAAATAAATACACACATAGCCAAAATGTCCTTGAATATATATTTGTCTGTCTGTCTGTCTGTCTGTCTGTCTGTCTGTCTGTCTGTCTGTCTGTCTGTCTGTCTGTCTGTCTATCTATCTATCTATCTATCTATCTATCTATCTATCTATCTATCTATCTATCTATGTAATTCTGTCTTTCTTTTTCTATGTTTCTGTCTCTCCTTCTTTCTCAATTTCCTTCTTTCTTTAAATCCTCTTTTCTTACTTTTTTTTTTTTTTTTTTAATTTGTGTGTGATTTTGGTGACTGGGCTTCTCTGTGTATACCCTGGCAGTCATGGAAATCACTGTGAACACCAGGCTGGCCTGTTCTTAATAAACAAAGAAAAAAACAAAAACAAAACAACACTATACATATACTAAAACACTTAATGCCTAAAATCTCTAAAACACTGTTCTAAAAAACTTATGTGTAGGTGAAGATGTAGTTGTAGGTGTATGTATATTTACATTTATATGATTTTTTAAAGCTTCGAGGTTTTCTTTGTATGCTTTTATGTTTTTAGTGTCTTTTTAGGTTTTTTGCAAAGGATTTTTTATTTTTTATTAATTTTTTTGTTTGTTTGTTTGGTTTTTTTTTTTTTTTTTAAATGGTTTCAGGTTCTATTTCCGTTTTAGAGTTTTAGGGTTTTTAGGTACTTTGAGTTTTTTTTTTTTTTTTTAAACAATAGTTTTAAGGTTTTTTTTTTTTTTTTTCTTTTAGGTATTTAGGATTCTTTTTAGGTTTTCAAGATTTCATTTAGAATTTTAAAATTTTATAGTTTTTTTTTTTTTTTTTTTTTAAATAGGAATTTAGGGTTTTTCTAGAGTTTCAGGGTTTTGATGTTATTTTAGTTTTTTTGTTTTAAATTTGGGGTTTTTATGGTTTTAGGAATTCTGGCACAATCTTTTTAGAGTTCTTGATTTTTTCAGAGTTGATTTTTTGTTTTTTTTTTTGTTTTGTTTTGTTTTGTTTTTGTTTTTTTTTTTAGTGTTTTAGGGCTTTTTTAAGTTTTTTATAAAGGATTTTAGGGTGTTTTAGTAATTTAGGGTTCTTTTATGTTGTTTTCTAAAATTTTTTTTTTTAGATTTTTGAGCTTTAGTTTTACAGATTTATAGGTTTCTAGAAGGATCGTTTTTTAACATTATATGTTTTTTTTTTTTAGGGTTAAGTGTTTTTCATGTCTTTTAGGGTTCTAGAGATGTTTTATTATTATTTTAGGTTGTTTAAAGGTTTTTTAAAAAATTAGAATTTTTGAGGGTTTTTTTTATGTTTTTAAAATGTTTTTATTAAGGATTTTATTTTTATTTCATTTTATGCTTTTATTTTATTTTCTTAAG
Source organism: Mus caroli (assembly GCF_978045245.1). Classification (NCBI taxonomy): domain Eukaryota; kingdom Metazoa; phylum Chordata; class Mammalia; order Rodentia; family Muridae; genus Mus; species Mus caroli. The sequence continues at coordinate 5,590,667 of NW_028227277.1, read as the reverse complement.
GATTCTTTACTATAAAAGATGATTTTAGGATTTTTCTCAGTGATTTGGGCAATTTTTTTAATGCCATAGGTTTTTTTTTTTTTTTTTTATGGTTTTATACTTTTTGAGGTCTTTTTAGGGTTCTTGAGTTTTTTTTGAATTTTAGGGCAATTTTTAGTGTTTTAGAATTTTTGGGGTCTTATTAGAATTCTTGCTTTTTTTTTTTTTTTTTTAGAATTGTAGTTTTTGTTTTTAAAAGTGTTTATTAAGTATTTTAGGGTCGCTGGGCAGTGATGGCCCTTGCATTTAATCCCAGCACTGGGGAGGCAGAAGCAGGCAGATTTCTGAGTTTGAGGCCAGCCTGGTCTTGAGAGTGAGTTCCAAGAATGCTAGAGCTACAAAAAGAAAAGTCTCAAAAAACCAAAAAAAAATTATTTTAGGGTTTTTTGGTTTTTTTGTTTTTTGTTTTTTTTTTTTTTTGTTTTGTTTTGTTTTGCTTTGTTTTATTTCGATTCTTTTTGTTTTTGTTTTTAGCTTTTTAGGGATCATTTAGTGTTTGTTTAAAGAACCTAAGGTTTTTCTGGGTTTTCTTTTTCTTTTTTTCTTTTGATGTTTCTTGATTTCTTCTACATTTTTAAGGTATTTTAGGGTTCTTTAGTGTTTTTAAAGGATTTTAGGAATGTTTTAGGTTTTATTATTATTATTTTTTAAAGTATTTATGTTTTTTTGTTGTTGTTTTTTGCTGATTTTTTAAATTTTTTTAGGATTTTAGGTTTTCTGGTTATTTGTAGGGTTTTTTGGTGTATTGGAATTTTGGGATATTTTGTTGAGGTTTTAGTTTCTTTTAGTTTTTTTTTATATAATTTTATAGTTTTTTTTAAGGGTTTTTGTTGATTTTTTAAAAACATCAAGGTTTTCTTTTTTAGGTTTTATTGTCTTTTCAGGTTTTTTAAAAGGTCTTTCTTATTTTATTTTATTTATTTTAAATCTTGAAGGATTTTTTTTTAATGGTTTCAGGACCTTTTTTAAGGCTTTATGGGTTTTTTTGGTCTTTTTTTTTTTTAGGATTTTTGAGTATTTTGAAAGAGTTTTGAGGGTTTTTTAAGGGGCTTATTGTTCTTTTTAGGGTTTCATGTTCTTATTTAGGGTTTTAAGATTTTTTTTTCAAATATTTAGGGTTCTTATTGAGGGGAGTTCAGGGTTTGGGTATAGCCAAGGATACACAGAGAAACCCAATCTCAAAATATATACATATATATATATATATATATATATAAATAAAGTAAAGAAGAAAGAATGAAAAGAATTTTAGGGACATTTTTTGGCTTTTGGTGTATTTTCTTTAGAATTTTAGGTTTTTTGTTTTGGTTTGGTTTTTTAAGGAATTATAGGGTTTTTAGAAGAGTTTTTGTTGTTTTGCTTGAATATATGTATATATATATATATTAATTTTAGGGTTTTAATATTGGTGTTTCATTGTTTTATGGTTGCCAGGAAATGGTGGCAGAGTGACTTCCATGACTGCCAGGGATAAACAGAGAAACCCAGTCTCATAAATGAAAAAACGAAAAAAAAAAAAAAAAAGAAGAAGAAGAAAGAAAGAAAAGACTTTTAGAGTACTTTTTTTAAGATGAGTGTTTTAGAGTTTGTTTTATTTTTTGTTTGTTTTTTGTTTTATGTTTTGTTTTCACAGTTTTCATGTATATTTAGTGTTTTTTCTGTTTTTTTTTTCCCCTTTTAATGGATTTTAAGGTGTTTTGGGTTAGGGATTTTTATTTAGGATTTAGGCGTTCCTTTTTATGGTTTTTCAAAAATTTTTTAGGTTTTTTTTTTTTTTGTCCTGTTTTTGTTTTTGTTTTTGTTTTTTTTTTTGTTTTTTTCTTTGATAAGATTATTTGAATATTTTAGAGGTTTATTTTGAGTTTTTATGAGTTTTACTCTTGCCAGACAGTGGCGGCAAATGCCTTTAATCCCACACTTGAGAGGCAGAGGTAGTGGATTTCTGAATTTGAGGTCAGCCTGGTATACAAAGTGAGTTCCAGGACAGCCACAATGAAACGCTGTCTCAAAAAACCAAAAAAAAGAAAAAAAAAAAGAAAAAAAATAATTGTATGATTATTTTTGGGTTCATGTTTTTTTAAAATTTCAGGGTTTTTTAAAAGGTTTTGTAGGGTTTTTAAAAGAATGTTTTTGAGGTACTTTGGTATTCAGGGTTTTAGTACATTTTTAGAGTTTAATCTATATTTTTAAAAGGATGTTAGGGTCTTTCTTTTAGTGATTTTTGGTTCTTAATAGGTTTAAGTGATTTTTTTTTAGCATTTTACTATTTTATTTAGGGTTTATGTGTGTGTTATTGAGTTTTGTTTTATTTTTTTAATTTTAGGTTTGTATCTTTTGAGTTTAAGAGCTTTAGTGTTGCCAGCCAGTTTTTTGTTTGTTTGTTTGTTTGTTTGTTTGTTTGTTTGTTTGTTTGTTTTTTGTTTTAGTGTTTTGGGGTTTTATTTAGGCTTTATTTATTTATTTATTTATTTACTTATCTATTTATTATTTTTGCATTTTACTTAGGAGTTTTTTGTTGTTGTGGTAGTGGTGGTGGTGGTGCTTGTTCTTCTTCTATTTTTAATTTTAGAGTTTTAAATTTGGAGTTTAAAAGTTTTAGATTTGCCAGTCAGTGGTGGCCCATGCCTTAAACCCCAATACTTGGGCGGCAGAGGGGGGTGGATTTCTGAGTTTGAGGCCACCCTCGTCTACAGAGGCAGCTCCAGGACAGGTAGGGATACAAAGAGAAACCCAGTCACGAAAAAAAAAGGAATAAAGAAAGAAAGAAAGAAAGAAAGAAAGAAAGAAAGAAAGAAAGAAAGAAAGAAAGAAAGAAAGAAAGAAAGAAAGAAAGAAAGAAAGAAAAAACAAAGAAAGGAAAGACAGAAAGAAAACTACTTTATGGATATTTTTGGCTTATTGTGTGGTTCTTTTTTTAATATTACAGTTTTTTTAAGGTGATTATACGGTTTTAGAAGAGAATTTTAGAATATTGTTTGGTTTTAAGAGTTATAGTGTATGTTTAGAGGTTTTTCTATAATTTTTAAAGGACTTTAGGGTGTTTTAGTGATATCTGGTTCTTACAAGGTTTAAGGGACTTATTTTTTAGCACTTTACTGTTTTATTCAGTTTTTGTGTGTGTATTCTTGAGTTTTTCTTTTAAATTTGAGGGTTGTATATTGTGAGTTTAAGAGTTTTAGTGTTGCCAGCCCCTTTATTTAGAATTTTTAAAATTTAGGTGTTTTATTTAGGGTTTGAAGGATTTTTAGAAGAGTGTTTTAGAGTTTTTTTGGTTGTCAGGCTTTTAGAATATTTTTAGTTTTTTTTTTCCTCGTTTTTAAAGGATTTTAATGTATTTTAGGGTTTGGGGGTTGAATTTAGGCTTTATTTTATTTATTTATTGTTTAGCATTTTACTCTATTTCTTAGGGGTATTTTGTTGTCG
>NW_028227277.1:5572205-5582205 GCF_978045245.1 Mus caroli | reverse complement strand
AAAACAAAGCAAACAAACAAAAAACAAAAAAAAACAAAATAAAAAAAAAGACTTATAATTTCATACTGTGTCCTTGTTTTATTATTATTATTATTATTATTATTATTATTATTACTATTATTATTTATAATTGTAGTGTTTTTGTTAAGGCTTTTGTAGGGTTTTTATTAGACAGTTTATTAGACAAAACAAAACAAAACAAAACAAAACAAAACAAAACAAAACAAACAAACAAAAAACAAAAAACAAAAAACAAAATAAAACAAAAAGACTTATAATTTCATACTGTGTCCTTGTTTTATTATTATTATTATTATTATTATTATTATTATTATTATTATTACTATTATTATTATTATTATTATTATTATTACTATTTATAATTTTAGTGTTTTTGTTAAGGCTTTTGTAGGGTTTTTATTAGACAGTTTTGTTTTGTTTTGTTTTGTTTTTTTGTTTTGGTTTTCAGTATTTTAGTGCACTTTTAATTTTTTTTTTTAATGATATTAGGGTATTTTTGGATTTGGGGTGTTTTATTAAGTGTTTTTTACGGTTTTATCTTTGTTTTTCAGGTTTTTTTCTGTGAGTTTTTGAGTTTTCTTATCTTTTCTTTTCCTTTTAAATTTTTAAGTTTTATTTGGTGAGTTTAAGAGTTTCAGGGTTGCAGGGCGTGGTGGCACATGCCTTTAATCCCACCACTAGGGAGGCACAAGCAGGAGGATTTCTGAGTTCGATGCCACCCTGGTCTACAAAGTGAGTTCCAGGACAGCCAATGCTACACAGAGAAACCCTGTCTCAAAACAAAACAAAACAAACAAAAAAACCAACCAAACAAACAAACAAAAAAAGTGTTTCAGGAATGCCAGGCTGTGGTGGCCCATGCCTTATATCCCAGCATTTGAGAGGAATAAGTGTTGGATTTCTTAGTTCGAGGCCAGCATGCTCTAGAGAGGCATGCCCAGTATTGGCAGAAATACAAAGAGAAACCCATTGTGCAAAAAAGTCAAAAAGAAAGAAAGAAAGAAAGAAAGAAAGAAAGAAAGAAAGAAAGAAAGAAAGAAAGAAAGAAAGAAAGAAAGGAAGGAAGGAAGTAAGAAAGAAAGAAAGTGAAAGAAGAAAAGCTGAACTCTCCATGAACTCTTCAGCTCAGGGTCCTCTTACCCCTCCCATCTGGAGATTGTTCCCGGAACACACCTGAACTTTTTACCCCAAGGTACCCCCTCCCAATTGGAAACAGCTCCGGGAACATTTTTTAGATAAGGGGTCTCCTGGAACAAACCTAGTCCTACCCCTCCTAACTGAGGACTGTTCCAAGAACATTTTTGAGATAGGGGCCTCCTGGTACTACCCCAGAATGTTCCAATAGATCGAGTACATTGCCAAAATATAGGACACGACCCCTTGGTTCCGTAAAGCCCCTTTGGAAAGCCCCTTGGCAGAACCCCTTAGTGACGTAAATTTGTACTTTCTCCACCCTGTTCCCCCCTTGCCCTTTTCTTATAAAAGCCTGTGAAAATTTGGGCTGGGTGCCGAATCTCCTCTGCACCTTGCTGGCTGCATGAGTTTCGACCCCAGATATCTGGTATATGTGCTTTTTTATGTGCTTTCTTGTCGTTGCTGTATTAAATCTTACTCTCTATACATCTTAAGTTCGGTCTCAGTGTCTTCTTGGGTGCGCGGCTGACCCGGGGCTTGAGTGAGTGTCTCCCTTTGGGAGTCTTAGAGACTCTTGGAGTCTTTCATTTGGTGCATTGGCCGGGAATCAGCGCGTCCACCCAGAAGTCCTGGACCCACTCAGAGGTAAGATTTTCTATTCTGTTTTGGTCTGGTGTCTGTGTTCTGTTAGTTTCTGGAGGCCAGGAAGGCCATTCTGTATCTGGTGCGATCGCAGTTCTGGTTTTGCGTGAAGCTCTGTGCTCACTACGAGCACCAGAGACCGCGCTCCGGGAGGGAGCGCGGGGTGGATAAAGGCAGACGTGCCCAGGTGTCCACCGTCCGATCTGCCCCTGGGAGACGTCCCAGGTGAGATAGGGGAGGACTAAGGATGCTTAGTGGACCCTCTGGAGACCAGGAAGGTCTCAATCTGTCGGCCTTTGGAAGGCCATCTGATTCTGTAAGTTGCCTGTGGGCGACGGGAAGTCGCCACCGGTTTTGTTTCTTTTTGTCTCAAGTTTTGTGTCTACTTTTGTTGTGTCTGCTATTATTCTAAAAATAGGACAATCTGCCAGAACGGGACAGTGTTCTTTCTGCCAGGGCGGTGGTGGATGTGGAGTCCCGCCCAGGAAAGGGAGTCGATGTGGAATCCGACCCCGTCAGAAAGTGGCGTTTGAATGGTTGTGTTTTGTCACGTGATAGACTGGGTGTGTGTGTGTGTGTGTGTGTGTGTGTGTTAACCCTTTGTCGACTGTAGACTTGGACCGACGTCAGGACAGAATTTGTCAGCAATGGTTTAAAAAAAAAAAAAAGAGAAAAAAAAAGGAACCATCAGGACGGTCCTGCCCACCGCGCTCTCGGCGAGGCAGTGCCGGCGGTTCGCAGCGGGCGGGCAGCGCCGGCTGCACAAAAGACTCTGTCAGGCTTTGGCGGCGCAGTTGAGGCTTTGATAGCAGCGGAGGCTGTCTGTGCCCCGCGAGCGAGTTGTGAAATGACTGGTGGTGAGTGCGGCGGCCTATCGGTCCCGCCTGGCGCCCTGGCAGTGAAGCCTGCCACAGCTGGAGGGGGGCCGACTGCGGCCGCCGTCCCTCCTTTGGCTTCCCCCCTGGAGTCTGCCTGCACTCCCTTGTGTCTGCCTGGCTACTTGCTCCAGTGCAGGGAGAACGGGAGTGTCTCAAGTGGTTAAATCTCATTTGGCTCCTCCCGGAGTCTGCACACAGGTGCCTGCCCACACTCCCTCCCTTGTGTCCGCCACCCGCGCCGCCGCTGCTGATGCCCCCACCGCAGCCGCCGCCGCCCGACTGGCGGCGGGGCCGTTTCACGGGAGGAGGCTGCTGTCCGCGCTCCGCCAGGCCCGCCGCCGCCTCCAAGCCATGCGCAAGGACAGTGCAGAGAGTACCGGGTGTCTAGCAAGTGGTTAAATCCCCCCTCCCTGCCAGTGTTTCCCGCGCCGTAGTGCGCGTGGCGGAGACTGGGTGCTTGGCTCCTCCCTGTCCATTCGCCGTTACTGAGAAAATCCTGGTTAGTTTCTTTTCCTCCGCTGACTAATATGCTTGGATTCAGCGGATCGCCACGTCTGATCTGAGGACGCCACAAGGTTCCCTGGTTGCTTCTCATTTCCCCACCGGCCCCGTCCTGCTGCTACGGCCGCCGTATGAGCGTGCGCCTGCCCGGCCCCCTGTATCCTGTCTCTTGCTAACTGTTAACAGAAAAAATTGTGTTCATTTTGAAATATCAGTGGTCTTGTGCAGCCAGATGTAAGAGCTGCACCCCCTTCTCTGCCCCATGTGTTTTCTCTTCTCAGGCACCGCCCTGAGCTGCGTGAGTTTGTTCTAAGCTCCGGTGAGGGAGACCACTCACTTGGGGCTTCTTCTGTCCAAGGTAAGGAGCACCTACGAGTTTAACTGCCAGGCTCTGCTGGGTCTTGTCTCTGTGGGACTAAAAAGTGCCCCAACAATCTGACCTAGGTAAAAGGATAGAGGTCTGAAAAAAAAAAAGAGCTAAGAGCAAAGCTTCAGCAGACTCAGAAGGGATAGGTTAACAGTGAAAAGAGGTAAACTATAAAAAAGTTAAGTGACATAATATAGATGTAATAATTAGATAACATTCAAAGTAAGTAAAGACAAAAGAAAGAGAACAAAAAGATATATTTATAGATAGAGAGAGAGACATTATATGAGATCTCCATTACAGTTAAAAAAACAGGAGCAAAGAGAGATAAATGACAAAGACTAGAACCTAGCAAAGTGACACTTGCTAATAATACTAGCACTTAGAAATGATCTGTAAAAAAATGCTGGTCACAAAAGTCAGGGAGACTAGAAAACTTAGTACCTGGCAACAAAAGCAAGCCTTTGGCTAAAGATCAAAGTGTTTACTGTCCTAACAAAAAGAAGAGGAGCCCCCCTCATGACCAAACCCTTCACCTGTTTGTGGCTAAAAGTAAAGAAATAGAAGAATTCTAACTTCTAACACAGAAGCTGAGTCCTTAAAAGAGACTGGTGGTCTACCTGTTGAAGCAGCTAAAAAGAGACTGTGTTTTCATATTCCTCCACTGACCAATGCAAAGCAAGTTTAAAAGGTTCCTGGACACTACAGGCCTTTACAAACTGTGGATTCCAGGTTTTGCTGCATTAAAAAGATAAACAGCCCTTCGTATAAAAAATAAAGAACAACCTTAAATGGCCTTAGATGCTATTGAGACTGCCCTAATGTTGTCCCCAACTTTGGGACTCCTAAATGTGACTGAGAACAAAAGTATTGCCAAAGAGGTTCTTACTCAGAAATTGGGACCCTAAAAGACCAAGTGGCACTTGAAAAAATTAGACCTGGTGACTGAGAGATGGCCTGCTTGTCTGCACATAATGGCTTTTGGTCAGGAACACATGATCCAATTGTTTCCCTGACTGATGGACACATTATCAGAGCTTTTTGTTGACAGAACAAGTGACCTTCGCTTCCCCTGCTAACCTGCTGAGTCTTCACCTACTCATCACTGCTCTGACATTCTGGCAGTTCCGGAACTTCGGCTCAGAAGGCTGAACTCTTGGCGCTAACCCAAGCCCTGCGGTTGGCTGGAGGCAGAGACATTAAAGACAAAGAAAAAATTCTGGCCCTCCTAGAAGCTCCTGAATGAACTGGGTGAGTTGGGGTACCGGGTATCGGCTAAGAAAGCCCAGCTATGTCGCACCGAGGTGACCTACCTAGGGTACACCCTCCGGGAAGGAAAGCGGTGGCTCACCGAAGCCAAGAAAAAGACTGTGATGCTGATCCCAACCCCCACCACCCCCGCCAAGTACTTGAGTTTCTGGGGACGGCGGGCTTTTGCAGACTCTGGATACCAGGGTTCACCTTGACTGAGGAACACCAAAAAGCCTTTGACAGCATAAAGGCAGCCCTGCTTGCAGCCCCCGCTCTGGCTTTGCCAGATTTGACTAAGCCTTTTACCCTATATGTTGATGAGCGGGCTGGAGTAGCCCGTGGGGTTTTAAAAGTTTGAACTGGTACACGGATGGCAGTAGCCTCATGGTTAAAGGTAAGCAGAAGGCGGGGACAGCAGTGCAGCGGTGGACAAAAAGCAAGTGATCTAGGCCAGCAGCCTCCCTAAAGGGACTTCAGCCCAGAAAGTTGACAACAAGAAAAGTCTACACTGACAGCAGGTATGCTTTTGCCACTGTATGGAACAATATACAGACAAAGAAAGCTGTTGACATTTGCAGAAAAAGACCTAAGATGCTGTGAACAGAAGAAATCAGATGGCAGATCTAACCGCCAAACAGGCATCCCAAAGAACAATAATCCTGTTGCCCAGGTAAGTCAGGGTGTGGCCAAGTATTCAGAGGTCAAAAATTACATTGTGTGTATAGACCTCAGAGCTCAGGATAGATAAAAATTAGTTTAAAACTCTAAGACAGACCTTGACAAAATTAATCATGGAGACTGGCATGGACTTGGTGTTCCTTCCCTATGCCCTATTTCTTGATTCAGTTTTACTATGAAACTCCTATGCCCATTACTGTTTTAAATAATGTGTTTAAACCTATGTTGTTAATAATGCTCTGTATGCTAAGTTAAAAGGGCTTGCAGGTGGTACAGAAAAAAGTCTGGTCACAACTGGTTACAGTGAACGAGCTGGATACCCCAAGGACATCTCACCAGTTCCAGCCAGAGATCTGATCTACGTGCACCTGCATCATGCCCAGACCCTAACTAAATTAGTTATTGAGACTGGCGGTAAAGACTGGGTGACCCTCCTTCCCTTTGTGCTTCTCAGAGTCCGAAACACACCTGGACGTTTCGGTCTTACTTCTTATGAAATTCTACATGGGGGACCGCCCCCCCTTCATTAAGTCTAGCAGGATATTGGATCCCTGTGTTGACTCTTCCTCACCCTCTGCTCTTTTTACCCATTTAAAGGCCTTGGAGGTTGTCAGAACACAGATCTGGGACCAGATCAAAGAAGCTTATGCACCGGGGACTACGGCAGTGCCCCACGGGTTCCAGGTTAGAGATTCGGTCCTTGTCAGAAGACATCGCACCGGCACTCTTGAGCCTCTGTGGAAAGGACCATATTTGGTACTGTTAACAACTCCAACGGCAGTAAAGGTAGACGGAAACGCCGCCTGGATCCACGCCTCCCACGTCAAGAAGGCTCCCAGCCAGGGTAGAGACAACCATGAAGACAACTGGACGATGGCAACTACTGACAATCCTCTTAAACTTCGCTTTTGTCGTGGGGGCCACCCTAAGCCTAGGGAACGACAACCCTCATGCCCCGATTCAACAGTCATGGGAAGTGCTTAATGGGGAGGGAAACATTGTATGGGCAATCACTGCAGTCCTTCCCCCTTGGACTTGGTGGCCTGATCTCACACCTGACATTTGTAAGTTAGTAGTAGGATCTCCCAATTGGGACCTCCCTGACCATACTGATCTTAGTAACCCACCCCCTGAACAGCGGTGTGTTCCAGGTGGAATAGGGAACACATATGGGTGTTCAGGGCAGTTCTACCGAGCTAATCTTAGAGCTGCACAGTTTTATGTTTGCCCTGGTCAGGGTCAAAACAAAGAGCTTCAACAAAAATGTGGGGGGGCATCAGATTATTTTTGTGGTAAATGGACATGTGAAACAACAGGGGAAGCCTACTGGAAGCCTTCCTCTGCCTGGGACCTAATCACGTTTAAGCGAGGTAGTGGTTATGATAAGCCATATCAAGGAGAAAGAGATCCCCATAAATACCCAAACGATGGCGACCTCCATTATGTCCTGGATTCAGATGAGGCCGCCGTAGGAGCTTATGGGTGTGCTACTGAAAACAGCCCCCCCAGGACCATGCAAAGGTAAATACTGCAACCCCCTACTTATAAAATTCACTGAAAAAGGGAAACAAAACCGCTTAAGTTGGCTTAAAGGAAATAAGTGGGGTTGGCGTGTATCCAGTCCACCGAGAGACCCTGGGTTCATTTTTACAATCAGGCTGACTGTGAAAGAATTGGCGATAACACCCATCGGGCCCAATAAAGTCCTTACAGAACAGGGTCCCCCAATAGTACCAGCTCCACCAACTCCACAGCCCAAAACAGTGAGACCTTCCCTACCGACCTTAGTTTCCCCACCGCCCCTAGACACAGAGAGCCGTCTGGTCAGTCTAGTCCAAGGAGCTTTTTTGGTGTTAAATAGGACTAATCCTAATATGACTCAATCATGTTGGTTATGTTATACCTCTAGGCCCCCTTACTATGAAGGAATTGCTCAGGTTAGGACTTATAATACTACTTCAGATCATTCTCAATGCCTTTGGGGTGAAAACAGAAAGCTGACTCTGGCAGCAGTTTCAGGAAGTGGGCTCTGTTTGGGCCAGGTGCCTCAGGATAAACAGCACCTTTGTAATCAGACCCAGAACATCCAGCCTAGCAAAGGTGGTCAGTACCTGGTGCCCCCCATAGATACAGTATGGGCTTGCAATACCGGTCTCACTCCTTGTGTATCTATGTCTGTTTTTAATAGTTCCAAAGATTTCTGTATTTTAGTTCAGCTTATTCCTAGACTCCTGTATCATGATGATAGCTCCTTTTTAGACAAGTTTGATCATCGGGTCCGCTGGAAAAGAGAGCCCATTACCTTAACTCTGGCAGTACTTTTAGGATTGGGAGTAGCAGCAGGAGTAGGTACAGGGACCGCTGCCTTAATTCAGACCCCCCAATACTATGAAGAATTACGTACAGCTATGGACATTGATCTTAGAACTATAGAACAGTCTATAACTAAATTAGAAGAATCTTTAACTTCCCTGTCTGAAGTAGTGCTGCAAAATAGGAGGGGATTAGACTTATTATTCCATAAAGAAGGAGGGCTCTGTGCTGCCCTAAAAGAAGAGTGTTGTTTTTATGTTGACCATTCAGGGGTGATCAAAGACTCTATGGCCAAACTTAGAGAATGCCTAGATATACGTAAAAGAGAAAAAGAAAGCCAACAAGGATGGTTTGAAAGCTGGTTTAATAAGTCCCCTTGGCTCACCACCCTCCTCTCCACCATAGCAGGACCCTTAGTTACGCTTATGCTCTTGCTTATTTTTGGCCCCTGCATATTTAATAAGTTAGTAGCTTTTATTAGAGAAAGAATAAATGCAGTGCAAGTTATGGTATTAAGGCAACAATATCCGGTCCTTTAGGAAGCCGGTACCCCGCTCTAAGATTAGAGCTTGTTACTAAAAGAAGGGGGGAATGAAAGAAGAAAAGCTGAACTCTCCATGAACTCTTCAGCTCAGGGTCCTCTTACCCCTCCCATCTGGAGATTGTTCCCGGAACACACCTGAACTTTTTACCCCAAGGTACCCCCTCCCAATTGGAAACAGCTCCGGGAACATTTTTTAGATAAGGGGTCTCCTGAAACAAACCTAGTCCTACCCCTCCTAACTGAGGACTGTTCCAAGAACATTTTTGAGATAGGGGCCTCCTGGTACTACCCCAGAATGTTCCAATAGATCGAGTACATTGCCAAAATATAGGACACGACCCCTTGGTTCCGTAAAGCCTCTTTGGAAAGCCCCTTGGCAGAACCCCTTAGTGACGTAAATTTGTACTTTCTCCACCCTGTTCCCCCCTTGCCCTTTTCTTATAAAAGCCTGTGAAAATTTGGGCTGGGTGCCGAATCTCCTCTGCACCTTGCTGGCTGCATGAGTTTCGACCCCAGATATCTGGTATATGTGCTTTTTTATGTGCTTTCTTGTCGTTGCTGTATTAAATCTTACTCTCTATACATCTTAAGTTCGGTCTCAGTGTCTTCTTGGGTGCGCGGCTGACCCGGGGCTTGAGTGAGTGTCTCCCTTTGGGAGTCTTAGAGACTCTTGGAGTCTTTCAAAAGGAAGGAAGGAAGAAAAGAAGAAAGGAAGGAAGGAAGGAATGAAGTAAAGGAAGGAAGGAGGAAACAAATTACTTTATGCATATATTGGGCTTCCTTATATTTTTTCCTTTTTTTTTTTCCTTTTTTTTTTTCTTTTTTTCGTTTATAGGGTTTTGTGTATGGTTAGTTTTTTAAAAACCATTTTAGGGAGACTTTTTTTTTTGCTTTAGGTTTATATTTTATGGTTTTACTATTTGTGTGTGTATGTATCTGTGTTTGTGTCTGTGTGTGTTTCTGGGTGTGTGTCTGTGTGTGTCTGTGTGTGTGTATTTGTGTGTTCCTGAATAGTTTTCAAAAAAATTAAAGGTCTTATTTTGTGGATTGAGAATTTTAGGGTTGCCTACTGTCTGGAGTGATCCATGCCTTTTATCTCAACATTTTAGAGAAAGAGTCTTTGATTTCTGAGTTCATGGTCGGGCTTAAAGAAAGAAAGAAAGATGGAAAGAAATTTGGAAAGAAAGAAAGAATGAAATATTGTAAGTAGGAAATTTACTGTATGAAAAAGTTTGTTTCTTTTTTTTAATGAATACTAGGGTTTTTAAAGTGTTTTTAGAAGAGAGTTGTATAGTTTTTTTTTTTGGAGGTTAATACTTTAAAATGTTTTTGGATTATTTTTTTGGCTTTACTGTTATTTATTAGGGTTTTATTACTTGTGTGTGTGTATATGTGTGTTTGTGTGTGTGTGTTCTTGAATATTTTTCAAAAAAAGTAAAATTTATTTTGTAAAAAATTCAAAAAAATCTCTAAAAATCTAAGAGAGAGAGAGAGAAAGAGAGAAAGTTAGAAAGAAAGAAAGAAAGAAAGAAAGAAAGAAAGAAAGAAAGAAAGAAAGAAAAAAAGAAAGAAAAAAAGAAAGAAAAAAAGAAAGAAAAAATTACAGAAAAGAAAGAGTGAAATAAAAGAATGGAAGGAAGAAAAAAGAAAGAAAGAGACAAAGTAAGGAAG
>NW_028227277.1:5492205-5557205 GCF_978045245.1 Mus caroli | reverse complement strand
ACATATATATATATATATATATATAAGCACATACATATACACAAACATATACACATACACGTACACATACACAAACATACACATACATATACATACATATACATATATATATGTGTATGTGTATATATATGTATGTGTATGTGTGTATATATATGTATGTATGTTTGTATATATATATGTGTGTGTGTGTGTGTGTGTGTGTGTGTGTGTAGGGTGTTTAGAACAGCATTTTAGAGATTTTTGGCATTAAATGTTTTAGAATCTGTTTAGTTCTTATGGTGGGATTTTATTAAGATTTTAGGGCTTTTTCTTGATTTTCGATTCTTATTACGGGTTAGTTCATTTTTTTAAAGATCTGCTGTTTTACTTCTCTGTGTGTGTCTGTGTGTTCTTTATTTTTTTTTTTTTAGTTGTTGTTGTTTTGTGTTTTTTTGTTTGTTTTGTTTTGTTTTAATTTGTTTTGTTTTAATTTTTAGTCTTAATTTTCAGTTTTAAGAGTTTTAGTGTTTCCAGGCAATGGTGACGGATGCCTTCAATCCTACACTTGGTAGGCAGAAGCAGGCAGATTTCTAAATTGAAGGCTTGCCTGGTCTACAGAGTGATTTCCATGACTGCCAATGTAAACACAAAGAATTCTAGTCTCCAAAACACACACACACACACACACACACACACACACACAAAAGAAAGAAAGAAAGAGAGAAAGAAAGAAAGAAAGAGTGAAAGAAAGAAAGAAAGAAAGAAAGAAAGAAAGAAAGAAAGAAAGAAAGAAAGAAAGTGAAAATGTGTTTAGTTCATTTTTCAATATTTTACTGTTTTATTGATTTTGTGTTTGTGTTTCTTTGTACTTAAGGTTTTTTTTTCTTTTAATTTTTAGGGTTATATTTTTGGGGGTTTAAAAGTTTTAGTGTTGCCACTGCATTGTTCTCCATACCTTCAATCACACACTTGGTTAGGCACAGGCAGGTGGATTTCTGAGTTCAAGGCCAGATGGGTCTAAAGACTGATTTCCATGACCACAAGGGTATACACAGAGAAACCCAGCCTCACACAAAGAAAACAAACAAAGAAACAAACAAACAAACAAGAAAGACAGAAGGAAAGAAAGAAAGAATGAATGAATGAAAGAAAAAAAGGAAGAAAGAAAGAAAGAAACTTACAAACAAATAAATAAAAAAAAGAAAAAAGAAAGAAATTTATACATAAATGTATTTTATCGACATTATTGGCTTTATTTTTTTTAGAATAGGGATTTTTAAAAAATGTTTTTTATTGCTTTTAGAAGAGTGTTTTAGAATATTGGTTTTCCTGTATTTTTTTGTTTTTTTGTCTTTTAGATTTTTCAGGGATTTAGTGTATGTTTAGAATTTTTTAAAGCTTTTTAGTCTTTTTTTTTTCTTTTTTCTTTTTTTTTTTGATTTAGGGTTATATTTTATGGTTTTACTATTTGTGTCTGTATGTGTCTGTGTGTGAATGTTTTTTAATAGATTTAAAAAAAATTAAGGTTTTATTTTTGGGTTTGAGAATTTTAGGGTTGCCAGTCAGGGGTGATCCACACGTTTTTTTTCTCAAGTTTTTAGTGAAAGAGGTCTTGGATTTCTGAGTTCATGGTCAGTCTGGTCTGCAAAGTGCATTCCAGGACAGAGATACATAGAGAAACCCTTTCTAAAAAACTAAAAAAACAAAACAAAACAAAAAGCAAAAAAAAAAAAAAAGGAAGGTCAGAGCGAGAAAGAAGTTAAAAATAAAGTAACAGTGACAGAAAAGAAAGGAAGAAACAAAGAGAGAGAGAGAGAGAGAAAAGAAAGAAAGGAAGTAAGGAAGAAAAAGAGAAAGGAAGGAAGGAAGGAGGAAGGAAGGAAATAGAAAGAAAAGAAAGAACGAAAGAGAGAGAAAGAATGAAAGAAAGAAAGAAAGAAAGAAAGGAAGAAAGAAAGAAAGTAAGAAACAAAGAAACAAAGGAAAAAAAGAAAGAAATTTTAAAATAACAGTATTTTATCTACAGTTTTGACTTCTTTTTATTTTTTTTTAGAATAGTAGGGATTTTTAAAAATGGTTCTTAGTTTTTTTAGAAGAGTGTTTTAGAGTTTTTTTTGTTGTTTTGTTTGTTTTGTTTTTTTCTGTTTTGTTTTGTTTGTTTGTTTTTGTCTTTTTAGGTTTTCAGGGTTTTACTGTATGTCTAGGATTTTTTGTTTTCTTTTTTATTATTAGGTATTTTCCTCATTTACATTTCCAATGCTAACCCAAAAGTCCCCTATTCGCTACCCCCCACACCCCTACCCCCCACTCCCAATTCATGGCCCTGGCGTTCCCCTGTACTGGGGCAAATAAAGTTTGCAAGAACAATGGGGCTCTCTTTCCAGTGATGGCCGACTAGGCCATCTTTTGATACATATGCAGCTAGAGTAAGAGCTCCGGGGAACTGGTTAGTTCATAATGTTGTTCCACCTATAGGGTTGCAGATCCCTTTAGCTCCTTTCCTATTTTCTCTAGCTCCTCCATTTGGGGCTCTGTGATCCATCCAATAGCTGACTGTGAGCATCCACTTCTGTGTTTGCTAGGCCCCAGTGTAGTCTCACTAGAGACAGCTATATCAGGGTCCTGTCAGCAAAATCTTGCTAGTGTATGCAATGGTGTCAGCATTTGGAGGCTGAGTATGGGATGGATCCCTGGATATGGCAGTCACTAAATGGTCCATCCTTTTGTCTCAGCTCCAAACTTTGTCTCTGTAACTCCTTCCATGGATGTTTTGTTCCCAATTCTAAGAAGGGGCAAAGTATCCACAATTTGGTCTTTGTTCTTCTTGAGTTTCATGTGTTCTGCAAATTGTATCTTATATCTATGGTATTCTAAGTTTCTGGACTAATATCCACTTATCAGTGAGAAAATATCATTTGAGTTCTTTTGTGATTGGGTTACCTCACTCAGGATAATTTCCTCCAGGACCAACCTTTTGCCTAGGAATTTCATAAATTCATTCATTTTAATAGCTGTGTAGTACTCCATTGTGAAATGTATCACATTTTTGGTAGCCATTCCTCTATTGAGCAGCATCTGGGTTCGTTCCAGGTTCTGCCTATTACAAATAAGGCTGCTATAAATAGTGGAGCATGTTTCTTTCTTACCAGTTGGAACACCTTCTGGATATATGCCCAGGAGAGGTATTGCAGTATCCTCTGGTAGTACCATGTCCAATTTTCTAAAAACCGCCAGACTGATTTCCAGAGTGGTTGTACAAGCTTGCAATTCCAAAACAATGGAGGAGTGTTCCTCTTTCTCCACATCCTTGCCAGCATCTGCTGTCACCTGAATTTTTGATCTCAGCCATTTTGACTGGTGTGAGATGGACTCTCGGGGTTGTTTTGATTTGCTTTTCCCTGATCATTAAGGATGCTGAACAGTTTTTCAGGTGCTTCTCATCCATTCGGCATTCCTCAGGTGAGAATTCTTTGTTTAGCTCTGATCCCCATTTTTTAATGAGGTTATTTGACTTTAGTGTTGTGAAAAAATTGCCCAACTGCAGTTTCCTGCCAGGCATCAACTATACACAAACTGATTGTATGCGGGTCTAATCTATGCATAAAGACAAACATAGCTAAATTACTGTCTAAGTTTTGTATGAAGTATTAGCACAATTATAGGATGATTACTCTTGTAATAATCTTAATTAACAATATATGGGTGAGTAGAAAATCTTAAATTTGCAATCAAACTGCAAGCTGCAGTCAATGGAACACTGGCAATTTTAACCATAATTTTCAAGTCTCTTTTGCAACGTTAGGATAATATCTACAAACTTGGGAAAGCAAAACCCACGTTTAAAACAATTTATCATCTTTAAAATCAATATTAGACGCATTACTATCATATTACAAAGTTTGGCTGCCAATTAATACCTATGAATATATGTAAGCTTTACTGCTTTAATAAAGAGCCATTGCTTTAAACCTTATCTTAAATTATAGTTTTTAGAATAGAAACCACATTAATTAATATTTAAACTAGAAATATCTTTAGAGACCCTGTCTTTTGGCCTTCCTTATGTCACATGTTAGAAGAACTCTGAAGTTGAGTTATGAAATTTAAGACTATCTGTAGCAATGTAATAATTATTAATCTTAACCAACAACTTTTGAGCTGATTGTGAAAACACACAGAACACATTTCCAATAAAAAAGCACCAAATGAAGCAGTTACATTTAGACCAACCAGAGAATATTAATTTTTGTAGCTACAATCATAGAATAAATGGCACTTTATAATTTGTCAAATTCATTAATCACGAACCATTTATCAGCTTTTTTACCCTGAAACTAAGAGATTGTAGACTCGCCCTTTTTTCCTAAAACTAACAGTTTTCCAGCAGGGACCCTCCTGCCATAAGACTAATTCCTGGTTGAGGCACGTGGCAACTCTTGGCTTTGCAGATAAACTTTTTTATACCATCATTATTATCCAACATAAAATATAGAACATTCATTCATACAGACTGGTCACAAACATACATGAATTGAACCTGAGAACAGATTGGTGCACCAGACATTAGACAACACACAAAAGGGGACCGAGTAATTTTGTTATAAGGCCCAGAGAGAACAAATCATGGCACTCCTGAAATTAACTCTGCTTTTTAGGACATTTTCCTCCCTCCTCATGATGCAGTTTTTTTGTTTTGTTTTGTTTTTTTGTTTTTGTTTTTTTGTTTTTTTGTTTTCTTTTTGACTGTGGCATATTCACCTGAACATTAATTTTCTTTTTAGTAAATCCTTTCTTTTCTAATGCCTAAAAATGTAGATTCTGGGAGCTATGTCTAATCGCCTAACAGTTCCTAGTCCCTGATAAACTTCACTGCTGAAACTAAGTGAATTAGCATTTGGGTTAATGCTGTTTCAACTTAGCCCATACCGACCTTCTCCGGTATGAATTTCCTTTAATTATTTTCTTCTTTTATGGAGATCCAAACCAGCAGTGCTTCTTCCAAATGTCCTCTGCCATTTCTCAGTCCTGTGTTGGTTTGCCAAATGTTGTCTCCACTCACATGACCATATGTGTGGGTTCTAGGCTAGAAAGGCACCTTAAAAACCTGGAAGAGAAGAAGGGCTAGAGAGTATGAGATAAAAATGGACCTAAGACAGTCATCCTGATGAAAGCTCAATTTTACTATTCTGCACGCAGTTATGGAGCAGGGGAAGGGGGCCCAATTCCTGTCAAATAATAATCTTGGGGTCCAGTAGCAGGGTGACCACGTGATGGCTTTGGAAGAGCAAATCAGGAAGCTCCAGCAGTGGGCTAGGCAGAACAATTGAGCAGCACACTCCACCACTGAGCATGCAGGTTTCAGGCTTGGGGACAGGAGACTACAGTTGTTGTTTTGTACTTGATTTTTTTCTAAAAAAACATAAAAGGTTTTATATTTGTGATTTAATCATTTGGGTTTGCCAGGCAACGTTGGTCCATGACTTTAATCTTTAATCCCAGCAATTCTGAGACAAAGGTAGGTGCTTTTTTTTTTTTTTTTTTTTTTTTTTTTTTAAGTAGAGTTCAGCAAGGTCTCCACAGGTCTCCACAGGGAGGTAGAAGACAGCCATTGATACACAGAGAAACGCAGTCTCCAAAACTCAAAGACAGAGAGACAGAGAGAGACAGAGAGAGACAGAGAGAGACAGAGAGAAAGAGAGGAGAGAGAGAGGAAGGGAGGGAGGGAGGGACAAAGAGAGTGAGAGAGAGAGAGAGAGAGAGAGAGAGAGAGAGAGAGAGAGAGAAATAAACAAAAAACCAAAAAAAGAAAGAAGAAAGAAAGAAAGGAGGGAGGAAGGAAGGGAGGAAATGAGGGAGGGATTGAGGGAGGGAGAGAGGGAAGGAAAGAAGGAAGAAAGAAAGAAAGAAAGAAAGAAAGAAAGAAAGAAAGAAAGAAAGAAAGAGGAAAGAAAGGAAGGAAGATAGAAAGAAAAGAAGAAAGATAGAAATACAGAATGTATAAAATTAATAAGCAATTATAAATAAATAAATAATTAGATAGATAGATAGATAGATAGATAGATAGATAGATAGATAAATGAATAAATTAATAAATAAATATTTTAGGCATATTTCGGATTCTTGTGTACTCTTTTCTGATTTCTAGGGTATTTCAAAATCTTGTAGAGTCTGTAGTGATTTAGAGTTTCTTGGATTTCAAGGTTGTAGTGTACTTTTATTGTTTTTCATTATTATTTTTTAATGATGTTAGTGTATTTTAGTGTTTCAGTTTTATTGCATACTTTAATTAACTTTTTTTTTTTACCATTTTAGTATATTTATTATGGTTTTGTTGTTCTAATTCTTGTTTTAATTTTTTTTTGTTTCTTTTTTTCCAAAAATATTAGGGTTTTATATTTGGTTTTCATTGTTTTGGTTTTGCCAGTCAGTGTTGATCATGCCTTTAATTCCAGCTCTTGAGAGGCAGATGTAAGTGATTTTTTTTTTTTTTTTTTTTTTTTTTTTTTTTTTTTTTAGAGTTCAGCATGATCTCTACAGGAATCTGGAGGACAGTAAGAGATACACAGAAAATCCGAATCTAAATCTCAAAAAAAAAATTTAAATAAATAAACAGAGGAAGTGAGAGAGAGGAGAGATTTTTTAGTTGGCAGCTAGCTTGATCTTCAGAATAAATTCCAGAACAGTGAGGGATACACAGAGAAACCCACTCTCCAAGAAATTACAAATAGATCAATGAAAGAAACAGAGGAAGAGAGAGAGAGGGAAAGAGAGAGACAGATACAGACAGAGAGAGAAAGAGAGAGACAGACAGAAAGACAGACAGACTGTCAGAGAAGATAGATACAGCGACAGAGAGAGAGAGACAGAGAGAAATTAAGGGGGAGAGGAAGGAAAAAAGAAAAAGAGAGAGAGAGCGAGGAAGAGAGAGAAGGAGGGATGAAGGGGTGAGGGATGAAGGAAGGATCAAAGGAACTAAGGAATGAAGGAAAGAAAAAAGAAAAAAAAGAAGAAAAAAAGAATTGTGATACAGGGTCATTTTTGGTCTCATGTGCACTTTTTTTTTTATTTTTAGAGGTTTTATTTAAGATTTTGAAGTGTTTTTAAAGGATGTTTCAGAAAGTTTTTTTTTTTTTGTTTTCAGAATTCTAGTGTATTTTTCATATTTTTTGTTTTTTTTTTTAATTTTTAGTGTTTTGTAATTTTCAGGTTTCATTTAGACTTCAAGGATTTATTCATTTTAATATTTCATTGTTTTCTTTATGTTCTTTTTTTGTGGGTGTATTCTTGATTATTTATTGAAAAATTGAGGGTTTTTATTTTGGTGGTGCATAATTTTAGAGTTGGCAGGCAATGGCTGCCCCTTTCATAAAAATGCTAGCCCTAAGGTGAACTGGTAGGGGATCTTTTATTTGGAGGCTATCCTGGTCTTGAGATTGATCTCACAGAGAGGCAGGGATAAACAGAGAAAGTTTATAAAAATTAAAAAATATAGAAAATAAAAGGGAGATAGAGAAAGACAGAGAGACAGAGAGACAGAAAGACAGAGAGACAGAGAGACAGAGAGACAGAGAGACAGAGAGACAGAGAGACAGAGAGACAGAGAGACAGAGACAGAGACAGAGAGAAAAGATAAATAGATAGATACATAGAGAGAGAGAGTGAAAAAGAAAGAAGGAAAAGGAAAAAAAAAGGGAAGGAAGGAAGGAAGGAAGGAAGGAAGGAAGAAAAAGAAAGAAAGAAAGAAAGAAAGAAAGAAAGAAAGAAAGAAAGAAAGATAAAGAAAGGATAATTCTTTAAGTTCTTTAACTTCATTTGATTTCATGGATTTTTAGAAGAGTGCTTTTGAGGGTTTTTTGTTTTCAGATGTCCAGTGAATTTTTTTTCTAGTTTTTTAAACAATTTTACTATGTTTTAAGATTTGGGGGTATTATTTTCCCTTCAGCAATTTATTTTTTAGTTATTATCATTTTTTTATTTTAATTCACATTGGGATTGTGTGTGTGTATGTGTGTTCTTGAATATTTATTTAAAATTTGTGGGATTTAACTTTGGTTTTTCATGGTTTTAACGTTGCCAGCTAATGAGGGCCATTGCCTATAAAACCTAGCCCTAGGGATGAACAACTAAGGGATTTTTAAGATGGAGGCGAGTTTATTGCAAGGAGTGACACCCAGGATGGCCAGAAAAGACAGAGAAAGTCATTCTCCAAAATTCAAAAAGAAAGAATAAGACAGAGAGAGAGAGAGAGAGAGAGAGAGAGAGAGGGAGGGAGGGAGGGAGGGAGGGAGGGAGGGAGGGAGGGAGGGAGGGAGGGAGGGAGGGAGGCAGGGAGGGAGGGAGGGAAGGAAGGAAGGAAGGAAGGAAGGAAGGAAGGAAGGAAGGAAGGAAGGAAGAAGAAGGAAAGAAAGAAGGTAGGAAGAAAGGAAGAAATTAAGAAAGGAAGAAAGCAAGAAAGCAAGAAAAAAAGAAAAGAAGTAAGAAAGATAGAGAGAGATAAAAAGAAAGAAAAATATGAATAAATAAATAAATAAACAAATAAACAAATAACTTTTTGAACATTTTGGACATTTTGGTCTAAGTGTGTTTTGTTGTTGTTGTTTTTGTTTTGTTTGTTTGTTTGTTAGTTTTTACAATATTATTTTTTTCATACGGGTTTTGTAGGATTTGTTGAAGCGGTTTTAGAGTTTTTGTTTGTTTGTTTGTTTGTTTATTGTTTTTGGGTTTTTTGTTTTTGTTTTCGAGATTTTAGTGTATTTTTAGTTTGTTTGTTTGTTTGTTTGTTTGTTTGTTTGTTTGTTTATTTAAGGTTCTAGGGTGTTTTAGTGTTTGGGGTTTTTAAAGATTTTTTTTACAGTTTTATCTTTCCTTTTTTTTTTTTAGGTTTATTTGTGTGTGTGTGTGTGTGTGTGTGTGTGTGTGTGTGTATCTGTATGTCTGTGTGTGTGTTTTAGAGTATATTTTTTTTTCTTTTCTTTTTTAAATTTTTAGGTTTAGTTTTTGAAGTTGAAGTACTTTAAGAATACAAGGAAGTAGTGGCCCTGCCTTTAATCACACTAAATGGGAGTCAGCGGTAGTGATTTCTGAGTTTGAGGCTAGCATTTTCTACACAGAGTGCTCCATGATAGACAGAGAAACCGGAAACCCAATCCCCAAAAACTCAAAAAATCAAAAACAAGCAAACAGACAAACAAACAAACAAAAACAAACAAACAGTTTTTGGGTCAGTTTTGGGATCTTGTATATTTTTAAGTTTTTAGAATTATAGTGTTTTTCTTAAGGGTTTTGTAGGGTTTTAAGAAGAATGTTCTAGAGGATTTTTTGGTTTTCGGTATTGAATGTATTTTTAGTGTTTTTCTGTTTTCTTCTTTTTTTTTTCTTTTCTTTTTTTTTAAGAATATTACGGCTTTTTAGGGTTTGGGGGTATTTTTTTAGCCTTTATATCTTTTTTTTTTTTTTTTTTTTTTGTGAGTATGTGTGTGAGTGTGTGTGTCTATGTGTGTGTGTATGTTCCCAACACACACAATCCTGATTAGGTGAGAGAAAGTAAAATCTAGGCTGTGTCCCCCACAGGGCTATCCAGAATAGCCCAAAAAGAACATGGTACCTGATATCTGCATTGACATTTTTTCAGTCCTGTCAGAGATGAGAGAAACTAGACACCGGATAGATGTTTTGTTCAAAGTTGATTGGGGATCCATATCATTGAATTTCCTAAGTGACTGCATTATAGAATCTTTGGCTCAGGCATTTGGGGCTTCGAGCAGAAGTTTAAATCACACTTCCACTAGGTAGGTCAGTTTTCCCCAGAACTGAAGTATTATTTCAAGTTTGGTTTTAGTTTTGGATAGGGTTTTATTATGTAGCTCAGAGTAACCTGGAACAGGCTGTGTAGACAGGCCTAGCCTCAAACTCACAGAGGATTCTGACTCTGGCATGTTAGGTTTAAAGGCATGTGCTATTACAACTCCTAGCACCAATAATTGAAGTTTTAGGGAGTCAAACTTTTGTAGCAGGACTAGGGAGTCTTGTCTTATTCAAAGGATTACCTGAATCCATTTCTTTTTTGTCTCTCCAGGCCATTGACCTTCTATATTAGTTTCTTCACATGCATGGCAAAAATAGACCCTTAGCTTCTGGGCTCTAGTGTCAACCAGGATGTCACGAATGCATACTCCAGTGAAGTCAGCTTGGCAGGCCAAGAGACTTGGGAGCACTCATGAGGCCAAGAATTTCAAAAGGAACTCACCTCCTGGAGCTTTGGCATTCTCATCACCCATATATTCATACCCTATTCGCGTGTTAGTCTGGTGTATGGATCCACATGCTCTCTTTTAGATTTATTATTATAAGTGCCTTTAAAGATTGAATTCTGATATAGCTAAGACTTCGCCAGTGTTCCAACATACTAGAAAGTCCTTGAGCTGACCAAGGGCTTGGAATGCAATGTTGCCTATTCAGTGACATTCAGAATTGCCTCTGGTATTACACTATCACTTAGAATAAAAGCCATGTCGTTCCATATACAGGAATTTACAATGGTTTAGGAAGAAGATTGGGCTGTGGATTTTGGGTAATTCATTATTCATGAGATGGTTACCTAGAGCCCCCAATTAGAAATATGACTGGGTGTGAAAGCAATTGCCCTAGGACTGTAAAGACCTAACACCTGGCTTCTATGGCTGTAGCTGAACTTAGATAGGGCTGAGTTGCCTCAGTTGTTATATTGCCCAGTTCCTGCCAGTCTTTCTGTTTCCAGTCCTCTGATTTGTGTAAGAGCCATTAAGCATCCAGTAATCTCATTTGTGCCTTGCCAATGTGTCACATAATTTCCCTCTTATCTTCTGTATAAAATGTTTGATCCTCAACTTGACAAATTACATTCAGATGCTACAAAATGTCATGTGTTTGTCTGTCTGTCATTTTCGGACTTTTTGCCCATCTGTGACCAGTGACCCGTTCCACACAGACAAAGGGACCCAGAGCGTCTGTGGCACCAGGACCAAAACCAGATTTCTTGAAATGGGAGCAATGAGAAGTGGGCTACTTTTATTTCCTCAAAAAAAAAATGGAATTTCTGGATGTGGCTTAATGCATGATAGAAACTCTTTTGAAATATAACACAGTCCCTGTGTTCATGCCCTTTCCAATCTGCCACCCAGTTTTCTGTCAGAGGTTTCTTAAGTTAGTGATATTGAAATTAGAATGTTACCATGTCCCTACTTGACAGTCTGATGCAGCAGGCTCCTTTTGAAGGAGCACCCTTTTTGCACTTTTCCTTCCAGGTGGTTCATAAGATGTGTTCCTCGTAGGAACAGTAAAAATAGGCTTTAGGGGTACATCTGGTCAGAGTTGAAGGATGTTCACATCTGTACTTATCATTTAGCCTGTATTTCCTCTCCAAGTCCTGCCAAAGAGTCAATGAAGTTGATCAGCCATAATCAATGTTTGCAGAGACACATAAAAAATATTGACACTGGTTGTCCTAGGTTAGAGAATAGTGTCTTTTGGATCATTTGTCCCTGTCCTAAGAGACAGCTCTGGATTTCTTGTAATTCCACTGTTGGGGAAACTGTGTATCAAAACATAGAGTCTCCTATATTGGTAATTGGAGTAGGCAATTTTGTTATACTTGAAAAGTGTATGTGGTAAATAAAGCTGGATTCCAATAACTCCTTGGCCTAACTGAGTCAGACAAATACAGTAGATAACAGAATAAGCAAGCTGGGCCCACAAAGCAAGAGCAGGTCATTCCTAGCAAGTAGTGGCTATGTATTCTTTCCATAGAAGGTTAAAAAAAAATCTATTGAACCCAGTAATTGTGTTTTTCTTTTCTAACTTTTGAGAGGCCTCAGCAAACCTTAAAACTTTCTGAGCTTCCTCAATCTTGGAAGTTTTGTTTGCTTCTGAGTTGTAGGATCCTCCATCCTTATAGGAAAAATATGTGTGAGAATTTTGCTTTCTATAAAAACCCAGTAATGTTATATTAGTATGTTTTTTTTTTGTTTTGCTTTGTTTTGTTTTAATCTCATGTGTGTCCCCTACTGCACATGGTTTATGTTTGAAATTCTAGTGATTCTTGAGAGAGTATTAATGAAAGAGCTCCTGAGAGGACCTGGGGCAGCTGCTGCTCCTTCTGCATCTGCTTTTATTGTCATTTGATTAAATGAACAATGTTCTAGCCAATGGAGCATGGTTGTGGGTTTATTAGGGTCTAAGGCCACTGATAGACATACATTGTTGAAAGGAGAAAAAAAAAAGTGCATAGTTGAGCGCACAAGTAGGGAGTTATTTAATTTAAAAAATGTTAATGCTAATTAAAAAATAGTTGGATAGGGGCTAGGTATTTGGCTAACTGGGTAATTTACTTGCACTAACAGTAAATTCTAATATGCCAGCACTTGTCTGTAACCGAGCCCTGGAGGAGTAGAGAGAGATAGATGCCATGGCTTGCTGACATATCTGTGTAGCTGAAATGTTCAGCTCCAGGTTCAACGATAACAACTATCTCAAAATAAGATGGACAGCAGTAGAGGAAGTTACTCTTATCTTTCCAGTTTATCTGGAATGATTAATTCATTTAAGAAAGTTTAGAAAAACAGTATAATTGATTTGTAAAATGTTTAAACATTGAATAATTTATAAAACAAATATATCAATTCTTTCTATCTATAAATGTATATTTGACATTATGGGGAATGAAGATTAACAGCTTAAGAATGAATCTAAATACATTGAATAGGCCACTGACACAGTGTGTGCAAAATTGTGAGTTTTAATTATGATATATTTTCAATTATCATAACAGTATGTTGGATAATATGTATGTTGAATGTGTCTGAATAAATAAAATGCTGATCCAAAATAAAAGAATGAATTTAAAAACCAAATTTCTATATGTTTGATGAACATCGAAATAGAAGACATCCTTGATCATTTATGTTTGAAGACCCATGTGAAGTATCCTTAATGATTAGGTAAGTTTAGGTGTAATTTATCTGAAGGCCAAACCAAATGAAATGATGTTTTGATGCTTTTATTAGAATACAAAAATCCATGTCTCAAACAAAAATTTATAGATTTTGTCAGTTGCATTTAATGTGTTAGTGTTATGAACTATAACATGGCAAAGGAATACCTTTGGTGGGCGTATGCAAGTGTTGCCCTTGAGAAATTACACCATGCAACAGACCTACTATGAAGGGATTTATTGGGAGATGGTAGAGAAGTGAGGAACTGGGAGAGGTACAAAGGCATACAGACAAAAGCAAAATCATTAGGTCAGAAAAAAGTTTAGCAGAGAATAGATAGAGGGGAAGCTGGAAACAAAGAGAGAGCCAGAGAGCTACAGAAACAAGAAAAATGGGCATAGAGAGGCTGGGCCTGGAACAGAGAGAGGGGGCTAATCAGTTCTTTTATTCTGTCCCACAGTAAGTAGTTTAGTTTGTTTCAAGAAAGAAATATAATTTCTTTCAATGAATTTTGTAAGTAATCAGAAAATATTTTCATCTCTCAGAGCTGGTGGTGTTAATTTTATAGTTTTTATAAGTTTTTTTTGTTGTTGTTTTTGTTGTTGTTGTTTTGTTTTGTTTTTTTGGATTTTTGGGTTTTTTTTTTGGTGGGACTAATTTCTTAAGAACAATATAAGCCAGGTATGTTGTTACATACCTGTAATAACACCTACATGCAATGCTGAGATCACCTTGACCCTAAATATTCTAGACCTCCCTGGACAATACACAACATACTAAGTGACTATCTCAAAAATGAAATGAATCAATCCAATTTGCCTTCTATATTTGTATCTTGTACCTTTGGAAACTAATAAGATAATGAATCAAAAACAAATTTCAATTATCTGTATGAATAAAAACAATAAAAAATGTTAAGAAGTTTAAAAAAAACACGACAGTGATGGGGAGGGAGGAGCCTGGTTGGGAAAGGGGACAAGAAGGTGAAGAAAGGAACATGATCAGGTATTGGGGTGTTGAACAGGACTGAAGCACTGAGGACAAGCAAAAAGAATGTAAACAGGAAACTTTGTCAGATAGGAGGTGAAAAAACCCTCTAGAATATATCAGAGACCTGGGAGGTGAGAGACCCTAAGGACCTGGAGGAGGGACCTAAGAGGAAATGCCCTACAAGGGGGTGAGGGAACTTGTAGAGTCCTCCTCCAGTGGAGGTACAGGACATCAAGTTGAAAGATGGGATTATCATCCCAAAGTTAAAAGCTCTAACACAGAATTGTTTCTGTCTGAAAGAACTGTAGGGAAAAAAATGGAGAAAAGCCTAAAGAAAAGGAGATCTAGTGAATGGACCAAATTGAAATCCAGCTCAAGGAGAGGCATCAAGGCCTGACACTATTACTTATGCTATCATATGCTCACAAAAAATGAGCTTATCATGACTGCCCTCTGAAAGACCAAACCAACAGGCGAAAGAGTCAGATGCTGAAATTTATATGCAACCAATGGACAGAAGCTATGGATGAATTGGGGAAAAAAGCTGGAAGAATCTGAGGAAGAGGGCTACCCAGTAGTAGGACCAACAGTCTCAGATTTCCCAGGATCATTCAGACACTGAGCCAGCACCTAGGCATCATATACCAGGTGATATGAAGCCCACAATAAATATACAGCATAGGACTGCCGGGTCTGGACTCAGTCAGATAAGGTACATCCAATCCTCAAGGGTCTTGAGGCCCCAGGGAGCAGGGAGTTCTGGTGGGGTAGAGGCAGGATGGTGGGGACATACCTTTGGAGATGGGAAGTGGGGGCTTGGGGGCATGGGGGTATGGGGGCATATGGGAAGGGGGTATGGGATTTGTAACAGTCAGAGGGTGGACTAGGGGGCGATAAAGTCTGGACTTAGAAGATTAAAGAATAAATTATAAATAACTCACTACAATAGTGTGGGGATGTTTGGTCCAACGGGATATTTTCCATTCACATATTCTTTTAGATTTTATTTGGAAGTTAATATAAATATGCTCTTATAATTAAACAAGAAAATGATTAGAGATGTTAAAAAATAAAGGAGTTGTATTTTGACTCTAAAGGTATACCTCCTAGTTAACTTTGTAATCACATCATTGAGATTTAACTTCCTTCAGAGAAGCATCAGAATAACAAGGATTAAAGAACCTTTCAAACTCTGTTTTATAGGAGACAAAAAAGTTAGCATTTTTTTTTTAATTTGGTTACAAATGTACAAGCAAGTGAAAAATGTGCATGCTTCATTAGTCTGAAGATTGGAAATTAGAAAAGTACTTCAGAGTATTCTCCATGATGTCTCTTTTAAACACAGACATTTTTTCTCCGTTCACCATCTGTATCAAAAAGCATATCTTAGTTGTTGGTCCCCAAGTTCATCAAACCCTAAAACAGAAAAGAACTTCATTAAATAAACTCCCAAGAATACAAATATGAAAGATTCTGTGAAAATGATTTATAGGGTAAGGGTTAGGTAGGGTTGGGATTAGGGTTAGTGTAAGGGTTAGGATTAGGATTAGGGTTACTTTCAATGCTTGTTGTTCTTTTTGATAATTGTTCTACAAAGGTAATATTACTATAACATTACTAAAACATTACTATAACAATTCTGTTTATTTTTTGGTGTTACTGCCATGCAGCATGAATGCTAAGCTAACAATCAAGTAGTTATGTATCTCCAATACTAAAATATTTACATGAGCAAAAATAATTCCATATGAAACATAAAAGGAATAATCTTCCAACTGACTTAAATTTTTGACAAAGATTATGTCTAAATATACTTATATTTTTAAAATAACATGAAATAAAATTATGCTATGAATTGTGGGGTAAGAAAACTTTTTTTTTAATGAAAAAGAATTTTCCATAATGCACAGAATGATCTTAGCCTCCCAAATACTTATATTTATAGGCATGTACGATGCAAACATGGACTTGGAAATATCCTAGTCTGGGAAGCTTAACTGTAGCTAGTGTTAATGCTTTCACCATATAATGTCATCATTTTGCTAAATAGCAGAAGCAATCCTAGGAGGTAGTTCACTACATCATCTCCGTATCTACCTCCCCCCCCCACACACACACACATGTGTATGTGCCATGTCTTCTACCTTCTCTTCCATTCTTAAGGATGACATATACTTGTTTTTTACTAACTCCAAGGTTTTCTTTTGTCTCAACTATTGTCAAAAGTTACAGCAATTGTAATTTTGATTTTACATTTATGACTCTAGCTGGCCGTCAATGTAATGCCAATAGAACTAAGTTTTATAAAGTTTGATTTAGAATGATCACAAAGTCATGAATACTCATGATCAATAAAGATACACTGCCTCAAAATAAAGTATAAAAATATGTCTGAGGACAAATTTTAGTTGCTGATTGGTTTTCTCTAGGTTCCAATCTCAAGTAACACAGGGAAGTAGTAACATAAAGTTCTCTTTGTATTCTTTATGTTGGCACACAACCATGGTAATTTTCATTTAAAAAAAATATTAAGACAAGCCCTTTACACCTTTTCTCCTTGGGCTACTACATACCTATTTTGTCCTTTATTCACTGTGATCAGTTTTGTACCTCACATTTCCACTCAAATCATCTTTATTAAGTAAATTGACCTCCAAATTGTTAAGTTTATCTTTAAAAAAAATGCACCTGCATACATATGGAGACAAAGGGTTAATATTGGGTGTCTTCTTTGGTTGCTCGCTACTCTTTCGGAGACAGAATCTCACTGAACCTAGAATTTATTCATTACTCTACACCTGGTTGCTATGAAGATCTGGGAATCTTCTTATCTCTGAATTAAATCTGAGTTTGGTCTTTGTAAAATGCTCACCAACACACCAACTTTTTGTTGTTGTTGTTGTTGTTGTGTTGGTGGTGGCTTTTTTTAGTTTTGCTAGTTTGTTGTGGTTTTTTGGTGATGGTTGTGGTGGTGGTGGTGGTGGTGGTGGTGGTGGTGGTGGTGGTGGTGGTGGTGGTGTGTGCATGCATGCTGATCAGGGAATATAAGCTCGGGTCTCCATGCCTACACAGGAGAAAAATTACCAACTAAACCATCTTCCAGCCCTGAAAATCAATCTTATTTGGCCCATATGCAGAATATGACACAGTTAGTGTTCTTTTCTTCCTCAAAATTTTCCTTCACTCATGGTAGTTTTCTTTCTACCAATTGTTCTCTTCCATTAATGGCTCCCACTCACCAGCTGCCTCATGCAGAGTTACAAATGTTGAAGTACTCTGAGGGGCTGTCTTTAGACTCCTCATTTACATGGATGATCACTAATCCTTGAAATTTCATCCCGAGTTCAATGTTAAAAATTGCCTTCAATTGGAGTATTTATTTATTTATTTATTTATTTATTTATTTATTTATTTATTTATTTATTTATTTTGTCTTTAGTTCCCATCTCTTTCCTGGACTGACTCATAATGGTACCTTCATCAATGCCTTCGGAGGCAAGAATTGTATTACTGTTCTTTTCCAATTGAATACTTTCCAAACTATTAACCAATCAAGTAAAAAATAAAATGAGTTAATAAGATCATCGTCTCAGATCTTACTTGGAAACCATGTGATGACTGCAGTGATTGGTACAGTAATGGAGAGATGATATAAAATGTTTTGGTGATATTCTTCCAAAGGAATATTCTGCCAGGACTGTTGAGAAAGGTTGTTTCCATCCAGTGTTGTTACTAAATTTGTACTAATTTTAAGATTGTAAGAACGTATTTGCCAATTTGAGTTGGTTTTCTAATATTAACAACAGAGTCCAGATGACACCAGTAAATAAGCTTTCTCTCTCCTTTCAGCTCTGGTGTATTGTGCTTCATTTTGTAGACACTGGTAATCCTCTCTTCATCTTTCTGCAAATGTCTGCCTCTTGAAAATTTATGATCTGGTCTACCATAAAACGCCTAGTGTTTTTCATTGATATAGTATGTGATCAGTGGTTTACATTTCAGTAGGACTACAACAGAGCCAAGGATAGATAGATAGTGAAACTTAATTTAGTTTCATGTGCCCAAATCAAGGCTTGTTTCTCCATTCCTACTTGATACTTAGTTATACTAGATTAAATATAAAGTTAGTTATGGTACCAACCGCTGATTTTCTTTTTCTTCACTGAATTTCTATACATCCATATCAGACTTCTGAAATGTAGTTATATACTGATCACATAATTTTTTATTGATGTTCTTCCTGTAAAGCACAGTAATGAAAGCAGTCACATTTCATACCAATATGAAAAAGAACACTCAAAACAAATTAAATTGATCATTTCATATTATAAAGAGAAAAATAGCAGTATAAAATTATCTAATGGAAAATCATTATAGATTTTTTCCCATAACATATTATGAGAGAAGTATTCTTTTATATTTTAGCTTTTCAAAATTAAATTAGTTTGTGTGTTTATATATACATATAAATATATATATAAATAAAAATAAATATAAATGTAAAAATATGAATATGAATACGAATATAACTATAAATATAACTATGAATATAATGATAAATAAAAATGAATATAAATATAAATAATATATATGAGAAGTAATTATATTTCAAAGTGTTTTTTCATTATTTCCTACCAAATATAAGGTCTAATTTATTTTTCATATATTGCCTCAGTTAAAACTTAGTGTAAAATATAAGTCAATTAAAATATAGAAAATGCCCACATATGTAACTGTAGTTGTTGTTTTTCCATATTGTTAAGCATAATAATCCATAAAGTACATTTCTAAGACTATGTGCAGGACTTCTGTATTTCCACAATGAATGTAAATTAAATTTAAAATCTCATTAACAGTTACTTAAAGAAGAAAATAAAATTTTCACAGATTTCTAAGAATTTGATTTAGTTTCCTTGAAGGCATTAAGTTATAGGGTTAACTGTTTAGACAAAATCAAAGCCACATATTTTTACTAAAGATCAGACGTGATATATTTTTTTAAACTTCAGCCATATATAATTTTTCAAATGATACACATGTGGTCCTACAAATCTAACAACTCTACCTCTTTCGATTTTTCTTTTTGCAAAGCCTTTCTAATTTCTGGTTGCTGCCATTGAAAGAATCTTTCATATACATTTCCATCCATTTTTTTCTTTATGTGAAGCTTCTTATAAATGTCACCTATATTAAAAATTAAGGGTCATTTTGAAGAAACTTTAGGTGATTCCATGTATTCATAAAAATAGATATAGATAATAGATAAAATCCATTCAATAATGCCAAGAAAACTTAAAATTAAATGAAAGATATCACCAACATGCTTCATACTTTAGAATACTTTAGGATTTTGTATGTTCAGATGAAGGATATTCAACCAGTAAAGTCTACAGAAATGTTCCACAACACAGAAAAAAAAATAGACACTCTATGTATTTTAGACAAGAAATATCTAATCTTAACTGAATTTTAATTTCTGTAAGTAAAATAATTTTAAGCTTCAAGAACAGTTTCCAAAGAACAAATGGACGAAACAAAGGATCAAAGGTGGGCTTTAATTCTTCATAGGGAAACACTTTTAATACAGGCTAATTCTTTTCTAAATCTACAAAAGATGATGCAACTGAAAGAACAAACTTGACTGTGGAATTGTTAGACTCATTATTTAAAATATTCAATTTCAAATAAGATGGCAGTCAGGCATATTGGTTCCATTTTAATCCTAGTACTCTGGAGGCAAAAGCAGGCAGATCTTTGTGAGTTCCAGGTTAACCTGGTCGACATAGTGAGTTCCAGGACAGCCTGAGCTACAAAATGAGACCCTGTCACAATCCTAGCACCTACATGATGTGCACAAATATCTCCAACTCCAGTTCCAGAGGATGTGATGCCCTGTTCTAAATTCTGCATGCACCATAAAAACCAATGAGAGTATTGGAAAGATAATTCAGCAGTTAAGAACACTGGATCCCTTCCAGAGATCTGAGATTGGATTCCCTGCACCCACAAGGTGGCTCACAGCATATAACTTCAGATGCAGGGGATTCAATGGTTTCATCAAGACTCCACAGGTACCAGACACACATGTTGTACACATACACACGTGAAAGTAAAACAACCATATCTATAAAATAAAATGTAAAAAAAAGTAATAAGGGTTACTTTAAAGAATTCAGTTTTCCACTGTGCCATATAAAGAAAGAAGCACAGAGCCGTCCTAGAAAAGGAACTGACTAAATATAAAATTAAAACTGGGTTAATGAAAATATGTTTCATGTACAGAATTTTGTATACATATCACTTAGTTTTAAGTACATGGAACTCTAAAAGTGTTTACATCAATTTTTTCCTCTTAAAATCCCTTCAAAGAAGTTATGAAGATGCCTCAATACTTGAGAGCCTACTGTGAAAAGAGGAATTTCACAAATTAGAATCTAGTACCCATCTACAAAACCAACCATGGATGGTTGTTTCTAAAAGAACAGCACTGTGGTTGACAGAGTGAGAATTGCTAGGTCTTGCTGGATGCTTGTCTACCTGCATGTTTGGTGAAAGTCCTGTCTTAAGGAAATAAGATAAAAAGTAATAGAGCATCACCCAACATCCTCCTCTGCCCTCCACATGTGTATATATGTACCACAGAAAAAAACATACAAAAAATAAAAATTAAGTTTCATTAATGTCATACCAAAGCACCATTTTCATTTTCTGTATCACAGAAAAAATTATTCCACGATGCCAAATCAAAAATATTTGCAAGAGTCTGTGTCATGAGTAGACCTTGGGATCTGAATCTGCACCTAATCCCACAAGAGCCAGAGGAAACTCAACTTCCAGGTGC
Organism: Mus caroli; assembly: GCF_978045245.1. Lineage (NCBI taxonomy): Eukaryota > Metazoa > Chordata > Mammalia > Rodentia > Muridae > Mus > Mus caroli. Next base: position 5,536,427 of record NW_028227277.1, on the reverse strand, counting down.
TCTACCACTCGCAGGATCATAGGAAAGGCCCCCACATCAGGAGTAACTGAGTCCCAAAAGATCTAGGGACAGAGGAAATCCTGCCGGGTCAGTGGCCTGGATTTCTTCCTGACTGAACCTGTACATAGGGCAGACCTGAGGTCCTGGCTCAGAAACCACTCTTAAGACATCCAGAGGGAGTCCCACTCCAAGGTACTCTGAAGTGCCCAAGATCACATGATCACAAAGGAAGCTTGACTCTCAAGAGATGTGAAAACACACCCAGGAACACTGGAGTTCTGAACGAAGATCACAGCTGAGGACTCAGCATCTTTTGCAGCACCCTGTGTAACTAGGACCACCACAAGATCCAGGGCAACAAAAACAACCTTCCAGGCAGAGGCACGGGTTCCTTGTGGCTTGCATCTCTGTCCAGAGAAAACCTCGGGATCTGGCACCCCACCAAACCTTGCAACACACAGAGAAAGCTTAACTCCCAGGAGCTCTGACACAGCAGGATCTCAGGAGATTTTTCACACCAGGATTTCAGGATTCAAGAGGCAACTCGCGGCCAGCACCTGGGCACTTAGTCATGGAATCTGCAGACACCACCAAGGTCCCCACAGGACTCTCCACAGAATCTTAGAACCTCTGGTGAATTGAACACAACTTCTGCTCCAATCCAATCTCGAAGGACCTGAGACAGCATTAAGGAGGGAAGCAGAAAACCCGGCCTGACCAGAGTCACAAATCCCTTCCAGTTGGCACTAGCACTGGGGCAACATGGGCTCTGAGTCTACGGACACCCCCAAGGTCCCCAGAGAACTTTCCTTGGGATCTTAGGCCCTCTGGTGAGTGGAACACAACTTCTGCTAGGAGGCAGATTTGAACACCACATATCTGGGCACCTTCCCTGCAAGAGGAGAGCTTGCCTGCAGAGAGTACTCTGACGACTAAAACTCAGGAGAGAGCTAGACACCCAGGTTTTCTGATAGAGGCTAACATAATAACCTGAGGAACAAGCTCTAACCAGAGACAGCAATAACAAATCACTCCAGAGATTACCAGATCGAAAAGGCAAACATAAGAATTTTTTAACAGAAACCAAGACCACTCACCATCATCAGCACGCAGTACTCCCACCCCACCCAATCCTGGGCACCCCAACAAACCCAAAAAGATAGACCGGGATTTAAAAGCATATCTCATGATGATGGTAGAGGACATCAAGTAGGACTTTATTAACTCACTTAAAGATATATAGAAGAACACTGCTAAACAGGTTGAAGACCAAAAAAAAAAAAAAAAAAAAAAATCCCTTAAAAAATTGCAGGAAAACACGACCAAACAGGTGATGGAATAAATAACATCATCCAAGACATTAAAAGAGAAGTAGACACAATTAAAAAAAAAACCCAAAGTGAGGCAACGCTGAAGATAGAAACCCTAGGAAAGAAATCTGGAACCATAGATATGAGCATCAGCAACGTAATACAAGAGATGGAAGAGAGAATCTCAGGTGCAGAAGATTCCATAGAGAACATTGGCACAACAATCAAAGAAAATACAAAATGCAAAAAGATCCTAACTCAAAACATCCAGGAAATCCAGGACACAATGAGAAGACAAAAACTATGGATAATAGGAGTAGATGAGAATGAAGATTTTCAACTTAAAGGGCCAGCAAATATCTTCAACAAAATTATAGAAGAAAACTTACCAAACCTAAAGAAAGACATGCCCATGAACATACAAGAAGCCTACAGAACTACAAATAGACTGGACCAGAAAAGAAATTCCTCTTGACACATAATAATCAAAACAAAAAATAAAGAGATAATATTAAAAGCAGTAAGGGAAAAAGGTCAAGTAACATATAAAGGCAGGCTTATCAGAATAACACCAGACTTTTCACCAGAGACTATGAAAGCCAGACGATCCTGGACAGATGTTATACAGACACAAAGAGAACACAAATGCCAGCCTAGGATACTATAACCAGCCAAACACTCAATTACCATGGATGGAGAAACCAAAGTATTCCATGACAAAACTAAATTCACACTTTATCTTTCCACCAGTCCAGCCCTTCAAAGGGTAATAACAGGAAAAAACAAAACTAACAAACAAACAAAACAAACAAAACAAAACAATACAAGAACAGAAACCACTCCCTAGAAAAAGCAACAAAGTAATTCTTCAACTAACCAAAAAGAAGGCAGACACAAGAACAGAATGCCAACTCTAACAACAAAAATAATAGGAAGCAACAATTACTTTTCCTTAATGTCTCTTAATATCACTGGACTCTATTCCCCAATAAAGAGGCATAGACTAACAGACTGGCTATAAAAACAGGACACAATATTTTGCTGTTTAGAGGAAACCCATCTCAGGGAAAAAGACAAACACTACCTCAGAGTGAAAGTCGGGAAAACAATTTTCAAGCAAATGGTCTGAAGAAACAAGTTGGAGTAACCATTCTAATATCGAATAAAATCAACTTCCAACCCAAAGTTATTATAAATGACAAGGTGGGACACTTCATACTCATCAAAGGTAAAATTCTCCTAGAGGAACCCTCAATTCTGAATATCTATGCTCAAATACAAGGGCAGTCAAATTCATTAAATAAACTTTAGTAAAGCTCAAAGCACACATTGCATAGTGTGAGACTTCAACACACTTTCATCAATAGACAGATTGTGGAAACAGAAACTAAACAGGGACACAATGAAACTTACAGAAGTTATGAAACAAATAAACTTAACAGATATCTACAGAAGATTGTATCCTAAAACAGAAGGATCTACCTTCTTCTCAGCACCTCATGGTATCTTCTCCAAAACTAACCATATTATTTGTCACAAAACAGTATTCAACAGATACAAAAATATTGCAATTGCCACATTGCATTCTATCAGACCACCATGGACTATGGATGATCTTCAATAACAACATTAATAAAGGAAAGCCAACATTCATGTGGAAACTGAACAACATTCTCTCAATGATACCTTGGTCAAGGAAGGAATAGAGAAAGATATACAAGACTTTTTAGAGTTTATTGAAAATGAAGCCACAACATACCCAAACTTCTGAGACACAATGAAAGCATATCTAAGAGGGAAACTCATAGCTCTGAGTGCCTCAAAAAGAAACTAGAGAGGGCACACACTAGTAGTTTACAACACACCTAAAAGTTCCAGGACAAAAGGAAGCAAATTCACCCAAGAGGAGCAGAAGGCAGGAAATAATTGAACTCAGGAGTGAAATCAACCAAGTGGAAACAAGAAATATTCAAAGAATCAATCAAACGAGGATCTGGTTCTTTGAGAAAATCAACAAGATAGATAAACACTTAGCCAGACTCACTAGAGGGGACATGGACAGCATCCTAATTAACAAAATCAGAAATGAAAAGGGAGACATAACAACAGATCCTTAAGAAATCCAAAACTCCATCAGATCCTTCTACAAAAGGTTATACTCTGGAAAACATGGACAAAATGGACACATTTCTAGACAGATAGCAGGTACCAAAGTTAAACCAGAATCAAGTTAATGATCTAAACAATCCCATATCCCCTAAAGGAATAGAAGCAGTCATTATTAGTCTCTCAACCAAAAATAGCCCAGGACCAGATGGGTTTTGTGGAGAGTTCTATCAGACCTTTAAAGATGATCTAATTCCAGTTCTTCACTAACAATTCCACAAAATAGAAGCAGAATCTACTCTACCCAACTCAATCTGTGAAGCCACAATTACTTTGATACCTGAACCACAGAAAGATCTAACAAAGATGGATTACTTAAGACCAATTTCTCTTATGAATATCGATGCAAAAATATTCAATAAAATTCTTGCTAACTGATTCCAAGAACACATTAAAATAATCATCCATCATGACCAAGTAGGTTTAATTTCAGGGATGCAGGGATGGTTTAATATATGTAAATCCATCAATGTAATCCATTATATAAACAAACTCAAAGACAAAAACCACAGGATCATCTGCTTAGATGCGGAGAAAGCATTGACAAAATCCAACACCGATTCATGTTAATAGTCTTGGAAAGATTAGGAATTCAAGGCCCAAACCGAAACATGATAAAAGCAATCTACAGAAAACCAGTAGCCAACGTCAAAATAAATGGTGAAAAGCTGGAAGCAAACCCACTAAAATCAGAGACTAGACAAGGCTGCCCACTTTCTTCCGTCCTATTCAATATTGTACTTGACATCTTAGCCAGAGCAGTTCGACAACAAAAGGAAATCAAGGGGACACAAATTGGCAAGGAAGAAGTCAAAATATCTATTTTTGCAGAGGGTATGATGGTATATATAAGTGACCCTAAAAATTATACCAGACAACTCCTAAACATGATAAAAAGCTTCGGTGAAGTAGCTGGATATAAAATTAACTCAAACAAGTCAATGGCCTTTCTCTACACAAAGAATAAACAGGCTGAGAAAGGAATTAGGTAACAACACCCTTCTCAATAGTCACAAATAATAAAAAATACCTTGGCGTGACTCTAACTTCTGAGATCAAATTAAATGGAGAGAAATTTGATGCAATCCCACTAAAATAAGACAAAACAGGACTAGACAAGGATTCTCATCTCTCCCTACTTGTTCACTATAGTACTAGAAGTTCTACCCAGAGCAAATAGACAACAAGAGAGATCAAAGGAATAAAAAATTGGAAAGGAAGAAGTCAAAATATCACTATTAGCAGATGATAAAATAGTATATTTAAGTGACCCCAAAAATTCCACCAGAGAACCTGTAAAACTTAAAAACAACTTAATCAAAGTGGCTAGATATACAATTAACTGAAACAAATCAGTAGCTTTCCTCTACTCAAAGGATAAACAGGCTGAAAAGAAATTATGGAAACAACACCCTTCAAAAGTCACAAATTATAATACCTTGGTGTGACTCAAACCAAGCAAGTGAAAGATCTCCATGACAAGAACTTCAATTCTCTGAAGGAAGAAATTACAAATCTCAGAAGATGGAAAGATCTCCCATGCATCATAGATTGGTGACCCGATTATTTAGTAAAAGTGGATGTCTTGCCAAAAGCAATCTACAAATTCCATGCACTCTCCATCAAAATTCAAATTCAATTCTTCATAGCGATAGAAACAGCAATATGCAAAATCATTCGGAATATCAAAACCCCAGAATATCGAAAAACAGTTCTCAACAATAAAAGAAATTCAGGGGGAGTCATCCGTGACCTCAATCTGTATTATACAAAAAGAGTGATTAAAAAAAAAAGTGTATGGCAATGGTACAGAGACAATGGCTTTATGAAATTCACAGGCAAATGAATGGATCTAAATTATATCATCCTATATGAGGTAACAAAACCCCAAAGTAAAAAACATGGTATGCACTCACTGATAATTGGGTATTAGCCAAAAAGCTCAGAATACCCAAAATGTAATTCACAGTCCACATGAAGCTCAAGTAGAAGGAACACAAAAGTGAGGGTGTTTCGGGCCTTAGAATGGGGAACAAAATACTACTGGGAGGAAATATTGAGAGAAAGTTCAGGGCACAGACTGAAGGAATGACCACACAGAATCTGCACAACCTGTGGAACCATCTCATATACAGACCCAGTACAGACAACAGACCCAGTCACCATTGTAGATACCAACAAGTACTTGCTGACAGTAGCCTAATAAGGCTGACTCCTGAGAGGCTCTGCCAGAGCTTGGTAGGAACAGAGACTGAATCTCACAGCCAGCAATCAGAGTGATCATGGAGTTCCCAGTGGAAGAGTTAGAGGAAGGACTGAAGGAGCTGAAGGGGTTTGCAACCTTATAGGAAGAATATCAATATGAACCAAACAGACCATCCAGGGTCTGCCCAACATATGGATCCATCCCATATACAGACAGCAGACACATTCACTATTGTCGATACCATGTGCTTGCTGACAGGAGCTGAATATGACTGTCTTCAAAGAGGCACTGCCAGAGCTTGGCAAGAACAGAGGGTGATGGTCACAGCTTGATCATGGGGTCCCCAGTGGAGGGGATGAGGAAGGACTGAAGGAGCTGAAGGGGTTTGCAACCTTACAGGAAGAACATCAATATGAAACAAGTAACCCCCCAGAGCACCCAGGGACTAAGCCACCAAACAAAGAGGGGGACCCATGATTCCAGCTACATATATATTAGAGGATGGCATTGTCAGACATCAGTGAGAGAAGAGGTCCTTGGCCCTGTGATCCTGTGAAGGCTGTATGCCCCAGTGCAGGCAATTGCCACAGTAGAAATGTGGGAGTGGGTGGTTGGGAAAACATGCTCATAGAAGCACAGGGAGGGTCGAATGGAATAGAAACTTTCTGGGGTGAAATCAGGAAAAGGCTAATATTTGAAATGTAAATAAACACAGACACACACAGACACAAACACACACACACACACAAACAAAATGATGGCTTTAACTGTGACTTCAAGTAGGTTTATATGTAATCTCAGGATGATATAAATTTTGGTACCATTCCTGCTAAGTTTTTGATAAATTAGAGTAAATGTCTCTGCATCACAGTCTCCAAATGAAATCATGGTTGCTTTTATCACAACCAAGCTCCTCAATCTTTTTCATCACAATACAAACCTAAAGCAGATCTAAAATATAAAGTTCTTCCTGGTTGGACAAATATTTTACTGCTACAGCAAGAAGTACTGGTTTCAAACTTCAACAATGAAAAAAATGGAAAAAAAAATTAAATATAAAAAAATAAAATATACATGTTTCCTCAGGTCCAGGTACATTTGTAAGGATGAGGACTTTAGGTTCAAGGCCAGTCCAAGCTGCAATTGAGGATTCAGACAATCCTGAGATATAGAGTTACAGCTTACTTCCCTAAACCAAAACAACATATAAATAAAGACTGCCTGGCCTAAATTATGTCTGAAGTCCCAGTACTTCTGAGGCTGAGAGCAGCCTCTGTATTTTGAGGCAGTTTGGAGACTATATATAGAAATTTCAGCAATCTGGCATTTTAACAACAGGTAGAATAAAATGAAGACTGGTCTTTAGTTTATTTATAATGAATTCCTGTTGAGCAGCAGCAGCAAAAAGAAGGTTTTAGTCTGTTGGTGCCACTAACTGACATCCAGTTTACTCACACCTCACATCTCCAGGCCCCAAGAAGACTTTCAGGGTCTGCAATACCCTGGCATTCCTGCTTTCTGCTAGGAGCTATTCTGTGCAAACTCCTGCCCTTAGTGAAGTTCTCTGTTTTTCTCAGCAGATGCCGATGGGAAAGTCAATTGTGAACTTGGAAGCAGTACCTTCCTGAGTCCAGTGAGAGTCACCTCCTCTCCTTACTCCTGAAATAACTTGTCCACCCTTCCACCTTCATCCCAACACAGACCTCCAGCTCAAACAGGATTAACCATCTTTCAACAGACAATTGACTACCTCCACTGAGACTTCTCCCTACCATGCTTCCTCACGCACATTTCTTCCTCAAGAACTGGGCTTCATGACCACTACAAAGCATACTGGTTAACAGGGTTTGGATAGCAGGAAAGCAATCTCAGCAAAGCCCCTTGCTGATTGGCTGTGTTTTCACATGTGTACTAAGGGCGAGTTAGGCTCTATCACTCATCTGTCATCCAAGCAGCAAAAGGGAGGTAGTATTTTAGCTGCTACTAATACCCAGAGGCTTTCCATTTTCCAAGTTTGCAATACTAACTTGAAAGTTAAAATAAATGAACCCCTAAAAAGACTCTCCTACTTTTTTTTTCAGATGAAGGGCCTCTTGATTATAATTTAAATTGTTTTATTTTTTATGTAATGTGTTTTTGCGTGTTTGTATTTATACAACCTGCATGTATGTTGTTCATAGAAACTAGAAGAGAATTCCAAAACCCCTGGATATAGAATTAAAAATGGTTGTGAGCCTTTATGTGGGTTCTAGGAACTAAAACTTGGTTCTGTCCAAGAACAACAAGTGCTCTTAATTTCTAAGCCATCTTTCCATCCCTGTCCTTTGCATGTTTTAAGGTGTGCTGGATCATGTCTCTGGATAGATTTTCATTTTTACTATACAGGAGAGATCATAAAATTATGACACTTTCTTAATATTATCTATTTCAAGAAAGAGAAAAAACACCATAATTTTACCGGATTGTGTAAATCTTAAAAAGAGTTTTGGCAAAAAAATGATGTGTATATATTTCAATATGAGTGTGCACAAGAAGGCCACAAATAGACAGCTACTGCATTCTAATCATATTCCAACTTACTTTTATTTTATTTTTTTTTATCCAAGACAGGGTTTCTCTGTATAGCCTTGGTTGTCCTGGAACTCACCCTGTATACCAAGCTGGCCTCAAACTCAGAAATCTCCCTGCCTCTGCCTCCCAATTGCTGGAATTAAGGCATGTGACATCACTAGCTGACCAAACTTAAAACTTGAGACATGGTCTCTCAGAATCTGCAGCTCACCAATGCCACTAGCCTTGCTAGCCAGCAAGGTGTCTCCACCTACTCAACACTGGGTTGCAGCCTGCATACTTTAAGTGGATTCTATGTCCCCACCTTAACTCCATATACTTTCAAGGCAAGCACTTTACCAAAACAGCTTGTAGCCACTCTCTTCTTTTTTTCTCTCTTTCTCTCTAATCATGCCTAAGTTTAGGCTCCTAAAATGCTTAATGCTGGTTTTGCTTGTTTCCTTACAACAAGAAATTGGGTTTCTTGCTCACTTTACAATCTGAAGTTGATTTGGAAAACTGCACAAACTAACATTTCATTTGAGAGGCTTATTGCAGAGTTTTGTTTGTTTGGTAGTTTTTTTGTTAATTTGGTGGGTTGGTTGGGTTTTGTTTTGTTTTTGTTTTTTTCTTTTTTTGTTTTGCCCACTGAAGATGAAACTCATAATTTTTACATGGTATTTTACCACTGAGCTACATCTTCAGCTAATCATTCATTCTGAATATTGGTTGAGAAGTCATCTCATATGGGTTTTAAAGAGAACTACAATTACTGTGAAATCTAAAATTATCCCCTATGGTATAGGGGTTATAGAGATCTGATTCCCTCTTCTGACCTCTTCAAAAACCAGGCAAAAACCTCCAAAAACACATACCTCCAGATTTATCCAACATACTGTCTAGTTCACCTCTGTTAAGAAAGGAATATAAAAATTAATGTAAGAAATATCGTGAACTGGTAGGACATTTTTCTTCCCCACAGAAAACTTTAAACAGAACCTTCGTTTAATTATTTATAATAAATATATGTTTGGTTCGGAACAAATGACATATACATATAAAATACATGGTGGACTACCAAAGTGAACTTGTATGATTTACTTTTTACAATTCATACATTTACACCCCACAGTAGATTATTCATACCTCTACGACTCTTGCTGAAACCCTTCTTCTTCCCAGATGCCCCCCCTCTTATTCTTTTGATGTTTTTCCTTTTCTTTTTGTGTATATCTGGGAAGATCTCATGCAGGTGGTCCTACTGTATGAGTTGCTATGTGTTTGTGATCACAATGTCTCAAGGACCTCAATCTGGGCTTGAACACAACATATAGCAGTGTCTGACTTTGAATTGTTCATCTTCCTGAATCTGCTTCTCCAGTGAAGGGATCACAAACACTACTTATGAAGTACTCTATTGAACTCTATTGAAATACTCTATTGAAAATTTTACCCCATATCTCCATCCTTTTTTACGTGAGTCGATATATTCTCATCTTTGTCAAATGCTGGGCTCTTTCTAACTGTATTGACAAGAGAAAATAGAAACATTTGAATGGATGCTATATAAGTAATAGTTAATAAAGTACTAAAGATTTGAATTTCTCTCAAGAAACTGCCCATGTGAGATTTTGAAAGAGATTTTAGAAAGGAAATTATTACATCGATGAAATCCAGGACACAAAGAGATGACGAAACTTAAGGATAATAGTGTATCGATGAAAAGTAATTTTTCCAAACTATAGGGACAGTGAGTATATTCAACAAAATTATAGAAGAAAATTTCCCTAACCTAAAAAAAGAGTTTCCCGTGAATATACAAGAAGCCTACAAAACTCCAAATAGTTTAGACCAGAAGAGAAATTCCAGCCATCATATAATAATCCAAAAATCAAATGCAAAAAAATAAAAAAAAAAAGAAAAAAAGAACAGAAAGAAAGAAATAATATTAAAAGCAATATGGGAAATTTCAAGTAACTTATAAAGGAAGACTTATCAGAACTATACCTAACTTAATCTCTGAGACTATGAAAGCCATAAGATCCTGGGCATATATCATACAGAAATGCCAGCCAAGGCTATAATACACAGCAAAAATATCTTACCATAGTTTGAGAAAAGAAGGTATTCCATGAGTAGGGCCACAAGCCTCTCCGGTCAGAAAAGCGCTGGTGTAGCTAGGGCGCAGAGTCGGCTGACACTCGCCAGCTACCCACAACACCCGCCACAGGATCTTAAGACTTCTGGTGAGTGGAACACAGCTTCTGCTCCAATCCAATTGTGCGCAGGACCTGAGACTGCATTAGTTAGGAAGCAGAAAACCGGCCTGAGTATGACCACAGGCCTCTTCAGGCCGGAACAGCACCAGGGTAGCTAGAGCGCAGGGTCGGCTGACACCCGCCAGCTACCCACGACCCCCACCACAGGAATTTGAGACTGCTGGTGAGTGGAACACAGCTTCTGCTCCAATCTTTAAACAGTGACAACGACAACAACTAACTCCAGAGATTACCAGATGGCGAAAGGTAAATGTGATAATCTTACTAACAGAAACCAAGACAACTCACCATCATCAGAACCCAGCACTCCCACTTCGCCCAGTCCAGGGCACCCCAACACACCGGAAAAGCTAGACACGGATCTAAAAGCATATCTCATGATGATGGTAGAGGACTTCAAGAAGGACTATAATAACACACGTAAAGAAATGCAAAGGAACACTGGTAAACAGGTAGAAGACAGTAAAGAGGAAGCACAAAAATCCCTTAAAGAATTGCAGGAGAACACTGCTAAAGAGTTACAAATCCTTAAAGAAAAACAGGATAACATAATCAAACGGGTAAAAGTCCTTACAGAAAAACAGGAAAACACATCCAAAAAGATGATGGAATTGAACAAAACCATACTAGACCTAAAAAGGGAAGTAGACACAATAAAGAAAACCCAAAATGAGGCAACACTGAAGATAGAAACCCTAGGAAAGAAATCTGGAACCATAGATACGAGCATCAGCAACAGAATACAAGAGATGGAAGAGAGAATCTCAGGTGCAGAAGATTCCATAGAGAACATTGGCACAACAATCAAGGAAAATGTAAAATGCAAAAAGATCCTAACTCAAAACATCCAGGAAATACAGGACACAATGAGAAGACCAAACCTACGGATAATAGGAGTGGATGAGAATGAAGTTTTTCAACTCAAAGGACCAGCAAACATCTTCAACAAAATTATAGAAGAAAACTTCCCAAATCTAAAGAAAGAGATGCCCATGAACATACAAGAAGCCTACAGAACTCCAAATAGACTGGACCAGAAAAGAAATACCTCCCGACACATAATAATCAGAACAACACATGCTCTAGATAAAGACAGAATACTAAAAGCAGTAAGAGAAAAAGGCCAAGTAACATATAAAGGCAAGCCTATCAGAATTACACCAGATTTCTCACCAGAGACTATGAAAGCCAGAAGATCCTGGACAGATGTTATACAGACACTAAAAGAACAAAAACTCCAGCCCAGGCTACTATACCCAGCCAAACTCTCAATTAACATAGATGGAGAAAGCAAAGTATTCCACGACAAAACCAAATTCACACATTATCTCTCCACGAATCCAGCAGTTCAAAGGATAATAACAGAAAAAAAAAAAAACAATACAAGGACAGGAACCACGCCCTAGAAACAACAAGAAGGTCATCCCTCAACAAACCTAAAAGAAGACAGCCACAAGAACACAATGCCAACTTTAACAACAAAAATAACAGGAAACAACAATTACTTTTCCTTAATATCTCTTAATATCAATGGACTGAACTCCCCGATAAAAAGACATAGACTAACAAACTGGTTACACAAACAAGACCCAACATTTTGATGCTTACAGGAAACTCATCTCAGAGAAAAAGATAAACACTACCTCAGAATGAAAGGCTGGAAAACAATTTTCCAAGCAAATAGTATGAAGAAACGAGCTGGAGTAGCCATTCTAATATCTGATAAGATTGACTTCCAACCCAAAGTCATTAAAAAAGACAGGGAGGGACACTTCATACTCATCAACGGTAAAATCCTCCAAGAGGAACTATCAATCCTGAATATCTATGCTCCAAATACAAAGGCAGCCACATTCATTAAAGAAACTTTAGTAAATCTCAAAGCACACATTGCACCTCATACAATAATAGTGGGAGACTTCAACACACCACTTTCACCAATGGACAGATCATGGAAACAGAAACTAAACAGGGACACAGTGAAACTAACAGAAATTATGAATCAAATGGATCTGGCAGATATCTACAGAACATTCTATCCTAAAACAAAAGGATATACCTTCTTTTCAGCACCTCATGGTACCTTCTCCAAAATTGACCACATAATTGGTCACAAAACAGGTCTCAACAGATACAAAAATATTGAAATTGTCCCATGCATCCTATCAGATCACCATGGACTAAGGCTGATCTTCAATAACAAAATAAATAATAGAAAGCCAACCTTCATGTGGAAACTGAACAACACTCTTCTCAATGATAACTTGGTCAAGGAAGGAATAAAGAAAGAAATTAAGGACTTTTTAAGAGTTCAATGAAAATGAAGCCACAACATACCCAAACTTATGGGACGCAATGAAAGCATTTCTAAGAGGAAAACTCATAGCTCTGAGTGCCACCAAAAGGAAACTAGAGAGAGCACACATTAGCAGCTTGACAACATACCTAAAAGCACTAGAACAAAAGGAAGCAAATTCACCCAAGAGGAGTAGACGGCAGGAAAAATCAAACTCAGAGGTGAAATCAACCAAGTGGAAAGAAGAAGAATTATTCAAAAAATCAACCAATCAAGGAGCTGGTTCTTTGAGAAAATCAACAAGATAGATAAACCCTTAGCCAGACTCACTAGAGGGCACAGGGAAAGCATCCTAATTAACAAAATCAGAAATGAAAAAGGAGACATAACAACAGATCCTGAAGACATCCAAAACACCATCAGATCCTTCTACCAAAGGCTATAATCAACAAAACTGGAGAACCTGGATGAAATGGAGAAGTTCCTAGACAGATACCAGGTACCAAAGTTGAATCAAGATCAGGTTAATGATCTAAACAGCCCTATATCCCCCAGAGAAATAGAAGCAGTCATTAATAGTCTTCCAACTAAAAAAAGCCCAGGACCAGATGGGTTTAGTGCAGAGTTCTATCAGACCTTCAAAGAAGTTCTAATCCCAGTTCTTCACAAACTATTCCACAAAATAGAAACAGAAGGTACTCTACGCAATTCATTCTATGAAGCCACAATTACTCTGATCCCTAAACCACCCAACAAAGATAGAAAACTTCAGACCAATATCCCTTATGAATATTGATGCAAAAATCCTCAATAAAGTTCTTGCTAACTGAATCCAAGAACACATCAAAACAATCATCCATCCTGACCAAGTAGGATGGGATGCAGGGATGGTTCAATATACGGAAATCCATCAATGTAATCCAGTATATAAACAAACTCAAAGACAAAAACCACATGGTCATCTCCTTTGATGCGGAAAAAGCATTTGACAAGATCCAACACCCATTCATGATAAAAGTCTTGGAAAGATCAGGAATTCAAGGCCCATACCTAAACATGATAAAAGCAATCTACAGCAAACTAGTAGCCAACATCAAAGTAAATGTTGAGAAGCTTGAAGCAATCCCTCTAAAATCAGTGACTAGACAAGGCTGTCCACTTTCTCCATACCTATTCAACATTGTACTTGATGTCCTAGCCGGAGCAATTCGACAACAAAAGGAGATCAAAGGGATACAAATTGGAAAAGATGAAGTCAAAATATCACTTTTTTCAGATGATATGAAAGTATTTATAAGTGACCCTAAAAATTCCACCAGAAAACTTCTAAGCCTGATAAACAGCTTCGGTGAAGTAGCTGGATATAAAATTAACTCAAACAAATCAATGGCCTTTCTCTACACAAAGAATAAACAGGCTGAGAAAGAAATTAGGGAAACAACACCCTTCTCAATAGTCACAAATAATATAAAATATCTTGGCGTGACTCTAACTAAGGAAGTGAAAGATCTGTATAATAAAAACTTCAAGTCTCTGAAGAAAGAAATTATAGAAGAACTCAGAAGATGGAAAGATCTCCCATGCTCTTGGATTGGCAGAATCAACATTGTAAAAATGGCTATCTTGCCAAAAGCAATCTACAGATTCAATGCAATCCCCATCAAAATTCCAAATCAATTCTTCAATGAATTAGAAAGTGCAATCTACAAATTCATCTGGAATAACAAAAAACCTAGAATAGCAAAAACTCTTCTCAAGGATAAAAGAACCTCAGGTGCAATCACCATGCCGGACCTAAAGCTTTACTAAAGAGCAATTGTGATAAAAACTGCATGGTACTGGTATAGTGACAGACAAATAGACCAATGGAATAGAATTGAAGACCCAGAAATGAACCCACACACCTATGGTCACTTGATCTTCGACAAGGGAGCTAAAAACATCCAGTGGAATAAAGACAGCATTTTCAACAAATGGTGCTGGCACAACTGGTTGTTAACATGTAGAAGAATGTGAATCCATCCATTCCTATCTCCTTGTACTAAGGTCAAGTCTAAGTAGATCAAGGAACCTCACATAAAACCAGAGACACTGAAACTTATAGAGGAGAAAGTGGGGAAAAGCCTTGAAGATATGGGCACAGGGGAAAAATTCTTGAATAGAACGGTAATGGCTTGTGCTGTAAGATCGAGAATTGACAAGTGGGACCTCATGAAACTGCAAAGCTTCTGCAAGGCTAAAGACACCATCAATAAGACAAAAAAAACCCCAACAGATTGGGAAAGGATCTTCACCAATCCTAAATCAGATAAGGGACTAATATCCAATATATATAAAGAACTCAAGAAGGTGGACTCCAGAAAGTCAAATAACCCCATTAAAAAATGGGGCTCAGAACTGAACAAAGAATTCTCACCTGAGGAATACCGAATGGCAGAGAAGCACCTGAAAAAATGTTCATCATCCTTAATCATCAACGAAATGCAATTCAAAACAACCCTGAGATTCCACCTCACACCAGTCAGAATGGCTAAGATCAAAAATTCAGGTGACAGCAGATGCTGGCGAGGATGTGGAGAAAGAGGAACACTCCTCCATTGTTGGATTGCAAGCTTGTACAACCACTCTGGAAATCAGTCTGACGGTTCCTCAGAAAATTGGACATAGTACTACCAGAGGATCCAGCAATACCTCTCCTTGGCATATATCCAGAAGATGTCCCAACCGGTAAAAAGGACACATGCTCCACTATGTTCATAGCAGCCCTATTTATAATAGCCAGAAGCTGGAAAGAACCCAGATGTCCCTCAACAGAGGAATGGATACAGAAATTATGGTACATTTACACAATGGAGTACTACTCAGCTATTAAAAAGAATGAATTTATGAAATTCCTAGCCAAATGTATGGACCTGGAGGGCATCATTTTGAGTGAAGTAACACAATCACAAAAGAACTCACACAATATGTATTCACTGATAAGTGGATATTAGCCCAAAACTTAGGATACCCAAGATATAAGATACAATTTACTAAATGCATGAAACTCAAGAAGAATGAAGACCAGAGTGTGGACACTGTGCCCCTTCTTAGAATTGGGAACAGAACACCCAGGGAAGGAGTTACAAAGACAAAGTTCGTAGCTGTGATGAAATTTTGGACCATTTAGAGACTGCCGTATCCAGGGATCCTTCCCATAAGCAGCTTCTAAACGCTGATACCATTGCATACACTAGCAAGATTTTGCTGAAAGGACCCAAATATAGCTGTCTCTTGTGAGACGATGCCGGGACCTAGCAAACACAGGAGTGGATGTTCACAGTCAGCTATTGGATGTATCACAGGGCTCCCAAATGGAGAAGCTAGAGAAAGTACCCAAGGAGCTAAAGGGTTCTGCAACCCTATTGTCGGAACACCATGATGTACTAACCAGAACCCCGGAGCTCTTGTCTCTAGCTGCATATGTATCCAAAGATGGCCTAATCAGCCATCATTGGAAAGAGAGGCCCATTGGACTTGCAAACTTTATATGTCCCAATATAGGGGAATGCCAGGGCCAAAAAAATGGGAATGGGTGGGTAGGGAAGTGGGGGGATGCTATGAGGGACTTTTGGGATAGCATTGGAAATGTAACTGAGGAAAATATGTAGTAAAATATTAAAAATTGAAAAAAAAAAGAAATTTACCAGTAAAATTTCTTTATATTTTCCTTTAACGTATGTTTAGATATGAACATAAAGGATTTCTTTAAAATAAAATATGCACCATACTTTAAAAATAAAAAAAAAAGAAGGTATTCCATGAAAAAACAATATTTACACAATATTTTTGAACAAATCCAGCCCTCCAAGGGATAATAAAGGGAAAACTCCAATATAAGGAGGGAAATTACACTCTCAAAAAAGCAAGACATTTTTCTTGAAGCAAACATAAAAGAAGATAGCTACATGAAAAAATTCCACCAAAATATCAGGAAGCAACAAAGACTTTTCCTTAGTATCTCTTAATATGAGGGGATTCAATTCACCAATAAAAAGACATAGACTAACAGACTGGATGTGTAAGCAACACCCATCATACCAGAAACAAACCTCAGGGACAAAGACAGATATTACTTCAGAGTAAAAGGCTGGAAAACAATTTTCCAAGCTAATGGTCCAAAGAAACAAGCTTGAGTAGCAATTCTAATATCAAATAAATTTGACTTTCAAACCAAAGTTATCAAAAAAGACAAGGAGGGACACTTCATATTCATCAAAGTTAAAATTTACGAAGATGAACTTCCAATTCTGAACATTTATACAGCAAATGCAATGGCATTCACATTCCTATAAGAAACTTTAGTAGAGCTCAAATCACACATTATACCCAAGACAATAATAGCGGAACTCCCCTCCCTCATTAATAGACAGATACTGGAATCAAAACTTAAAAAGGGACTCAGTGAACCTAACAGAAGTTATGAAACGAATAGATTAGTTGATATCTATAGAACATTTTACCCTAAAACAAAATGATGCCCATTCTTCTCAGCACCTCATGATGCCTTCTCCATATAATCAGTCCCAAAACATGCCTTAACAGATATAAAAATGTTGTAATAATCCCATGCATCCTACCTGATCACCAAGGACTAAGGTTGATTTTCAATAATGTTATAAATAATTGAAAACGCACATAAACATAGTAGGTGAACAACAATATAGTGAGTGATAACTTGGGCAAGGAGGAAATATAAATAAATTTAAGACTTTTTAGAGTTTAATGAAAATGAATCTGCAACATACCAAAAGTTATGGGACACAATGAAAGCAGTTCTAAGAAGGAAACTCATAGCTATGAATGCCTCCAAAAAAAAATTGGACAGAGGATACAGGAGTAGGTTGACAGCACACCTAAACATTCTAGAACAAAAGGAAGTAAATTCACTCAAGAGGAGTAGAAGGCAGGAAATAATCAATCTCAGGGTTGAAATCAACCAAATGGAAACAAAGGATTTCTACACAAACACACACCCACAAACAAACACACACACACACAAAATCAAACAAATTAGGAGCTGATTCTTTGAGAAAATCAAGAAGATAGATAAAATATTAGCCAGACTAACTACAGGGCAAAGGGACAGTAACCAAATTCACAAAACCAGAATTGAAAAGGGAGCCATAACAACAGAAACTTAGGAAATCCAGATCAGATCTTATTAAACAAGCATGTATTCAAAAAAAAAAAAAAGAAAATAAGGAAATAAGGAAAAAAATGCACACTTGTCTAGACAGATAATAGGTACGAATTTGAAATCAGTATCAGATAAATCCTGTAATTACTCCCATAACCCCTAAAGAAATAGAAGCAGTCATTAATAGTCTCCCAACCAAAAAAAGCCCAGGATCTGATGAACCCATCAGATTTCTATCAGATCTTCATGTGTGAGACCCCGACTTAGAGCGTTTCTCCCTGGAAGGTAAAGCCCCTGGACTTTCCCCAAGCTTGTTTTCCCTAATCTCTAAACATACAGCTAGAAAGAAGCTCTTTGTTCACTATAGCCTGCAAAAAGCCTTTTTTGTTTCTGAGCCTTACAGCCAGAGATGTGATAATTGTAATTTTACCAAAGACATCTGGGCAGAGAAGAACACTCCTCCCAACTCTTCCCATCTCCTCCCAACTGCACCCAGTTCCTCCCAACTCCTCCAAATCCTTACAACTCTACCCACCTCCTCCTAGCTATCCTCCCAACTCTTCCCAATTCCTCAACTAGCTGTTAAAAGCCCCCCACTGTCACCACTCGGGGTTGAAATCCCCACCCTGTACGGTAGAAGGACTTCATCCTCAGCTAGCTGATAATAAAACGTCTTGTAGTTTGCATCAGGTGTGATTATCTCTCCAGTTTGCTGTCCAGCTCATTCTGGCACATGAGTGGAAGCCCAACTTCGGGAGTCTTACATGTGCGTTCTCATACACCAGGAGGCCTACCCCAGTTCTCAGAGACCCCACTTGGAGGTAGGATCCTGTCTTTGCTATGTCTTTGTCTGTCGGCTGTGTTTGAATTCAGCATTATGGTTTGCAGTTTACTGCACTCCTGAGAGCAACGACCTCCCTGTTCTGGATGGAGGGCAGGGATACTGACAGACATGTTAGTCGTAACCGCTTGCTGCACTGGGAGACATCCCAGAAGGTCTGAGGGAGCTCCAGGGATGCATGGAGATCTCCAATCGAGGTGCCAAATGAGAGTGTGCTCACTTGGCTGTCTGTTTCTGTTACTGGGTGTCAAGTGAGCATGTGCTCACTCAGCTGTCTGTTTCTGTTTATATATATATATATATATATATATATATATATATATATATATATATATATATATATATATATATATATATATATATAGTGTTTGTCTCCCTGTATGTGACTCTGATGATGGGACAGACTATTAGCACTCCTCTTGGACTGATTCTTGAGAATTGAACTGAAATTACTACTAGGATTCACAGTCTGTTTGTAGATGTCAGAAAGAGATTTTGGAGAACTTTCTTCTCAACGAAATGGCCAGCTTTTGGTGTTAGTTGGCCAACAGAGGGCACTATTGAACTGATTGTGATTTCTGCAGTTAAAGATGTTGTTGCACAGAAGAGACTACAGTCTCAACTAGAACAAGCAACCTACATTGACATCTCGGAAATTTCCGCGCAGGAAGCTCCCCTGACCCCACCCTGGTTGAAGCCTTGGGTTCAGAAGAACAAGCTGGACTCCCGAGTCCTACCTTTCCACCACTCACCAAAAAAAAAAAAAAAAAAAAAAAAAAAAAAAAAAAAAAAAAAAAAAAAAAACCCTAAGATAAATATGTTGGGGGGTGAACTGCAACCCTTGGCTCCTCCCAAGATCTATCCAGAGATAGAAGAACCTCCAGAATATTGTAACACCACACCCTCATATCACTAACCAGTCTCTCCCAGATACCTCACCAGGGTACCACTGGAGACACGGGGGAGGGACCAGCTGCTGGAACACAAGACAAATGAGCATGGAGCCCAAAGAGACCAGACTCAACAACCTTGCTGGCTTTAGGTACTTATGGCCTACTCCAGCAGACCCTGGAACTGCAGCGTCTTCATTACTGGTCTTTTTCCTTCTCTGATCTCTATAATTGGAAGGCAAATCACGCCACCTTCTCTGAAAACCCCTCCACCCTTACTAATCTCATGGAATCTCTCATGTTCTCTCATCAGACCACTTGGGATGACTGTCAACAGCTTTTAAGGGTTATTTTTATCACACAGGAGAAGAAAAGGATTCTGCTGGAAGTAAGAATGAATGTGCTGGGGGCAAATAGATGGCTGACACAACTTCCAAATGAAATAGATGCATGCTTCCCCCTCTGACACATACTGACTGGTACCCTAACAGGCCTGAAGGTAGTGAGCAGTTGACAGTTTGGTGCAGGGATACATTACCAGGAATGAGAGGAGCTGACAGACAACCCAGCAATGTGGCCAAGGTAAGAGGGATCCTACAAGAGGAAAAGGAGCTACCAGCAGAGTTTCTAGAGTGCCTCTTAGAAGCATACTGGCATTACACTCCCTGTGTCAGAGAGCCAGCAGGCCGCTCTGGCCATGGCTTTCATTGGGCAGTCTGCTTCTGCCATTAGGAGAATGTTACAGTGTCTAGAGAATCTGTAAACACTATCTTTGCAAAATCTTGTTAAGGAGGCAGAGAGTGTACCATAAGAGAGAGACTAAAAAGAAATAGGAGAAAGAGAATAGAGAGCAGCTGAGGCAAGAGAAAGTAGATGAGATGGAAGGCAGGCAAGAATTTTAAATAGGATTTTGGATACATTTGCAAGTGATAAGGAAGTTTATAAAAAAGTTGGAGGGAGAAGGCAGACAGGGTACATGGGCAACACAGGGCCAAAAAGACCTCAGATCTCCATAGGACCTTTACGACCACCTCTTCATAAGGACCAATGTGGGTACTGTAAAGAAAAGGGACACTGGGCAAGAGACTGTGCCATTTAAGAGACAGATATCAGAACAACTAAGTCCTTACTCCAGGGGATGATGACTAGGGGATATGGGGCACAGACCCATTCCCTGACGCTAGTGTAACCCTAACTGTGGAAGAGACCCCTACAGCTTCCCTTCTTGGTATCAGAGCAGTTTTTTCAATCCTGACAAAGTCACTGGAGAAATTGAGTAACCAGAAAAACGGAGTAATTGGGGCTACTGTTCAGAAACCATTCTCACCTTGCCTGGTAGCACACACCTTTAATCCCAGCACTCGGGAGGCAGAGGCAGGCAAATTTCTGAGTTCGAGGCCAGCCTAGTCTACAGAGTGAGTTCCAGGACAGCCAAGGCAACACAGAGAAACCCTCTCTCGAAAACACACACACACACACACAAAAAGAGACAGAAACCATAATCTTGGACCACTGATAAGAAAATTAATCTAGGAGTAAGCCAAGTAACTGATTCCTTCCTCATCATTACTGAATGCCCCACCACATTGTTGAGAAGAGACATAGTAGCAAATTTAAAAGTCCAAATAAGCTTTTCTTTTGAAGGAACTTCAATCCCTTGGCTAGCCTCTATCTCTATAATTTCAACTTTAAAATTAGAAGAAGAATATAGATTACATGAGCCTCAATCCCTGTCAAGAAAAGTATTAGAAGGGACCAGGTAAGGGAGATATCCTAAATGCTGGGCAGAGACTTGGGATATAAGAGAGGCAAAGAGGGTGCACCCCATTCTTGAGACACTGGAAACTGATACAACAATACCCCATGAGCAAAGAGGCCCAAGAGGGCATCAGACCTCACATTCATAGTCTCTTAGAACTTGGTGTTTTGGTCCCTTGTCAGTCTTCCTGGAATATTCTGTTGCTACCAGTTAAAAAGCCAGGCTTTGCCATCCTGGCACTCTCTACCATACCCCCTTACTAAAGAGACTGTGACTTTCTCATGGACCCCCAAACACCGGAAGCCTTTAAAGAGATTAAAAAATCTTGCTTAGTGCATCAGCTCTAGTCCTGCAAGACCTGAACTAGCCTTTCATTCTCTATGTAGACCAAACAGCAGAAATAGTGAGATGGGTCCTGACCCAAAATCTGGGGAAATAGAAACGACCTGTGGCCCAATAGTTAAAAAAAGAAAAAAAAATTAGACCCAGTGGCCAGTGGATGACCATCTTGCTTAAAAGTTATTGTTGCTGCTGTGTCAGTATTTCACAAAGAGGCTGAAAAAATGACTCTAGGTCAATGAACTATAGTAGCAGCCCCTATATCCCCATGCCTTAGAAAGCATCATTAGACAGCTGCCTGATTGCTGGATGACTATTGCTCACAGGACCCATTAACAGAGCCTTTTACTGACTGAAAGAGTATAGTTTGCACCCCCTCCTATCCTGAATACTGCCACCTTGCTGCCGGAAGCCGAAGACTTCCTACAAGTACAACAAGGTATAGACATCCTGGCTGAAAAAAACTGAAATTAAGAAAGACCTCACTGACCAGCCATGGCCAGGCTGCCCTAACTGGTACACAGATGGTATGCATTTTTGGTTGAAGGTAAAAGAAAAGCAGGGGCAGCAGTGGTCAATGGAAAAAAAAAAAACATCGGGGACAGCAGCTTGCCTGAAGGCATGACAGCCCAGAGAGGCTAATCACACTCACCCAAGCCTTGCAGCTGGCCAAAGAGAAAAACATCAATATCTACAGAGACAGCAAGTATGCTTTCACCACTGCTCACATACATGGGGCGATCTATAGAAAACAGGAGTTATTCACATCTGATGGGAAAGATATTAAAAATAAAAAAGAAACCTTGAACCTATTAGAAGCCAAACACTTTCGAAAAAAAACTAACTGGCCATCATACATTGCACCCATCTCCAAAAAGGTCATGATGCCATAGTGAAGGGAAATCAGATGGCTGACCTTGATGCCAAACATGCGGCCCTAGGGGGAAAAAAATAAAGAACTTAAAAACCATTATAAACTCAAAGACACAGGCTTGGACTACAGTCTAGGAGATCAAGAACAGAAAAAAAAATACCTGAGATATGTGTATATACTACCCAAGGAGTGGCTAAGACCCAAGATGGTCACTGGATCCTGCCAACCAGAGAAGGGTTACAATATGTAGCCAATCTACACAGGCTCCCCCACTTGGAAACTAAGAAGCTAAAGAAATTGTTAAGAGCTCAAACTACTATGTTACTAGATTGCCAGATGTTGCCCGATTTTGTTAATGAATGCCAAGCCTGTGCCCTCACCAATGTCAGCCACCAGAATAATACTCCCCAGAGGGGGGTTAAGAGGTGACGGCCTGGTACATTCTGAAAAGTAGATTTCACTGAAGTTAATTTCACCAAGTACAGTAATAAATATATATTACTTTTTATAGACACCTTTTTAGGCTTGGTCGAAGCCTTCCCCACTAAGAAGGAGACAGACAATGTTGTGGCAAAGAAGATATTAGAGGAAATGTCCCCATCATTTGGCATCCTTAAGGTACTTTCATCAATCAAGTGCCCCTCCTTCTTTGCCCAGGTAAGCCAAGGGTTAGCCAGAAAATTGGGGATCAATTGGAAGTTACATTGTCCCTATATACCCCAGACATCAGAACAGGTAGAGCAGATGAATAGAGAATTAAAAGAAACCTTGACTAAATCGGCTTTAGAGACATGCAGAAAAGATTATGAAACTCTCCTTCACTTCACCTTATTGTGAGTATGGAACACCACAGGAAAATTTAAACTTACACCTTTCCAACTCCTCAATTGGGGACCACGTTCCTTAACAGAAGAAGGGGGAATGTTTGACCCTGATGTTCCTTTTTCTGAACCCCTGCTAGCTCGCTTAAAGACCCTAGAGCTGGTCAGAAAAATGCCTTGGAATTGCTGAAAAATAAAAGAAAACAAAACAAAAAAACAAACAACAAACAAACAAACCAAAAAAAAAAACAAAAACAAACAAACAAACAAAAAAACACCTACCTGCTGCTTTTGGCAAGCCCCACCACCGCTACTCCAGCATGTGCTGGGTTCCTGCACCCAGCCCACCATGGCTCACTGGCCCAGTGCTGCTCACATTCACCAGGCAGTGCACAGGAACCTCCTCCCTCCCTCGTACCACGGCAAGAGAAACTTTTGTCTCTTTCAAGTGCATTTTGAGGCTCTCAAGGTTACAAATCCTAGAGCTGTGACCTCATGTTGGCTTTGTTTGGCAGCTGGGCTAGCGGTTATTTTTCCTAGTTTTAAGACTAGAACTATGTAGAAGAAGTAGTGGGGAATGTGAGATTCCAACTTAGAGCCGTTCTCCCTGGAAGGTAAAGCCCCTGGATATTCCCCAAGCTTGTTGTCCCTAATCTCTACAAATGCAGTCAGAAAGAAGCTCCTTGTTATTTATAGCCTGCAAAAAGCCTTTTTGTTTCTGAGCCTTACAACCAGAGATGTGATAATTGTCACTTTACGAAAGACATCCGGGCAGAGAACAACATTCCTCCCAACTCTTTCCAACTCCTCCCAACTCTTCTCCCAACTCCTCCCATCTGTTCCCAACTCCTCTGAACTTTCATCCCAATTCCTCAGCCAGCTGTTAAAAGCCCCCTTCTGTCACAGCTCAGGGTCAAACTCCCCTGCCCTGCACGGTGGAAGGAGTTTGTTCTCAGCTAGCTGATAATAAAACCTCTTTCTGTTTGCATCAGGTATAGTTTTCTCTTGAGTCATTGGGGTGCTAGCCAGCTCATTCCGGGACTTGAATGGGCTTAAGTGGAGGTCCAGTTTCAGGGGTCTTACACATGGAGACCTAATACCAATATTCTTCAAACTATTATGCAAAATCAAAAGAGAAGGAATACTATTGAGTTTATTCTTTGAAGCCAGATTACAATTATATTCAAATGATACAAAGACCCAATGAAGAAAGGAAACTTCACACCATTTTCCCGTATGAATATCAAAGCAAAAATACTCAATAAAATCCTTGCAAACCGAATCAAAGAATACATCAAAACGATCATCCATCATGTTCAAGTAGGCTTCATCCCTGGGATGGTTTAATATATGGAAATCCATCAAATTAATCCACTATAGAAATAAACTCAAAGACAAAAACAACATGCTCAACTCATTAGATGCTGAGAAAGTATTTGACAAAATGCACACCCATTTATAATGAAAATCCAAGAAAGATCAGGAATGCAAGGCCCATATCTAAACATAAAAAAAAACAATGGACAACAAACCAGTAGCCAGCATTAAACTAAATGGTGAGAAACTTGAAACAATCCCACTATATTAGGAACTAGACAAGTCTACCCACTTTCTCCCTACCTATTCAATATAGTAGTTGAAGACCTATCCAGAGTAATTAGACAACAAAAGGAGAACAAATGAATAAAAATTGGAAAGGAAGAAGTCAAAATATTACTATTTCCAGATGATATGATAGCATGTATCAGTGACCCAAAAATTTGCCAGAGAAATCCTAAACCTGATACACAACTTCAATGCTGTAGTTGAATATAAAATTAACTCAAACAAGTCAATGGCCTTTTTCTACACAAAGGAAAAGCAGGATGAAAAACAAACTAAACAAAAAACAAACAAACAAACAAACAAACAAAAAAAAACACCCTTCACAATAGTCACAAATAATATAAAATACCTTGGTGTGAATCTAACTTATGAAGAGAAAAATACATATGGTAAAAACTTCAAATCTCTGAAGAAAGAAATCAAAAAAGATCTCAGAAGATGGAAAGATAGCCCATGCACATGGATTGGAAGGATTAATAGAGTAAAAATGGCTGTCCTACCAAAAGGAATCTATAAATTCAATGCAATCCCCATCAAAATACCAACTTAATTCTTTAATGAGTTAGAAAGGGCAATTTGCAAATTCACCTGAAATTAAACAAAAAACAAAAAACAAAAAAAAAAACAAACAAACAAAAACAAAAACAAAACAAGATAAAAAAACAACCCTAAGATAGGAAAAACTATCCCCAACAATAAAAGAACCTTTTGTGGAATAACCATGCGTGAACTCAAGCTGTACTACAGAGCAATTGTGATAAAAATGGCATGGTACAGGTAGAGTGATAGACAAGTAGATAAATGAAATAGAACTGAAGACAGAGAAATAAACCCACACACATATGGACACTTGATCTTTGATAAAGGAGCTAAAACAATCCAGTGGAACGAAGACAGCATTTTCAAACAGTGGTGCTGGCACAATTGGCAGTCACCATGTAGAAGAAGGCATATTGATCTATTCTCATCCCTTGTACAATGCTCAAGTCTAAGTGGATCAAGGAACTGTACATAAAACCAGAGACACTGAAACTTATAGGGAAGAAAGTGGGGAAGAACATGGAACATGGGAAAAGGGGGGAAATTCTTGATGAAAAGAAAAAAAAAAAGAGCAGCAATGGCTTGTGCTGCAATATTAAACATGGAAAAATGGAACCTCATAAAATTGCTAAGCTTCTGTAAGGTCAAGGACACTATCAATAGGACAAAACTGCATCCAACAGATTGGGAAAAAAAAATTTTTACCAATCCTAAATAAGATAGGGGTCTAATATCTAATACATATAAAGAGATAAAAAATCTGGACTCCAGAAAATCAATTTTCTCTACTTTTAAAAATTGGGACAGAGCTAAACAAATAATTCCCAACTAAGGAATACCGAATGATTTAGAAGCACCTAAAAAATATTCAACATCCTTAATCATCAGGGAAATGTAAGTCAAAATAACCCAGAGATTCCACCTCACAACTGTCAGAATGGCTAAGATGTAAAATTCAGATAACAGCAGATGCTGGCAAGAATGTGTTGAAATATGAACACTCCATTGCTGGTGGATTTGCAAGCTGTTACAAACAGTTTGGAAATCAGTCTGGTGGTTCCTCAGAAAATTGGACATAATTCTACTAGAAGATCCAGCAATAGTCCTCCTGGGAATATACCCAGATTATGTTCCAACTTGTAATAAGGACACATGCTTCACTATGTTTATAGCAGCCTTATGTATAATAACAAGAATCTGACTCTCTTTAGAAGACTCTCTTTACAAGAATCAATATAGAAAATATGGCACTTTTTCTATAATGAATTAATACACAGCTATTAAAAGCAATGATTTAATGAAATTCTTAGACAAATGGATGGATCTGGATGATATCTTCCTAAGTGAGATAACCCAATCACAAAAGAACACACATAATATGCAATCATTGATAAATGGATATTATCCCTGAATCCCAGAATGACCAAGGTAAAATTTGCAAAACCCATGAAACTCAAGAAGAAAGACCAAAGTGTGATTATGTTGTTCCTTCTTAGAATGGGGAACAAAATACCCATGGGAAGAGTTACAGAGACAAAGTTTAGAGCTTAGACTGATCGAATCCATACACTGCCTCACTTGGGGATCCATCCCATAAACAGCCACCAAACCCAGATATTATTGAAGATGCACCAAGAGCTTGGGGACAGGAGACTGATATAGTTGTCTCCTGAGAGGAACTGCCAGTGCCTGACAAATAAAGAAGTCGATGTTCACTGACATCCATTGGACTGAGCACAGGGTCCCCAAATATGGAGCTAGAGAAAGTACTCAAGGAGCTTAAGGAGTTTGCAGGAACTTAGGAGGAAAAAAAAAACCATAAACTAACAAGTACCCCCACAATTCTTGGGACTAAACCACCAGTCAAAGAAAAGAAATAATGGGGCATATGGACCCAGCTGCATATGTAGCAGAGGATGGACTAGTTGGTCATCAATGGGAGGAGAGCCACTTGTTCCTATAAAGGTCCTATGCCCCAGTATTGGGAAATGCCTGGGCTAGGAATTGGGAGTGGGTGTGTTGGGGAGCAGGGGGAGAGGGGAGAGGACAGGGGATTTTTGAAAGGGAAACTAGAAAAGGGGATAACATGTGAAATGTAAATAAAGTAAGTATATAATAGAAAAAGAAATGAAATAATTTATTTGCAGGT
Organism: Mus caroli; assembly: GCF_978045245.1. Lineage (NCBI taxonomy): Eukaryota > Metazoa > Chordata > Mammalia > Rodentia > Muridae > Mus > Mus caroli. The sequence continues at coordinate 5,508,623 of NW_028227277.1, read as the reverse complement.
ATTATGAAATAAATTCATGTATGGCAAACATATTATAGGAACTATGTTCAGGTTTTTTCCTGGGGCAAAATCATAGCAAGTTATTGTTTCTCAACATATTGTGACTATAGTTTCAAGAGTAGGTATATGTGCTGCTAAAACTCGTGTATAAGAATAGATAAATATAGGTAAAATTAAAAATGAAGTCTATGAATACTCTTAACAAAGATTTCTTCCATTTTAGGAGACTAGGTAAAGGTCTAATGAAATGCAGGACACAATTAATGCCCAACACTGGATAAGCTATACCTTTAGTAAGAGACTCCGCTGAAACACTTATGTCATCTTCTTCATCATCACAGTCCAAAAGTAATAAGTAACCTTCCTTTGGTATCACCATCATTTTCTTAAGTTACATTCTTCTCTTAAGAACTTAATAGTCCTCTTAGTTTAAAAAAAAAATAAAAATTAAAAGAAAAAAAAAAACGAACTTAGTTATCTGAATAAAAGTTATCATTTAAATAATTAAAATGACAAAAAATCAAATAATTAGCTCAATGAAAGATCATTTCTTTTGTTTTTTAACATATAGTATTTTTAATCATTTGTCTTTATCAGAGAGTTCTGTATACATATTCAATATGGTGATGCATATATATGTGTGTGTGTGTGTGTATATACACAAATATACACATACACACACACATACACACACATACATACACACATATACCCATACACACACACACACACACACACACACACATATATATATATATATATATACTTCCCTGGAACATTTTCTCTATGTATCCTATTTATCATGTCCCTTTCCCTCACAACTTGTTTCAAAAACTTCTTTAACTTATTTAAAAAAAAAAAAAACTCCTTCAGAACCAAAGTTAACAATCTGCCATTTCTCAGTTTAAAAAAGACATAACCTGGCCACATTTCAATATGTGATTCCTCCCCTCCTTCCAGAAAACGATGAGCAAAATTTGTTCGCCTGTAATTTTTGAGGCATCTGAATTTTGATCGAATCACCCATACATTCTTTTTAAACAAAACATAAGCAATTCTGTTTATCAGTTTATCTCAGTCTAAGGTAAACTCACAGTTCTATCCAGAAAGATAAAGAACATGGTAACTGTATGTTCATATCAAAAAGACCCAACGCTTAGTCTACAAGAAACACTCATCACCACCACCCAAACATAAAGGCCTTATATTGGAGAAAATGGGGATTTGGGGAAGCCGAGGATTTCAAACATCTGAAGATTGTAAGTTCGAGGCCAGCCCAAGACAGGGCAGCCGGAACTACAAAGATAGATCCCATCCTACAGAAATAAAATTGAGAGAAAAAGCTAAACATGGTAGTGCAAGTCTTTAATCCCAATAAATGGGCAATTAAGATGGAAGGATCCGTGGTCAGAATCCATACCAGTTGACTTATGAATCTCTTGTAATATCTCCTCTTCTTCTTTTCATTCATTCTTCTTATACAACTCTACTGTCTGTAATGTCCATAAAGTGTATATCAAAGGAACACACCTTAGACAAGACAACGAGGAGGGAGGAATCCTCAGTGTGTTTCTAATGGATCCTGAACAGCACACAGGACAAGCGCCAAGGCTTCTCACCCATGGCTCCCTGGCCCCCGACCCCTAGTCCTGCAGCCGGCTCTCTGATCCTATCCCAAGGCCCCAAGCTTTTCTCTTCAAAGGGTTCCCAATCCTCTATGCCCCTGACCTGTTCATTCCTCTTCCATGAATACGGTCCTCCACCTTCCATTCACCCTCAGATACCAGAGGAAATGACTATGAGGACCCTTTTCCTCACATAATGGCCACCTGGGCCTGAGATGTCCCACCCCGTAACACCTCGATTAACTGTCCAACAACCATGATCAGAGCCAACTATCACTTACAGATCATCTAAGAGGAGAAAACCTTCCAACCGCACCCTTCCGTGCTCAGATCCTCAAAGAAAAAAAACCCTTGTCAGGAGCCAGGCCCGGATAGAGGTCTCTAAGTACCCTTAGTGATGCCAAATGGACAAAAAAGGTCTCACCCAAGGCCTGCGCTGATTGGCTGAATATACCTTGCGCATGTGTACATGGAGTACCAGGTACCATCATTTTGAAGTGAGTTTTCAGGAGGTGGGAATAAGCTACTGGCTTTAAGACAAATGATTTCCTGTTTATAGGTTGATAAGCCCTTACAAACTTGAAAAACTTGAACAAATGTGTAACATATGAAACACTGCAAATGACACTAGTTAATTTCAACTGTAGAGGCTCTTGTAAGCATTTTTGGATTTTATTTATTTATGTGCGTAAGCATTTAATGTTGTGGACTTCTGCATGTACGCAAACCAGAAGAGTCTATGCTGTCCTAAGAGTTCAGAAAGGAGCATCCAGAATCCCTACAACCTCTGGTACCCTCCTGTCTCCACCTTCCTAGTATTGAGCTGGATTAGAAGAGTGTGCTAGGCAGTGCAGGCCCTCTCTCTCACTCATACATTAGGCCTTGCAGGCCCTCTCTCTCACTTAAGAGCTTGACTGGGCAGGACCTCTCTCTCACTTATGCCTTTGTTGCATACAGAGGCTGGAAGAGAGCACTGATTCTCTAAAAAACGTGACTGTGCACAAATTGTGAGCCACTATGTGGGTGCTTTGTGCCCCGTCCTCTGCATAGAACAGGTGCTTTTTTTTGTTTGTTTGTTTTTGGTTTTTGTTTTATTTATTATTATTATTATTTTTATAAACCGGGTTTCTCTCTGTAGCCCTGATTTTCCTGGAACTTACAACAGGCTGGCCTTGAATTCAGAAATTTTTGGCTTCTGCCTCTCAAATGCAGGCATGAATCACTACTGTCGAACCAACAGTTGCTCTTAATAGCTAGTTTTTCTTTTTTCTTTTTTTCAACTAGACTAGTGTGTATTTCATGCATCCTAGGGCATTCTTCCCATTTACTTTCAATGTTTTCCTACTTGTATATTAGTTTTTCAAAAAGGCTATAACTTTAAAAAGACCAAAGAGGGATATATGGGCTGGTTTGGTGGAAAGAAATGGAAGGAAGGTGTTAGGCATCATCATCATCATCATCATCATCATCATCATAATAATAATAATAATAATAATAAACAATAATAGAAACATTTTAAAGTTTTTAAGTCTATCATTGTTAAAATGTGTGAGTGCTCTGTTTATGTGGTCACCTACATGACAGAAGGCGGCATCAGATCACTTTATAAACGGTAGTAAGCCACCATGTTTTTGCTGAGAAATGAACTCAGGATCTGTAAAAGATTAGCCAGTGCTCCTAACTGCTTAGCAATCCCACCAACTTTAGAAATAGTTTTGATTTAACTTTTAATGCATTATGATAAGAAAATATACATAATTTCAATTTATCTGAATTTGTTAACATCTAAAAGCATATTTTAGGTAAACAGACTTACATCACATTCTTATTTTTCTTTTGTACCACAACTCCTCTAGCTGATGCCCACTCAAAACCTATTAAACCTTTCATTTTTTATCATGTTCCTTAATATTTATAAAATATTGTAACAATAAAATGAATATTATAAAGTTTTTTTGATATAAAACAACAATCAATTGAATAGTCTTATGTAGATGTTTGTCTGCAGCAATACTGAAAATACATTTTTCTCAATATAAATTTTAAGTAACTCCAAATATATTAACTGTATTATATTTTAAAATAATATATAACTATTGTTTTTTTTAATGAACATAAATAGTATTTTTTTTTTTTTTTGGTTTTTTGTTTGTTTGTTCGTTTTGTTTTTAGTTGAGCTTAAAAATCTTGATATACAGATTATGCTAAGAGGACTCTGAAGCTGTCTTGTGTGAGGCTAGTCCAGTGGCTGGCAAATACAGAAGTAGATGCTCACAGTCACCTATTGAGTGGAACACATGGCCTCCAATGGAGGAGCTAGAGAAAGTACACAAGGAGTTGAAGGGATTTGAAACCCTAAATAAGGAACAAATTATGAACTAACCAGTACCTCCAGAGCTTGTGTCTGTAGTTGAATATGTAGCAGGGGATAGCCTGGTAGGCCATCTGTGGGTGGAGAGGCCCTTGGTTTTGAGAAGGTTATATGCCTCAGTACAGAGTACTGCCAAGGACAGGACTTGGGAGTAGGTGGGCTGGGGAGCAAGGATGGGAAGGGTGTAGGGGAATATTGGAATGTAAATGAAGAAAATATCTAACAAAAAATGAAATTAAAAAAAAATCTTGGCTTACTGTGATTCAAACAAAATAAGAAGTTTATGAACACTGGATTTCATTGTAATAAGGATCTACTTGAATTTCCCTCACATCACCAAAGAATTTTACCTCCATAGTAGCTAAGATAAGAGTTCACAATTCTGCTGCACCAAGGAATGAATTGAAGGCATGATTTTGGATACTAATTTCCTGCTATGGTCAAAGCTATTTGACTTGAGTGATTGTTGTCATTCTCAGAATACATGTTACAGGGTACATTCACTTAAGGAATATTGTGTGTATTAAGATGGTCTATCCCTGAAGTCATTCATCAACTGTTTCAATGAAGAATGGTTCTGCTTGGAGGGTGTCACAGAAGTTAGTTGAGGGTAGGATTCAGTTTCATTGGATGTGATTTCTTTTCAAAAGCATTCATCTCAGAATAGTAGTAACTTATAAAGTCCTCTTCTTCAGAATTGATACAATAATAATAAATATCAAGCAAAACCTTCAGTCTCACTCTTTGTTTTTCTCTTATAAGCCACCTCCCAAATTAATTGTCTACATTAATTTTGGTTTATAAACAGTTTTGAAATATATAACCTGTTTTGAAAACCATAGTATAGTGTAAAAACAACAAATAAACAATTCTACAAATAGAGAGGCTGAGATAGGAGAAGTATAATTTCAAGACCATTATGTGGCACACAGCAAGACTGTGTTATGTACAAAAAAGCAGAAAGACTATATGGATTGTACAACATTGGACCTATTAATCCCATTTTCCAAATTAGGGACAACAGAATGACACATGGCTAATTTCTAAATACTCACATTTATGAATTTCAATTAATTAGGTTATGTTGGTAATATTAATTTTCATATTAACAGATATTAAGGTATATGATTACTTCATATTAATTTTCTTGTTAGAGGTGGAAGTACGTTTGTGTGGATTTGTTGAAAGATTACTTTCTTGCTTCTTCTCGGGTGTAGTTTCACTCCTTCAGTTGGAGTTTTCCATCTATTATTCTTTGTAGGGCTGGATTTATGGAAACGTTATGTGTAAAATTGGTTTTGTCATGGAATATATTATTTTCTCTGTCTATGGTGATTGAGAGTTTTTTTCAGTATAGGAGCATGGGCTAGCATTTATATTCCCTAGAGGCAGAATAGATGCTGGGACTGTATGAAAATACATCCATGAGTTGAGAGAGGAGGACTTCCACTAGCCTGTGTACCCTAGTGCCATGTTCTAGGTGCTGCTAGTGATGGGGGAACTAAGTGACAACAGAAACCACCTTTTTCATAATCCAACCTAAGAATGTCAGGCGGAGTTTATTTTGGCTGACTCATGGTAACCGGATCTTATAGAGAGAGGTTGGGACTCATGTATCACTTCAGATAGTGCTTTTAAGTTCAGTCTTTTATATTTTACAGAGAAGGAAAAGAGAGAAATCACTTCATGAAGGATAACACCCAAGAAAGCAAATGATCAGGGCAGCTTTATGGCAACACAACAATGTGCCCAACACTAGTGTTTCCTAGTGGTTTGGTGGTGTTAAGTAGCCATGAAGGCTACTGGACCTTAGAGGGGCTGGAGAAAGTCAGATTGCTTTTTGTTATTGTTTTCTTTTATTTTAACATTTCCCTTTTTCAGGCAGTCTCATTTAGTTTTTCCCTGCTGTTAAGACACCAAATGTTATCGGGTACATTCGACCTTACTGATCTCCATGGGACTATACTTGGCAGGATCAGAGTGGAAACTGGATATTTTACAACCAATTAACTTGTCCACTTGCCTACCTCTGGTCATCTCAATTTCTCTACCTAAATCCTTTACTGATAATTTCTTCAGCATGCAGCCTATGACATGATTCACAGGCAGGTACTAGAACTGCTTCTGCTTCAGTACGAAATTCAAGTCCTTTCTCTTCTTTAGGACTTGTTAACATTTGAAGATATACAAATGCATTTATCTGAGGAAGAATGGGCTATACTTAACCCATCCAAGGAGGCACTATACAGTGCTTTAATGCTGGACATCTACAAGTTAACCACCTCTGTAGGTAAAAATAACTCCTTTCCTTTGTGTATGCATTGTGTAACCTGGACTGTGCTCATGAAAAATACACCTTGGGAGAAATTACCTTTTGGGTTATAATTGATTTAGATTGCTTCTTCACTGTTGAATCAGGAACTGCTACAGAAAAATATTTCTTTTCTATGTTATTTTTTTGTTTTTTGGGTTGTTTGTTTTTCAAGATATATTTTCTCTGCATAACCCTGGCCATCTTCAAGATAACTCTGTACACAGGCCTGACCACAAACCCACCTGCCTTTGCCTCCCAAGTTCTGAGTTTAAAACATGTACTACCACCACCACCACCACCACCAACACCACCACCACCACAACCACCACCACCACCACGATCCAGCTCAGCATAAAAGTTCTTAGTTTTAATGAGGATCAATTATTCCTTTTAGAATGAATATTTCTTCCATGAAATCTAGAACTCTTAATTCACTTAGTCATAGATATCCTCCAGTTTTCCTAAATCTTTTATTTTGTTCTTACATTTAAATCCATGCCCTTGTGAATTAATTTACAAACAGTTTGAAGTTGAGATTTAGGCTGATTCTTTTACCTATTATGTGTCATGGCTCTCAAGGGAAACAAAACGTACAGCAAAAATAATTAAGTAAATAAATAAAAAATAAAAATAATATATATATATATATATATATATATATATATATATATATACAATGCATGATTTTATAAAACTATGATGTATATGTATATATTATATATAATTTATGTATGTATGTATGTATGTATTTATTTATTTATTTAATTATTTATTTATTATATTTTTATTAGGTATTTTCCTCAATTACATTTCCAATGCTATCCAAAATGTCCCCAATACACTCCACCACCAGTCCCCCACCCACCCACCCCCACCCCTTGGCCCTGGCATTCCCCTGTACTGGGGCATATAAAGTTGGCAAGTCCAATGGGACTCTCTTTCCAGTCATGGCCGACTAGGTCATCTTTTGATACAAATGCAGCTAGAGTCAAGAGCTCTGGGGTACTGGTTAGTTCACAATAATGTTTCACCTATGGGGTTGCATTCCCTTTAGCTCCTTGGGTACTTTCTCTAGCTCCTCCATTGGGGGCCCTGTGATCCATCCAATAACTGACTGTGAGCATCCACTTCTGTGTTTGCTAGGCCCCGAAATTGTCTCACAAGAGACAGCTATAAGCTGGGCGTGGTGGCGCACGCCTTTAATCCCAGCACTTGGGAGGCAGAGGCAGGCGGATTTCTGAGGTCGAGGCCAGCCTGGTCTACACAGTGAGCTCCAGGACAGCCAGGGCTACACAGAGAAACCCTGTCCCGAAAAAAAAAAAAAAAAAAAAAAAAAAGAGAGACACCTATATCTGGGTCCTTTCAGCAAAATCTTGCTAGTGTATGCAATAGTGTCAGCGTTTGGAAGTTGATTATGGGATGGATCCCTGGATATAGCAGCCTTTAGATGGTCCATCCTTTCTTCACAGCTCCAAACTTTGTCTCTGTAACTCTTTCCATGGGTGTTTTGTTCCCAATTCCAAGAAGGGGCACAGTGTCCACACTTTGGTCTTCGTTCTTCTTGAGTTTCATGCGTTTAGCAAATTATATCTTATATCTTGGGTATCCTAAGTTTTTGGGCTAATATCCACTTATCAGTGAGTACATATTGTGTGAGTTCCTTTGTGAATATGTTACCTCACTCAGGATGATGCCATCCAGATCCATCCATTTGCCTAGGAATTTTATAAATTCATTCCTTTTAATAGCTGAGTAGTACTCCATTGTGTAAATGTACCACATTTTCTGTATCCATTCCTCTGTTGAGGGGCATCTGGGTTCTTTCTAACTTCTGGCTATTATAAATAAGGCTTCTATGAACATAGTGGAGCATGTGTCCTTCTTACCGGTTGGGACATCTTCTGGATATATGCCCAGGAGAGGTATTGCTGGATCCTCTAGTAGTATTATGTTCAATTTTCTGAGGAACCGCCAAACTGATTTCCAGAGTGGTTGTACCAGCTTGCAATCCCACCAACAGTGAAGGAGTGTTCCTCTTTCTCCACATCCTCGCCAGCATCTGCTGTCACCTGAATTTTTGATCTTAGCCATTCTGACTGGTGTGAGGCGGAATCTCAGGGTTGTTTTGAGTTGCATTTCCCTGATGATTAAGTATGTTGAACATTTTTTTCAGGTGCTTCTCTGCCATTCGGTATTCCTCAGGTGAGAATTCTTTGTTCAGTTCTGAGCCCCATTTTTTAACTGGGTTATTTGATTTTCTGGAGTCCACATTCTTGAGTTCCTTATATATATTGGATATTAGTCCCCTATCTGATTTAGGATAGGTAAAGATCCTTTCCCAATCTGTTGGGGGTCTTTCTGTCTTCTTGACAGTGTCTTTTGCCTTGCAGAAGCTTTGCAACTTTATGAGGTCCCATTTATCAATTCTCGATCTTACAGCACAAACCTTTGCTGTTTTATTCAGGAATTTTTTCCCCTGTACCCATATCTTCGAGGCTTTTCCCTGCTTTCTCCTCTATAAGTTTCAGTGTTTCTTGTTTTATGTGGAGTTCCTTAATCCACTTAGATTTGACCTTAGTACAAAGAGATAGGAATGGATCAATTCGCATTCTTCTACATGATAACCGTCAGTTGTGCCAGCACCATTGGTTGAAAATGCTGTCTTTTTTCCACTGGATGGTTTTTGCTCCCTTGTCAAAGATCAAGTGACCATAGGTATGTGGGTTGATCTCATGGTCTTCAATTCTGTTCCATTGGTCTACTTGTTTGTCGTTATACCAGTAACGTGCAGTTTTTATCACAATTGCTCTGTAGTACAGCTTTAGGTCAGGCATGGTGATTCCACCAGAGGTTCTTTTATCCTTGAGAAGAGTTTTTGCTATCCTAGGTTTTTTGTTGTTCCACATGAATTTGCAGATTGCCCTTTCTAGTTCGTTGAAGAATTGAGTTGGAATTTTGATGGAGATTGCATTGGATCTGTAGATTGCTTTTGGTAAGATAGTCATTTTTACAATGTTGATCCTGCCAATCCATGAGCATGGTAGGTCTTTCCATCTTCTGAGATCTTCTTTAATTTCTTTCTTCAGGGACTTGAAGTTCTTGTCATACAGATCTTTCACTTCCTTTGTTAGAGTCATGCCAAGGTATTTTATATTGTTTGTGACTATTGAGAAAGGTGTTGTTTCCCTAATTTCCTGTTTATCCTTTGTGTACAGAAAGGCCATTGACTTGCTTGAGTTAATTTTATATCCAGCTACTTCACCGAAGCTATTTATCAGGCTTAGAAGTTCTCTGGTGGAATTTTTAGGGTCACTTATGTATACTATCATATCATCTGCAAAAAGCGATATTTTGACTTCTTCTTTTCCGATTGGTATCCTCTTGATCTCCTTTTGTTGTCTAATTGCTCTGGCTAGGACTTCAAGTACAATGTTGAATAGGTAGGGAGAGAGTGGGCAGCCTTGTCTAATCCCTGATTTTAGTGGGATTTCTTCCAGTTTCTCACCATTTACTTTGATGTTGGCTACTGGTTTGCTGTAGATTGCTTTTACCATGGTTAGGTATGGGCCTTGAATTCCTGATCTTTCCAAGACTTTTATCATGAATGGGTGTTGGATTTTGTCAAATGCTTTTTCAGCATCTAAGGAGATGATCATGTGGTTTTTATCTTTGAGTTTTTTTATATAATGGATTACATTGATGGATTTTCGTATATTGAACCATCCTTGCATCCCTGGGATGAAACGTACTTGGTCAGGATGGATGATTGTTTTGATGTGTTCTTGAATTCAGTTAGCGAGAACTTTATTGAGGATTTTTGCATCAATATTCATAAGGGAAATTGGTCTGAAGTTCTCTATCTTTGTTGGGTCTTTATGTGGTTTAGGTATCAGAGTAATTATGGCTTCATAGAATGAGTTGGGTAGAGTACCTTCTGATTCTCTTTTGTGTAATAGTTTGTGAAGAACTGGGATTAGATCTTCTTTGAAGGTTTGATAGAACTCTGCACTAAACCCATCTGGTCCTGGGCTTTTTTTAGTTGAGAGACTATTAAGGACTGCTTCTATTTCTTTAGGGGATATAGGGCTGTTTAGATCATTAACCTGATCTTGATTCAACTTTGGTACCTGGTATCTGTCTAGAAACTTGTCCATTTCATCCATGTTCTACAGTTTTGTTGACTATAGCCTTTTGTAAAAGGATCTGATGGTGTTTTGGGTTTCTTCAGGGTCTGTTGTTATGTCTCCCTTTTCATTTCTGATTCTGTTAATTAGAATAATTTCCCTATGCCCTCTAGTGAGTCTGGTTAAGGGTTTATCTATCTTGTTGATTTTCTCAAAGAACCAGCTCCTTGATTGGTTGATTCTTTGAATTGTTCTTCTTGTTTCCACTTGGTTGATTTCACCCCTGAGTTTGATTATAAAAAATAAAAATTATATATATATATATATATATATATATATATATATATATATATATATAACATATGCATGATTTTATAAAAATATTATGTATATATTATATATTATTTATTTATTTATTTATTTTTAATTTTTAATTTTCCTCTGTCTCTCTCTATCTTTCTTTCTGATTATTTGCCTGCCTGCCTCACTTACCATCTGCCTGTTGGTCTGTCTGCCTGCCTGCCTTTATTCCTTCCTTCCTTTCTTTCTTCCTTCCTTCCTTCCTTCCTTCCTTCCTTCCTTCCTTCCTACCTTCTTTCTTATGTGTTTCTTTGTTTCATTGTTTCTTTGTTTCTTTCTTTGTTTCTTTCTTTCTTCTTTCTTTTTGTCTTTGTTTTTTTTCTTTCTTTCTATTTCTCTCTCTCTGTCTCTCTGTTTCTCTGTCTCTCTGTCTCTCTGTCTCTCTGTCTCTCTGTCTCTGTCTCTCTGTCTCTCTCTTTCTCTCTCTCTCTCTATCTCTTTCTCTCTCTCTCTTGAGTTTTGGAGATTAAATTTCTCTGTGTATCTCTGGTTGTCTTTCAGCTCCCTGTGGAGACTTGCTGAACTTTAAGTAAAGAAAAATACCTACCTCTCTCTCCCAATTGCTTGGGTTAAAGACATAGTCAAACATTGCCTGGGAAACCCAAAACATTGAAACCTCAAATATAAAAACCTAAATATTTTTTTAGAAAAAATCAAGTAGAAAAACAACAACAACAACAGAACCCTAAGCAATACAGTAATGTGCTAAAAAAATGAAGTAAAAGAAAAACTCAATTAAACCGCAAATCCAAAAATACAATAAAGTGATTAAAATGAAAAAAAAAAAAACCCAAAACACTAAAAATACACTAGACGCTTGAACAAAAACAATAACAACCCCTAGGAAATACAGTAAAATGTTCAAAAGAACATGAATTAAAGTAAAGCCTAAATTAAACCCCAAATCCTAAATTACACTACCAAAAAAAGATAAAACTGTAAAAATACACTAGAAGCCTGAAAACAAAACAAATACAAACAAACAAACAAAAATGAAACAACAAAACTCTAAATCACTCTTGTAAAAACTATACAAACATTTTAAAAATTCTAGAAATCTAAAATAAATACACACATAGCCGAAATGTCCTTGAATATATATTTGCCTGTCTGTCTGTCTATCTGTCTGCCTGCCTGCCTGCCTGCCTATCTATCTATCTATCTATCTATCTATCTATCTATCTATCTATCTATCTATCTATCTATGTAATTCTGTCTTTATTTTTCTATGTTTCTGTCTCTCCTTCTTTCTCAATTTCCTTCTTTCTTTAAATCCTCTTTTCTTACTTTTTTTTTTTTTTTTTTTTTTAAATTTGTGTGTGATTTTGGTGACTGGGCTTCTCTGTGTATTCCCTGGCAGTCATGGAAATCACTGTGAACACCAGGCTGGCCTGTTCTTAATAAACAAAGAAAAAAAACAAAAACAAAACAACACTATACATATACTAAAACACTTAATGCCTAAAATCTCTAAAACACTGTTCTAAAAAACTTATGTGTAGGTGTAGGTGTAGATGTAGTTGTAGGTGTATGTATATTTACATTTATATGATTTTTTAAAGCTTCGAGGTTTTCTTTGTATGCTTTTATGTTTTTAGTGTCTTTTTAGGTTTTTTGCAAAGGATTTTTTATTTTTTATTAATTTTTTTTGTTTGTTTGTTTGTTTGTTTTTTTTAATGGTTTCAGGTTCTATTTCCGTTTTAGAGTTTTAGGGTTTTTAGGTACTTTGAGGTTTTTTTTTTCTTTAACAATAGTTTTAAGGTTTTTTTTTTCTTTTAGGTATTTAGGATTCTTTTTAGGTTTTCAAGATTTCATTTAGAATTTTAAAATTTTATAGTTTTTTTCTTTTTTTTTTTTTTAAATAGGAATTTAGGGTTTTTCTAGAGTTTCAGGGTTTTGATGTTATTTTAGGTTTTTTTGTTTTAAATTTGGGGTTTTTATGGTTTTAGGAATTCTGGCACAATCTTTTTAGAGTTCTTGATTTTTTCAGAGTTGATTTTTTGTTGTTGTTTTTTTTTTTTTTTTTTTTTTTAGTGTTTTAGGGCTTTTTTAAGTTTTTTATAAAGGATTTTAGGGTGTTTTAGTAATTTAGGGTTCTTTTATGTTGTTTTCTAATTTTTTTTTTTTTTTAGATTTTTGAGCTTTAGTTTTACAGCTCTATAGGTTTCTAGAAGGATCGTTTTTTTAATATTATACGTTTTTTTTTTTTTTAGGGTTAAGTGTTTTTCATGTCTTTTAGGGTTCTAGAGATGTTTTATTATTATTTTAGGTTGTTTAAAGGTTTTTTAAAAAATTAGAATTTTTGAGGGTTTTTTTTATGTTTTTAAAATGTTTTTATTAAGGATTTTATTTTTATTTCATTTTATGCCTTTATTTTATTTTCTTAAGGATTCTTTACTATAAAAGATGATTTTAGGATTTTTCTCAGTGATTTGGGCAATTTTTTTAATGCTATAGTTTTTTTTTTTTATGGTTTTATACTTTTTGAGGTCTTTTTAGGGTTCTTGAGTTTTTTTTGAATTTTAGGGCAATTTTTAGTGTTTTAGAATTTTTGGGGTCTTATTAGAATTCTTGCTTATTTTTTTTTTTTTTTTTTTAGAATTGTAGTTTTAGTTTTTAAAAGTGTTTATTAAGTATTTTAGGGTCGCTGGGCAGTGATGGCCCTTGCATTTAATCCCAGCACTGGGGAGGCAGAAGCAGGCAGATTTCTGAGTTTCAGGCCAGCCTGGTCTTGAGAGTGAGTTCCAAGAATGCTAGAGCTACAAAAAGAAACAGTCTCAAAAAACCCAAAAAAAATTATTTTAGGGTTTTTTGGTTTTTTTGTTTTTTGTTTTTTTTTTTTGTTTTGTTTTTCTTTGTTTTATTTCGATTCTTTTTGTTTTTGTTTTTAGCTTTTTAGGGATCATTTAGTGTTTGTTTAAAGAACCTAAGGTTTTTCTGGGTTTTCTTTTTCTTTTTTTCTTTTTTTTTTTTTTTGATGTTTCTTGATTTCTTCTACATTTTTAAGGTATTTTAGGGTTCTTTAGTGTTTTTAAAGGATTTTAGGAATGTTTTAGGTTTTATTATTATTATTTTTTAAAGTATTTATGTTTTTTTTTTGTTGTTTTTTGCTGATTTTTTTAATTTTTTTTAGGATTTTAGGTTTTCTGGTTATTTGTAGGGTTTTTTGTTGTATTGGAATTTTGGGATATTTTGTTGAGGTTTTAGTTTCTTTTAGTTTTTTTTATATAATTTTATAGTTTTTTTAAGGGTTTTTGTTGATTTTTTAAAAACATCAAGGTTTTCTTTTTTAGGTTTTATTGTCTTTTCAGGTTTTTTAAAAGGTCTTTCTTATTTTATTTTATTTTTTTTAAATCTTGAAGGATTTTTTTTAATGGTTTCAGGACCTTTTTTAAGGCTTTATGGGTTTTTTTGGTCTTTTTTTTTAGGATTTTTGAGTATTTTGAAAGAATTTTGAGGGTTTTTTAAGAGGCTTATTGTTCTTTTTAGGGTTTCATGTTCTTATTTAGGGTTTTAAGATTTTTTTTTCAAATATTTAGGGTTCTTATTGAGGGGAGTTCAGGGTTTGGGTATAGCCAAGGATACACAGAGAAACCCAATCTCAATATATATATATATATATATATATATATATATATATATGAATAAAGTAAAGAAGAAAGAATGAAAAGAATTTTAGGGACATTTTTTGGCTTTTGGTGTATTTTCTTTAGAATTTTAGGTTTTTTGTTTTGTTTTGGTTTTTTAAGGAATTATAGGGTTTTTAGAAGAGTTTTTGTTGTTTTGCTTGTATATATATATATATATATATATATATATATATATATACATATATATATATATATATATATATTAATTTTAGGATTTTAATATTGGTGTTTCATTGTTTTATGGTTGCCAGGAAATGGTGGCAGAGTGACTTCCATGACAGCCAGGGATAAACAGAGAAACCCAGTCTGATAAATGAAAAAACGAAAAAAAAAAAAAAAAAAAAAAGAAAAAGAAGAAGAAAGAAAGAAAAGACTTTTAGAGTACTTTTTTAAAGATGAGTGTTTTAGAGTTTGTTTTATTTTTTGTTTGTTTTTTGTTTTTTGTTTTGTTTTCACGTATATTTAGTGTTTTTTCTGGTTTTTTTTTTTTCCCCCTTTTAATGGATTTTAAGGTGTTTTGGGTTAGGGATTTTTATTTAGGATTTAGGCGTTCCTTTTTATGGTTTTTCAAAAATTTTTTAGGTTTTTTTTTTTTGTCCTGTTTTTGTTTTTGTTTTTTTTTTTTTTTTGTTTTTGTCTTTGATAAGATTATTTGAATATTTTAGAGGTTTATTTTGCAGTTTATGAGTTTTACTCTTGCCAGACAGTGTCTGCAAATGCCTTTAATCCCACACTTGAGAGGCAGAGGTAGTGGATTTCTGAATTTGAGGTCAGCCTGGTATACAAAGTGAGTTCCAGGACAGCCACAATGAAACGCTGTCTCAAAAAACCAAAAAAAAAAAAAAAAAAAAAAAAAACCAAAAAAAAAAAGAAAAGAAAAAAGAAAAAAGACAAAAAAATAATTGTATGATTATTTTTGGGTTCATGTTTTTTTAAAATTTCAGGGTTTTTTAAAAGATTTTGTAGGGTTTTTAAAAGAATGTTTTTGAGGTACTTTGGTATTCAGGGTTTTAGTACATTTTTAGAGTTTAATCTATATTTTTAAAAGGATGTTAGGGTCTTTCTTTTAGTGATTTTTGGTTCTTAATAGGTTTAAGTGATTTTTTTTAGCATTTTACTATTTTATTTAGGGTTTATGTGTGTGTTATTGAGTTTTTTTTTATTTTTTTAATTTTAGGTTTGTATCTTTTGAGTTTAAGAGCTTTAGTGTTGCCAGCCAGTTTTTTTGTTTGTTTGTTTGTTTGTTTGTTTGTTTTTTGTTTTAGTGTTTTGGGGTTTTATTTAGGCTTTATTTATTTATTTATTTACTTATCTATTTATTATTTTTGCATTTTACTTAGGAGTTTTTTGTTGTTGTGGTGGTGGTGGTGCTTGTTCTTCTTCTATTTTTAATTTTAGAGTTTTAAATTTGGAGTTTAAAAGTTTTAGATTTGCCAGTCAGTGGTGGCCCATGCCTTAAACCCCAATACTTGGGAGGCAGAGGGGGGTGGATTTCCGAGTTTGAGGCCACCCTCGTCTACAGAGGCAGCTCCAGGACAGGTAGGGATACAAAGAGAAACCCAGTCACGAAAAAAAAAGGAAGAAAGAAAGAAAGAAAGAAAGAAAGAAAGAAAGAAAGAAAGAAAGAAAGAAAGAAAGAAAGAAAAAAGAAAGAAAGGAAAGACAGAAAGAAAACTACTTTATGGATATTTTTGGCTTATTGTGTGGTTGTTTTTTTAATATTACAGTTTTTTTTAAGGTGATTATACGGTTTTAGAAGAGAATTTTAGAATATTGTTTGGTTTTAAGAGTTATAGTGTATGTTTAGAGGTTTTTCTATAATTTTTAAAGGACTTTAGGGTGTTTTAGTGATATCTGGTTCTTACAAGGTTTAAGGAACTTATTTTTTAGCACTTTACTGTTTTATTCAGTTTTTTTGTGTGTGTTCTTGAGTTTTTCTTTTAAATTTGAGGGTTGTATATTGTGAGTTTAAGA